>NW_026594240.1:320307-328790 GCF_907164565.1 Psammomys obesus | reverse complement strand
TCCTTCCTTCCTTCCTTCCTTCCTTCCTTCCTTCCTTCCTTCCTTCCCTCCCTCCCTCCCTCCCTCCCTCCCTCTCTCCTTCCTTCCTTCCTTCCTTCCTTCCTTCCTTCCTTCCTTCCTTCCTTCCTTCCTTCCAAGATTTATTATGCATACAGTATCCTGCCTGCATATGTGTCTGCCTGCCAGAAGAGGGCAGCAGATCTCACTATAGATGGTTGTGAACCACCATGTAGATGCCAGGAGTTGAACCCCAGGTCCTCTGGAAGATCAGCCAGTGCTCATAACCTCTGAGCCATCTCTCCAGCCTCCTTCATCTTTCTTTTAAAAAAGATTCATCATGTTTTAAGTCGTGCATATGTGTGTGTCTGTGTCTGTGTGTGGCATTTTACCGGAGCGAAGGGGCAGATCTCCCAGACCTTGAGTTGCCTGCAGCTGTGAGTCCAGTGTGGACGCTGGCGAATGGACTTTGAAAGAGCAGCAAACACTCTTAACTCAGTGTTCTCTCCAGCCCTGACTTCCATGGTGTCACTGTTGGGGGGAGAGCAGAGAGAAGGGCAGCAGAGGGGTAGGGACTCCACCCCTTCCCTCTGTGGGTTTCTGATATTTTGTGTGGGTGCTCTGGGGTGTGTGTGTGTGTGTGTGTGTGTGTGTGTGTGCGCGTGTGTGCATGCATGTGTTTATGCAGGGCTGAGTGTGTCCTTTCAGTACCCTCTCACGTTTCCTCAGGGAATGCATCTCAAGGCCTAAGTTTGGAGTAGACAAGGAAAGAGAAAATGGAGGAGGGCTGCTGTTCCCCTCAGTCTGCGCACACCAGACAGGAGGTCAGAGGTGGAGGAGGTGTCTGGACCGCTCTCCTTAGATAAGATGGCTCCCTGCAGGCATTTTCTCAGGAAGGGAGAGGCTGCGGCCCCTGGAATGTAAACATCAGATAAGTCAGCCCCCTCCGTGGCAGCTTCTCTTTTCTTTAGAGTAGATGCCATGCTCTTTCCCAGGACTTGGTTTTGGTCCCCTTTAGCCTCTAGAGTCAGGTCCTAATCCCCCACCACCATTCCTCAGCCTCAGTTTCCCTCTTTGGGCTTCCCTTTGTACCCCAGTGTGGTCTCCAGACCTGAGCATCTGGGCTTGGAGGGGCCTCTCACTTAAATCAGTGCCCCATGGCTCCTGAGTTCTCACTGGAAGGTTTTGGCCTCTCCTGTTGTGGGATTTTCTCTCCCGTCTCTTTTGGGAAGAGAGAACAGGCTCATCATGGCCCAGAATCAGTGCTCATTCAAATAACTGATGCCCAATAACGAGCCGAGAGCCGCGGCCACCGGGCTATGGGACGGAGCAATCTTCCCGAGGGGCCAGTGCTGTGCAGAGGTGTCAGAGGAAGAGAGAGCCCAGGAGCCTGGGAGAGCAGAGAGCTGTGGGGTGGAAAAGGCAGCAGGAAGTCCTGGCAGGAGGCGCTTTAGGTGGCACCAGCTCCGTTTGGGAGTGTGGAGGGCTCAAAGGGCCTGGGAGAGCTAAGGAAGGAGTGAAAAGATGGGGGCAGTGGGGACGGAATGCGGAGACAGGATTAGATTTTGTTTTTAACTGTGTGAGGCTACAAAGGTGTTTACAGAGCAGGGAGGGAGTGGAGACAGAAGGTGCTGGGTTTAAAGATAAGCCCAGGAGTGCACTGTAGGCAGTTATCAGCACAGGGCAGAGAAGGGCAGAGGTGAAGGGTCGACCCTGATCCCCCTCCCCCCACATTCCTTGCTTGCAGTTCTCATTGCCCCACAGAGCTCAGAGGTACCTTAAATGAGGACCAGGATGATGGACCTGAAGGAACCATGAGACCCTCCCTTCTCCCTCTCTCAGTCATGGGACCAGCTTGGGCCACATGTCCACACTTGGCCAAAGGTTCTTCCCACACTGGAGATGGGGCGGGAAGCCCTTCCTACCTGTCAGGTAGCACAGGACAGAAGGAACTGTTCTGGGCTCCGGGCTTCTCTTCACTAGGCGCCACATGGCTTCCCACGGACTCTCGTCTCAGCTTGCTCTAGGCAGGTGCAAGTAGGAACTGCGAAAGCTGGAGGGATGGCGTTCAAGCGAAGAAGACAAGCACACCAGCCTGTGGCTACGCCCTGGGGCTCAGTCCACGCACAGGGGCGCCCACAGTGTCACTTTGTTGCCCTGTGACTGGCCCTCAGACCACCATGGCCTCCGGGATTCCGATCCTAAGTCCCACAAGTGAGGCTCTGGGGAAGGCACTGGGAGGGCAGGCGTGCCCCGGGCTGACTCCTGCGAGCGAGCGGGAGGGTGCTCTCCAGGCTGGGATGGGTACAATGTGCTCAGAGGCCGCTTTCTGGGCTCTTTGAGAGAGACACCTCACTGTAGAATCTGGGACCCGGCTGTTCGTAGCCACTGTTTCAGGAATGGAGATAGGAGGAAGTGTCGCATTAGGGCTCCTGCCTCTGCCTCGGGGCAGGAGACAGGACCTTTGTCACGTCCTCTCTTCTAAACCCTCACATGACCATCGGATAGGACTGGAGAGGTGAGAGGCGCCAACTCATGCCAGCATGAGACGAATAGTCTGCTGCTGTGGACCACCTGGGACTAAAACAAACACATGTTTACAGTCACAACAGCACACAAGCCGCCCTTCCTAGGATGGGGAGCGGCAGGACACCCTCCTGCCGCAGGGCCAGGCCTTGGAAGCCCTTCTTTTGAGAGCTTGGCATGGTGGCACACGGCTGTAGTTTTAGCAGTGAGAGATCCGGGCAAGGAGCAGAAGTTTAGAGTTGCCCTCGGCTATGTAGTTACTTTGAGGCCAGCTGGGTTACACGGGACCCTCTCAAAAACAGCCCTGATGATCAGAAACCTGCCTCCTTTCTCATCTCCACTTCGGTTTGGTCATGCTGCTGGGAATAAGACTAAGTTGAACCATTCTGTGCTAAAAGGCAGTTCTGCAAACATGGTCTTGAACAAAAGAAGGGCCCTGAGGCCAAATCTGCATTTTGTCAGTGTCTACGTAAGATGTGGTAACACACCCGAGCAATGTCAGCACTAGGGAGGCTGGGTGGAGGACCCAAAAGTTCAAAGTGAGCCTGGGCTATTCTGTGAGTTCCAGGCCAGCCTGAGCTAAGAAGGGCTAGAGATATACCATGGTTAAGAGTGCTTAGCATACACAAAGCCCCGAGTTCAATCCCCATCCATTTCCAGCACTCCGTGAACCAGCGCTGTACAGCTGTAAGCCCAATGCTTAAAGATGGGGACAATCAGAAATTCAAGGCTTCTCGAGACCTGTTGAGAGAGACAGAGACAGAGAGATAGAGAGAGACACATAGAGAAACAGAGAGGAAGGGAGAGACACACAGAGACAGACAGACACCTTGTTCTAGCTGTCTAATAAACCAGCCTGATTTGGACCTAGACCTGCTGATGTGGCCCAGAGCACTTTTCTTTTTGCCCAAACTGTTATTTTCCAGGTTAGGATTTCCTCTCCTCTGAAAAACTGCTTTAATCTGCTCAGTCCAGTCTATTCAGTACACATTCTGTTCTTCCTCGGCTCTCCTCGAGAGCAGTGTCCTTCATGCTGGCCACCCCCTGGTGGGTGTCTCACCGGTGGGCCTCACAGCAGGGTCAAGAACTGCTCCTTGGCTGAAGGGACAACGAAAGCTCCCAGTCGGTCATCTTCCTTGTGGACCTCTCATCTGCACTGACGCTCAGGTCCCTTGGAAAGCTGGCAAGATCTACCAGGGAGATGCCTGCTGTTCCAGGCTGCAGCAAGAGCCAGGCCAGGGCTGACAAGCCAGGGCCTGCTCCTGAGCATGCCCGTGGGAGCATGAAGACTCCGGCAGCTGTGTGCTAGCTGGCAAACGCCCCGGCTGTGCTGGTCCCCTGTTTTGCCTCTTCTTCTGTCGTCATTCCTTCCCTCATCAGCAGCAAGGTATCTTTAGGCCCAGCAGGCATGGAAGCTCCTGGGCTCTAAACGTACACCTAGATCTAGGTTACACGTCCACCCTCCCTTAAAGCAGCTCTGGAGTCCACATGATCCTCAGGAGTCAGAACCGTCTTGATTTTAGGAGGAAAATGTGGCATAGATAACATTTAATAAGGAAAAGCCATAGCAAGCTTCGAGGTGACAGTAGGAATCACAGAATTAGCCATATTTAATATTTCTGCCATTAGACATAGAAAAATTGCAATACACAGGAGGCGTGAAAACTACAGTCACAGCTAGCTTTATACAGGAGTCACCAAGAGCCTCCTGGGACTTGGCCGTCTGCCTAAGAGCCTGGATAAGGGCTGGAGAGATGGCTCTGCAGTGAAGAGCACTTCCTGCTCTTGCAGGGAGCAGCGTTTGCGTCCTAGCACCCACATCCAGTGGCTCACACTACTGTAAATCCCTCTAGCGAGCCCGGTGCCTTCCTATGGCCCATGAGCACCTCCAGTCACGTGTGAATTCACACACAGACACACTAAAAACTACAACAAATCTTAGAGAAGAGCTTAGACAATACCACGGCACCCTCCGAGCCGCTCTGGGGAAGGGACCCGGAGCCTCCTGTGTGCTAGGCAAACATACTCTGCACTGAGCTTACACAGTCTGCAATTTCTGAGAAGGGGCTTGGACAGCACGAGAACTTAGACCTGGGTGAAGTGATAAATGCCAGAGACGGGGGCAGGTGAGAGCTGGCCCCAAACAAAACTTCAGGAAGGCTTCATTTTCATCAGAGTTGGGTTGAGCAACCAAAACACAGGCTTTGAAGCTCTCAAGAGTGCCCTGTGACTAGGCCTGAGCTGAAGATAGCGCCCCATGGGCAGCAGCGTTCTGAGAGTGCACCCGGGCAGAGCCCGGTTCTTCAGGTAGATGCTAGCCCTTGTCCAGGCCTGAGCAGCTGGAAGGCCAGCATGCCCTGATAACGGACGCAGGGACAAGACCCTTTTGTTAGTGCTCTTGGCTTGGCCTGGCCCCACAGCAGGAGGCCGCTCTTGCCAGGTCAAGGTTATCTCCCTGGGGATGTTCTGCCCGGGACTTGGCATTTGCCCGCTCACGATCCTTGTCTCTGCTGCAGCCAAGAGCAAGGATTTAGTTTCTGGGACCCTAGTCATACAACTCAGTGAAGCCAGGGAGCTTGCGCTTGAGTCCCTACGAGGGGATGGAGAAGCGGTTGCACGTCCAGACTTTCGTTCCCTTTACTCTCCTCCGGAATGTTCCCCCGTCCTTGCACCTGCCCCTCAGCTTCTACCATAAATCAGGACCACACCTTCTCCTGCCGTCCGCCCGAAGTCTTTGCTGCTGGGTTGTCTCTTGGCTGTGACTCTCACCTGTGGCCTTTGTCCTGTCTCTGTCTTGTGTTTTGTTGCTTGACTTTTTGGGTGAAGGCTCTGTGTTTTGGAGGAGGGATGAAACCCAGGGGCTGACCTTGTGTCCAAGCTGGTGTCTGCCAGGCACCTGCTTTTCCTGCCTTGAATATGTAGAGAATGTGGGCATGACACCAGGGGCAAAGAGGAGACGTTAATGCTGCCGGCGGCCTACAAATATCTGTACTGAGCCAATGAAAGACGACAAAATTTATAGTTGTAGCAACTGGCCCTCTACAATGACTGTTTGGATGGCCGAGGAACACCGAGTGATAGCTGTGCCCCAAAAACCACTCGGTCTTCCAAGCGAATGGATTATAGGCGTGAGTCACTAATGTCCAGCGTACCCTTGTAGGCGTCAATGTTCATTCAGTAGCTTTCATAATAGAGGAGTCTTTTCGGTTGCGATGACAGAGGCTGAGACCTACTATCAGGCTTTTGGGGTGTCTCAAGCTGGTGTAGGTAGAAGCAGGGTGTTGGAGCCTGAGGAAAGTCAACCATTCCCACTAGGTTCTGCTTGTCGTGTAAGAGGGGCTACAAAGGTAAGAGCCGGGATTCGCAGCCGTTTGCAACCTTCCGCCTCGGAAGCAGAGCCAGTCTGCTCCACACGGTGAGACTGTCGGAAAACAATCAAGACTGACAGGTGGCGCACACCTTTAACCCCAGCACTCCAGAGGCAGAGGCAGGCCGGTTTCCGAGTTAGAGGCCAGCCTGGCCAGCAGAGTGTGTTCTAGGGCAATTAGGGACACAGAGAGACCCTGTATCAAAAAAAACAGAATCAAAACCAAGAGCCAGAGGGATGGCTCAGTGACTAAGACCACTGGCTGCTCTTCCGAGGACCCAGGTTTGATTCCAAGCACCCACACGGCAGCTCACAACTGTCTGCTTTCACAGTTCCAGGAGACCCACCGCCATCTTCTGCCTTCCATGGGTGCTTCATGGACATGATGAGCAGCATGCAGGCAACACACACACACAGAAATAAAGTAAGGTGAAAAAACAAAACCAAGGTAGGAGAAATGACTCCACGGGTAAAGGCACCCATTGACAAGCTTGATACCTTGACCTCAATCCCTGGGACCTGCCTGGGGGAAGAAAAGAGCCAAGCTGGTGAGGTGGTGGGCACACCTGTGATCCCAGCACCGGGGAGGCAGAGGCAGGTGGGTCTCTGGGAGTGTGAGACCAGCCTGGTCTACAGAGCAAGTTCCTCCCAGTAATGATAAGGTAATAGTTATAAAACAAAAAAATAAGAAGTGGGACCACGGATGCTATGAACAGAGAGGCTCAGGACCTCGCTTACGGTGGCGCAGCCACGGACTTGAGCACATTGGCTGGGTGGCTGCCGCCCCTGGGTCCCGATCCTGACCTCACCCTTGGCACCCCTGGCCTGGTCAGCAGGACCCCTTCCGCTTGGCTGGGCGGGGCAGGGGATCTCGGTAAGTGGAAGAGAAAGCGCCTGTGTCCTCATGGGAGCCCTCCTGAGAGCCACCACCGAGGCTAAAGCAGGGTAGGACGCGCCCAGGCTGAGCTGGGCTCCCCCGAGCGAGGCAGCTCTGCACTAAGCACAGTCTCAACCCTCTACCCGAGCCTGGGCAGCCGCACCCCTGGCCACACGGTGCACGGTGGGCGGCCCCCCACGCTCGGGCCGGGTCCCCGGGGGTCCAGGGCCAGCCTACCCCAGCTCCCCGAGCCTGTGTGACCAGGGGAGAGGCTCTGAGTCCCCCTGGGCTACAGCCAGCTCAAGGTAGCCTAGGCAACTAGAGTTCTTGTCCCCCAAACTGTAAGGTCCAGTAAGTTCAAGCCTCAGAAGCTGGAGGTATGAGATGAACGAAACATATTTATACACTTTCAGTTTTTAATTTTAATTTTTTATTAAAAATTTAAATTATGTTTTATTTTTCGTGTGTGTGTGTGTGTGTGTGTACACACATGCCCTGGTGCATGTGTGGAGGTCAAAGGACAAGTTGGAGCCAATGGGAATCCTTCCACTATGTGGGACCTTGACTGGCACTGAGTCTTGGAAGCAATCACCTTTCTTCGCTGAGCCATCTTTACGTCTTTACTTATGTACTGTTTTAAATTTGTGTCTCTGTGTGTATGTATGTGTGTGTGTGTGTGTGTGTGTGTGTGTGTGTGCCCACGGAGGCCAAAGAGGGTCTGGAATCCTCTGGAGCTGCACACAGGCAGCTGCAGGCCACCCGAGGAGGATGCTGGGAATCTCAGGTCTTGCCATCCATCCAGCCCTGTGAAAGTTCTTTCAGGCCAGGCGAGGTGCACATGCCTCTCATCTCAGCGCTTGGGGGCAAGGCGGGCGCATCTCTATGTGTTCAAGGCTAGCCTGGCTACAGAGAAAAGTTCCAAGGCTACCTAGTGAGACCCTGTCTCAAAAGGAAAGAAAAGACCCCAATATTCCCATTCTGGAAGGACCTCAGCTGCCGTGCCCGGCCCGTCTTTCTGACCCTGTGCCCTGGCAGTCGCCAGGCTGTTTCCATGTCAACAGTGTTACCTAAATGGACTGACACAGCACGTCCACTTGGGAAGTTGGCTGTTTTCAATCAGCTGATTCTCCGGAGAGCTACTCAGGCTCTGGCACACATCAATTGTTCATGTCTTCTCATCCGTGAGTATTCCACAGGCTGGATGAACCCAGTCACCCACTGAAGGACATCTGGACCAGCTCCAGTTTTTACTCAGAATAAAGCTGTTATTCTTGTACGGTTGTGTGTGTGTGTGGAGTTTATTTTTCTAGGATAAATGCACAGCAGTACAATTGTTGTGCTGTATATTTGGTTTTAAAGAACATGCCAAACCATTTTCCACAGTGGCAGTGCCATTTTATATTCTGACCTGTGATAAGGGATTCACTTTTTCTACATTTTCTCCAGAATTTAGTGTTTTCTTTAAGTTAAAAAAAATATTTATATGTGTGTGTGTTTTGCCTGTGTGTGCACCTGTGCGCCTTGTGTGTACAGCATTTTTAGAAGCCAGGAGAGGACACTGGGTTCCCTGAAAACTGGAAGTACAGATGGCCATGGGCTGCTCAGTGGGGACTGGGAGCAGGAAGCACTCCTGACCCGCCATCTCTCCAGCCCTTTTTCTTTCTTTCTTTCTTTCTTTCTTTCTTTCTTTCTTTCTTTCTTTCTTTCTTTCTTTCT
>NW_026594240.1:314264-320297 GCF_907164565.1 Psammomys obesus | reverse complement strand
TCTTTCTTTCTTTCTTTCTTTCTTTCTTTCTTTCTTTCTTTCTTTCTCTCTCTCTCTCTCTCTCTCTCTCTTTTTCTTCTTTCTTTTTTCTTTGGGTTGTCCTGGACTCGCTTTGTAGACCAGGCTGGCTTCTAACTCACAGTGATTTTCCTTCCTCTACCTGCCAAAGCACTGGGACTAAAGGTGTGTGCCACCATGCCTGGCTTATAGCCATTCTCATGGGTGTATGCTGAGACCTCTTGGTGACTTTAACATACATTTCTGTAGTGACTAATGGTGCTAAGCGTCTTCTCATGTGTTCATTCGTCACTTGATGTTCTCCTCTGGGAATACTTTTGTCCTGGATGGTTTTATGTCAACTTGACACAAGCCAGAGTCAATAGAAAGGAGGGTGCCTCACTGAGAAAGTGCCTCCCTAAGACTGGGCTGCAGGGCATTTTCTCAATCAGGGATCAATGGGGAGTGGCCCAGCCCATGGTGGGTGAGCTGGTGGTCCTGGCTTCTCTAAGAAAGCCGGCTGAGCAAGCCATGAGGAGCATACCTCTGGGGCCTCTGCTTCAGCTCCTGCCTCTGGGTTCCTGTCTTTCCTCACTGCTCTTGACAGTGAGCTTTTATATGGAACTGTGAGTGAAATAAACGCTTTCCCAAGCTGTTTTGATCATGGTGTTTCATCACACAACAGTAACCCTAACTAGGGCAGTTTTTGTCCCTTGTCCACTTTCTAGTTGCATGGTTTCACTGCTGAGTTTTAGAGTACTTCATGTGTTTTAAATAGCTGTCATCATTGGAAGGTTTGCAAACCGTCTCTCCCAGGCTGTTGCATTCCCATGCTGCGCTCTCTCTGTCTCTCTCTTCCCTCCCCACCACCCCTTCTGTTATACTACAGATTGAACCCAGTGCCTTACACATGCTGGCCAGCCCTCTATCCCTGAGCCACAGCCCTTGTCATTTGTGTGTGTGTGTGTGTGTGTATGTGTGTGTGTGTGTGTGTGTGTGTGTGTGTGTTTTGAGATACAGTCTCCCTAAGCTGTCTAGGTTGGCCTTGAACTCACTCAGTTACCTCAGCTGGTCGTGGCTGTTCTACTCTTCCACCTCTTAGCCTTGGAGAACCAGGCTACTAATGTTTTTTTATGTTCTTAATTTGAAGTACAACTTACCACGTTTTGTTTCTGTAAGGTTCTGCTATGGCTGCCAAGTCTAAGAACTCTGCCTGATCCTAGATCCCAGATATTTTTTCCTCATATTTTATTTTTCTCTAAAAATTCTATAGCTTTATGTTTTTGACTTGAATTTGTGATCAGCTTCGAGTGAACATTTGTATAAGGCTGCGGGAAGAGTCAAGACTCTTGTTCTTTGCTTCTTTCAAACCATTTGTATAAAAGGCTGTGCTGTTTCCACAGAACTGCATTCACACCTTTGTCAAAAACCAGTCGAGCAAAGGCCAGTGTGAGGAAGCCTGGAGGGGCTGGGCCAGGAGCAGGGCAAGTCTGACGCCAGGCTGGGCAACGCGGTGAGACTTTCTTTCGTGAGTGTGTTTCCGGGTTCCTCATGGCGTCCCTTCCGTGGGGGCATTTCTTACTCCTCTGCCAGTGTGACAGACAGTGTGAATTACTGCACTTGTATGAAGCCTTCACATCTGCAGATCGCTCCAGCGATTCTTTCCACCTTTCATAACCGTTTAACCCATTAACCTATCCTAGCTCGTTTACGTTCCTGAGATTTGGAGTAATCTTGTCTGTATCTTTAAAAAATTTGCTTAGGCCATGTGCATGGCAGGTATGTTCTAGCACTCTGGGAGACTGAGGTAGGAGCGTCAGGAGTTCAAGGTCAGCATGATGACTTTAAGGCTGCATAGTGAGTTGTAGGCTAGCCTGGGCAACATGAGGCCTCTTCTTGGAAACCAAGAGCAAGCTCCCATTTTACTTGATGGCTTGCCTCTTCTCTCTTTAAATTTGCCAGCCTCATTGTCAATGTTACTGGGCTTTTCAAAATAAGTCACTCTTTAAGGCTCAGGGTGTAGCTCTGGAGTGGAATGCTTGCTTTGCGTTCCCAAGGCCCTGAGTTCAGTTCCCAGCATGGAAAACAACAGCAAAAATGCCCAGGGTTTTGTTTTGTTTTTATTTAATTTCCCTCCAGATGCGCACACCACCAGCTGTGTATGCCTCCAGATGTGCATCCTCTCCAGATGAGCTGTGTCCCCAGCCCAGCTTCAGTCGTGTGTGTCGCACTCACCACCTCACACGCAGTTCCCAGTCTTGGCTGCTGCTCTGTCCCTTTAGCCACTGCACATTATCGGCATGCACTGGAGCGGAGTGGCCTTCATTTCCTGCTGCCATTGTGACGAGTCATCTCCGCCTTAAGCCAACACCTTTCCCCTCAGGTCTGTAGGTTAGAAGTCTGCGCCATGACTCACTGGCCTGTGATCCAGCTGAGGGTCTGGACACCCTTCGGTCTGGAATCTCCATGTGGCTGTCCGGAGCGGAGCCGTCTGAGATGCTGTGACGGCAAATGCGCTTTTTACCATCTAAGGACATACTGAACACCGCCCCTGTCCAGAGTGTCTCTGTCAGAGAGGACAAATCTCTATATCTCTTATGATAAGGAGACGGAATGGGCTCTGTCCTTGTTACCATGACTACCGTGTGTGCGCCACGGGAACAAAGCTGAGGTGGCTGTGAGAAGGAGCTTGCCAACAGCAACCAGAGCACCTGAGGTTGTTGAAGGCTTTGTCCCCCGGGGGAACCCCCGACCCCTGCTTGGCAAACAGTCCCAGTACCTGAGAAGAATCATAGTTTTGGTCTGCTTTGAGACTTCAGTCCATGGCCCTATTTCCCAGAACTCTTGGCCAGCAGTCCCCCAGTCTTCCAAGCCCTCAGACATCTGGCCAGAATATTAGCCATTCCCAGGAGCCAGTCTAGACCTCACCTCTGGCTACCTTTCCTTCCAAGCGTGAGCACCTGAACATGGGTGAGGAAACGGGAGCTAGGGAGCCAGAGGAGTCCCTGCTTCCCAGGCCTGACTCCGGGTCTTTAGGCCATGTCTAGCTTGTCTTGGGCACTTAGGGCACTCTCATCTGGTGTCCTGTGGTTGGTCGTGGAATTTTCATGTGTGTAGAGGGGCGTCCAGGAGCGGCTTGCTGACAGGAAGGCCACAAGGCCCACTGGCTTGTTGCACTGTGGGCTGGACTAGCCGCAGAGCTGCGAGCCTCTCAGTCTTGGTTGCCTGGCAACTGGGTAGAGCGAGTGTTTTCTTTGTCTTGTTCTTCTTTCTTAGCGATAGGGATGACGAAGTTCCCAGCTCCACATCCGAGCTCCAGAACTTTTGCTAGACTTTGACTGTTTCAGGGGCTCACGTATGGCGTAAACCTGGCATGTTACACAGCAACCGAGGCATCTGGAGCCTGTCAGCGTAACATCAAGAGTGTAGTGTGTAATCTGTAGTCTATGAGATGGAGAAGCATCTCATTCAGAGTTCTTCTTTCTCGAGTGGTTTATTTTATTTACTTATTTTATTTGGTGTGTATTCCCTGAATAGCTGTCTGTCTGTGTGAGATTGTGGGCTCTCATGTGGGTGCTGGGAGCTGAACCCGGTTCTCTGAAAGAGCAGCCAGTGTTCTTAACCCTGAGCCATATCTTAGTCCCAATGATCTCCCCACTCCCACCCCCAGAGACAGGGTTTCTCTGTGTAGCCCTGGCTGTCCTAGAACTCACTCTGTAGACCAGGCTGGCCTCGAACTCAGAGATCCACCTGCCTCTGCATCTCAAGTGCTGGGATTAAAGGTGTGCACCACCTTATCTGGCTGAGTTCATATAGGGGAAACCAGAGAGACAGACAGCTAATGAAAGTCTGAGGTAGCTAAGGATGTTGTAGAACTGGGAATGCTGGGAAAAATACAATATCCCCCTGGTGATTTTTTTTCCCTTACCAGTAAACAGGAAAAAAATCTCACTAGCTTAATAGTATTTTTTCTACTTTATTTTATGTGTGTGAGTGTGGAAATGCACGTGCCACAGCACACTTGTGGGAGGACAGAGGACGACCTTGAGTGCCTGTCCTCATCCGCTCCCTTGTTTTCAGACCATCACTGATGCTTCTCTCCTGTACCCCCAGGCTGGGCAGCCCCCGGCTTCTGGGGAGTCTCCTGTCCTCCCCTCTCATCTTCCCACAGGGAGGCTGGAATTACAGGCGCTTACGCTGCTCACTCGGCTTCTTATCTTACTATATTCTGTGTGTGTGAGTGTCTGTCTGTACGTGTGTGCACCACACGCATGCCTGGGGCTTACAGAGAGGCCAGGAGACGGGTCCAATCCCCCGGGACTGAAGTTACAGCGGTCGTCAGCCAGAGGCCAGACGTGCGTGCTGGGAACCTAACCCCGTTCTGTTCTCTCTGAGAGCAGCAGTAGACTTAACTTTGAGCCTGCTCTTCAGCCCCAGCAGCCTGGGGATTTAAATAGTTCCTCATATTTGCATGACAAGTTTTCTTACCCATTGAGCCATTTCCCTAACCCTAACTTGTCTTTTTTGTTTCTTTATTTGCTTGTTTGTTTACACGCATTATAACCCAGGCTAGCCCCAAAGCCTTGATTCTCCCATCTTAGCCTCCCGGGTGCTGCTAACTGTCCTTAAAGGTCTCCAGGAGTCAGAGATGGTGGCCGATACCTGGAACACTAGGACTTGGAAGAGGATTAGAAGTTGAAGGCCATTCTAAACTACACAGTAAGTTCAGGATCGAGCTGGAATACACAAAAATTTATCACAAAAATTGAAATAAAACAAAACTTTTGGGGACCTCTTTGATTTGCCCCAGAGAAGTCTGTACATCTGGAACAGAGGCTACAACTGAACTTGTGGGCCCAGCGTGGCACCCCGTGCTTGCAGTGCCAGCACTATAGAAGTGAAGGCTGCAGGATTAGGAGTTCAAAGCCATCCTTGGCTAGACAACAAGTGTGAGATTCTGTTCTGCCTCAAAAACAAACAACTAGGGCTGGAGAGACGGCTCAGTGGTTAAGACCACTGGCTGCTCTTCCAGAGGATCGGAGCTCAAGTCCCAGCACCCACATGGCAGCTCACAACTGTCTGTAACTCCATTTTCAGGAGACCCAATACCACCCCCCCCCACACACACACATAGAGACACACATGTAAGAAAAATACCAAGGCACATAAAAAAGTAAATTAATTAAAAACAACTGAACAGTTATCACAACAAGAATCAATCCTGAATCTTGGTGTGCTTGCGTTTACAGTGAGTTATCAGGCTGCAGGGTGAAAGAAGCATGAATTCGGCAGGAGTGGCCATCCCCACAGCCTTCCTGTCTGTGGTGCTGACACTGACCCTTCCTTCCTCCTGGCATCGGGCATTCACTTTAATTCACTATTTTAGAATAGAAGGCTGGTTTCAGGTAAGGTGCTCCTGTTTTGTTTTTCCACGACACTCATCGTTTTATGGGTCAGAGAGCTGCCGTGGAGACTCTGCCAGTCATCTGACTTTCTAGCTAAGCGTCAGGAGGTAGGAAATGACACAGGACTATGCTGGTATAGGATGGGCTTGAACCAAAACTGCCTTTAGCAACGAACACTCCTGTGGTGACCTCCTCTTCTCGCCAGTGGGCCATAGTTCTGGTAGAGTTAACTTAGCCCTCCTCCAATGGGGCCACACCTCCTCATCCTTCTCCATGGTCCACATTGGAAACCAAACGTCCAAATACACGAGTCAATGGAGGCCACCCTCACCTAAGCCAGCCCGTCTTCCCAATCATACGATTAATAGATAGCAGGCTTGAGGTACCATGGAAGCTAAGAGGAAAAGACAATATACACCTGTGGCGTCTTCCTTCTATGACTAGAGTTTCCTGTCCAACCCCAACCCTTTTAAGGGGCTCTGGTATTGGAATAAGAGACAGCAATCCTATTTAACAGGGACTCAACAGGGCGCCCCCTTGTCACACTGGGCATTGCTTGGGTTTGACTTTCTTTTCTCCTTTTCCCTTCCTTCCTTCCTTCCTTCCTTCCTTCCTTCCTTCCTTCCTTCCT
>NW_026594240.1:257152-314254 GCF_907164565.1 Psammomys obesus | reverse complement strand
CCTTCCTTCCTTCCTTCCTTCCTTCCTTCCTTCCTTCCTTCCTTCCTTCCTTCCTTCCTTCCTTTTGACAGGGGTCTTCTGTGGGCCAGGCTGGTCTCAATGTTGCTATGTAGGTGAGGTGCTCCTCCTGCCTCTGACTTGCACGTATCCCTGGTACAGGCGTGCAGCACCCGCCATGCCCAACTAGCATTAGTCTGTTTACGATCATGCTGATATGCCCTTTAAAGCACGCACACTCACCTCGTCTCCAGCGGTCAGTTCTTGGCAGCTCCTCGCTCTCATGCTCGGATCCCAAGCTGCTAATGAAAACAGGGACGCCCATTTCTGGGGTGTCACAGACAAGCCCTGGGCATCTGCGAGCATGGAGAGGTGTGAGCACAGTACTTTCATTTACTTATTTAGTATGTGTGCACACGTGTGTGTGTGTGTGTGTGTGTGTGTGTGTGTGTGTGTGTGTGCGCGCACGCGCGCGCGAGGTGTGTGTGTAGTTCAGTTAGTGCCTGCCCAGCACTCACGACACCCTGGGTTAGTCACCACCTCAGCGTGAAGCAGGCGAGGGTGCAGTGAGGTAGTGAGGTCAGGACCCACATCGTCCTCGGTGACACAGGGCTCAGAGCCGACCTGCGCAGGAGACGCTCACTCAAACAAGAACACGCGGCAACCAACGCCAATGTCGTGGGCACACCGGGAAATCAGAACACCACGGATAATGCGTGTGAGCTGGCCGCTTTAGGGAGGAGGCCGGAACCCGAGCTGGGCCTCAACAGTGATGGCTTCGCAGCGAGTCGGCGTTCTCTAAGCGTGTGGCGCTTGAGACCGTACCCCAGTGAGCAGCACAAACTGGAACCAGCAGGCTACTGTGTGAGGATGAGGATGGTGATGGTGATGGTGATGGGGGTGATGGTAATGATTGATGATGGTGTTGATGGTGATGGTGATGATGATGGTGATGGTGATGGTGGTGATGATGGTGATGGTGGTAATGGTGGTGATGATGGTGGTGGTGGTGGTGGTGGTGATGGTGATAATGGTGGTGATGGTGATGATGGTGGTGATGGTGGTGATGGTGATAATGGTGGTGATGGTGATGATGATGGTGTTGATGGTGATGATGATGGTGGTGATGATGGTGATGGTGGTGATGATGGTGGTAATGATGGTGATGGTGGTGGTATTGTTGATGGTGGTGATGATGGTGATGATGATGGTGGTGGTGATGATGATGGTGGTGATGATGGTGGTGATGGTGTTGTTGTTGTTGATGGTGTTGATGGTGATGGTGGTGGTTATGGTGATGATGATGGTGATGGTGGTGATGTGGTGGTTATGGTGATTGTGATGGTGATGATGGTGATGATGGTGGTGGTGGTGATAGAAGAGGACATAGGTCGGAGACACGTCCCTTCTGGAGGACTGAGTTAGGTTCCCAGCATCCATGTCGGCTCCCAGCTGCCTGTAACTCCAGCTCCAGAGTAGCTGATGCCTTTGGACTCTCCGAGTGTGCACATGTATGAATGAGGCACCGGTGGCGATGAGCAGGGCACCTGAGCCCCTGGCTCTGGACTTGCAGGCAGTCCGACCTGCACTATGAGGTGCTCCAAACTAAACTCGGGTCGCCTGCGAGAGCAGTGTCTTAGCTACTGCTGTGATGGGACATGGTGCGGAGGAAACGGTTTATTTCACTCACGCTTTCATCATCCAAAGCAGCGAGGGCAGGGATTTGCAGGGTCAGGAACCTGAGGCAGAGGCTGATGCTCTACCATCTCTCCCAGCCCCAAGCACAGCATTTAAAAGATCTTATTTATTTATTTACTTATTTTATGCATATTAGTGCTCTAAGAGGGCAGTAGAGGGTATAGATGGTTGTGAGCCACCATGTGGGTGCTGAGAATTGAATTCAGGACCTCTAGAAGAGCAGACAGTTCTCTTAACCTCTGAGCCATCTCTCCAGCCCCAATTACAGCACTTTTAAGGAACGCTATACTAGGCTGGCTTTAGCAGACCATTCTATAATCCTAGGAGTCTGAGACAGGAGGATTGTGAACTTGTAGCCATCTTGGGTTACATATTGAGACATTTTATTTAAAAAATTTAAAATGCTGCTAGGGGTGGTAAAACCCCCTTTTCTTGGGAGGCAGAGGCAAGCAGAATCCTGCAAGATTCAAGTCAGCCTAGGCTACATAGTGACACCCTGTCTCCGGAAAAAAGAAAAGAAAAGAAACAAAGACACAAAGACAGGAAAAGGACTGCTGTGGTGGAACTCTGGATGGCTGCGAGGGTGGGCAGTTCTAGAGAGGTTAACAAGCATTAATCTGCTTGATGGGCGGCCAGTGACCCCCACTCCATAAGGACAGAAGCGTGTGTGTGTGTGTGTGTGTGTGTGTGTGTGTGTGTGTGTGTGTCTGTGTGTGACTTAGGATTGGAACCCAGGGCATCTTGAGTGTGCTAGGCTACTGCTCTGCTATTCAGCCATCTCTCTTGTTGCGTCTTTTAAATACCTTTTCCAGGGTGAGGAACGCAGTTCATGGTAGAGCAGTTGTGAGTACCTGGCTCAAATATTAGCACTTAAAAAAAGCCTTCCTGTTAAACCAATAGACTGAGACAAGGGAGTTGCCTAAGATGTTTTAATCTGACTTAATTTTGTGTGTATGAGTGTTTGTCTCACGTCTGTTTGCGCTCTGCTTGTGCCTGCTGCCTGCAGGGGCCAGAAGAAGGTGCCCAGTCCCCGGAACTGGAGTTGTAGACAGTTGTGAGGGCCACATGGCTGCTGGGAATCATCCTGGAGTCCTTTGGAGGAACAGCAAGCGCTCCTAACCCCTGAGTCATCGCCCGGAATCTGCTGTAAGTCTGGGGCCAGCCTGGGTTAACGAGCAAGAAACAGTCAGGGAGACACCTCCTTCACCAGTGTTTGACAGGGCCTCAGGGTCTGTCCTCCGGGTCCCCTTGGGAGAAATGATTTAGGGTGTGGGCAGCTGGGCTGGAACAGCCTTAACCTCCTCCATCATTCTTCTCTCTCCGAGTTGTTTGGGTTCCATCCTCTGTGTTCTGAAGTGACATTTCTCCTACCTCTGCTTCACTTACTGCAAGACCACTGAGCCCGTGATTTCCCCAACCAGCGGCCAGGGTGAGCACGGGGAGCCAGTGGCCAGGGTGAGCACAGGCTGGACTCTCTGAGCCTCTGTACATGGCGGGCACGGCCTCCAAAGCTGCAGTTCCCTCTCCGGCTGAGCCCTCTCAGGATCCAGCCCCACACAGTCCCTAAGGCTGCGAGGTATAAACTAACAGCACCGTTGCGATTCTTTGTGTGCAAGTCCTCTCTAGGCTTCGCTCTCGTGCTTGTCACTGCGGCCCATACGCGCTCTCCTCCTTGGGCGGAGCTGCCCAGAACCTCCGACCAGCAAAGCATCAGCCTCCTTCCTTGGAAAACCGTGGCCTTTGCCAGCCCGTGAGAGTTAGGAGGTTCTGCTGGTAAAGCACCTGGGTCTCTCCCAAAATGTTGTCCTTAGGACACCTGTCCTCTGATTTATTTCTGCCAGGATTTCTCTAACATCTGGCCCTAATCCAGCAAGCCAGGGTCCAGCTTTGGCTCGGTCAGCTGGTGGCCGCAGGACTGACATGTCCACTCAGGGATTCTCAGGAGCACCCTTGTCATCACTGTCGGCTTCTCGTGTTCCCTCTCCACTCAGCAGCGCGGCCTGAGGACCCAGGCCACTCTAGAGCGTTTGCTTTTCCCCCACCACACCAGTGTGTGTCAACAGAGAACCTTCTGAAGTCTTCCTCCCAAGGGCCAGTCAGGGCAGGGAGCCACAGGCAGTAATGGAAGCGGCAGGAGGCGACGGTCCACCATCCCAGCCAGGCCGGTCCTTTTGTTGAAGAGCTGTTGATTGATTGTGATTGAGGAACACATGACCCGTCCCCCTGGGTGAGAGCTTGGAAGTCCAGGCATCGCTGTGGCTGTCCTCCGAGAGCCCGGATCTCCCGCCAGCTCCCCATGCTGCCCCTGCCTCTCTGCCCTCACAGAGGGAAGGCCTGGCTGCTGAGCACGGCCTCACCCCTGGGAGTAGATTGGCAGGAGATGGGCGCCTCCTCAGTTTTGCCTTTCAGATGCTGTTTCTCTGTATCTGATCACATCCTAGCAGCTTTTGGGCTCAAGCGGAAAGGTTCAGATATGAGTGCCAGCTCATCCCGTTTGCTTCCTTTGATTTTGCCACGCGCAGCCTGGGTTTGAGTCCTGGCGTCGCTCCTCTGCAGCTGTGGAACTTTGGAAAAGACATGCAGGGGCTGGAGCAGCGGCTCAGTGGTTACAAGCGTTACTGTTCATGAGGAGGACCCAAGTTCAATTCCTAGCACCCACACCCAGCAGCTCACAAGTGCCTGTAGCTCCAATGACAGGGATCTCACATCCATCTGACCTCCTTGGAACACACACACACACACACACACACACACACACACACACAAACACGATAACAATAACGGTAATAACAACAACAACAATAAAAAACCAGACCTTTCAGCCAGGTGTTGGGGAATACACCTGGCTAAAACTTGTGAGATTACAGCAGGAGAATTCTAAGTTTGAGGCCAAGCCTGGGCTATATAGCAATATTCTATATCCAGAAAGAAAGAAAGAAGCCCAGCATGGTGGAGTGCCCCTTCTATCCTAGTACGCAGGAGGCAGCTGTCTACACGGTGAGTTCAAGACTCGGAAGCGGGAGCAGGAGAGTCACCGCAAAGCAAGGCCAGCCTGAGCCACACAGCAAAGCTCCACTTCAAAATTAAAAACAGAAAGGAGAGAAGAAGGGAAGGAAGGAAGAACAGAGGGAACAGCAAGATGGCCGAACAGGTGAAGGTGCTGGGCAAGGAGGCCTGAGGCCTGGGCTTGACCCCTGGTGCCTGCGTGTAAAGACAGCCGTGGCAGTGATCCCCACACTCCTGAGGGGAAATGGGAGGCAGAGCAAGAAGTCTCACCTGGCTCACAGGCAGGCTGGCGAGCCAGGAACGGCAGCACAGCGGTACAGCCAGCGAGAGGGACCTGAGCCCTGGACGTTGCCCTCTGACCTCCACACCGTGCTGTGACACCCTCAGCTGCGCTCACCACCATACACAAATGCACGAGTGATGCGCGCCGTGCTTTAGATTGTTCACTCACGTGTGTAAGCGTTTTCTCTGTATGTGTGTGGCCCACATGCATGCCTGGCACCTGTGGAGGCTGGAAGGGGCACGGGATCCTCTGGAACCCGACTCCTGAGAGCTGCCGTGTGGCCGCCGGGACCTGACCCAGGTCCTCTGCAGGAGCAGGAAGAGCTCCTAACGGCTATGCCATTTCTCCAGCACCTACACTTTTTATTTATTTACTTTTTTTATAATTAATTACAGTTTATTCACTTTGTATCCCAACTGTAGATCCCTCCCTCATCTCCTCCCAATCCCATCCTCCCTCCCTCATCCCCTCTCATGCCCCTCCCCAAGTCCACTCCCCTTCCATCTGACCCTAGTCTATCAGGTCTCATCAGGACTGGCTGCATTGTCTTCTTCTGTGGCCTGGTAAGGCTGCTCCCCCCTCAGGGGGAGGTGATCAAAGAGCCAGCCACTGAGTTCATGTCAGAGACAGACCTTGCTCCATTACTATGGAACCCACTTGGAGACTGAGCTGCTATGGGCTACATCTGTGCAGGGGTTCTAGGTTATCTCCATGCATGGCCCTTGGTTGGAGTATCAGTCTCAGAAAAGACCCCTGTGCCCAGATTTTTTTCTCTCCTTGTAGAGCTCCTGTCCCCTCCAGGTCTTTCTATCTCCCCCTTCTTTCAAGAGTCCCTGCACTCTGCCCAAAGTTTGGCTATGAGTCTCAGCATCTGCTTTGATACACTGCCGGGTAGAGTCTTTTAGAGGCCCTCTGTAGTAGGCTCCTGTTGTGTTCCCTGTTTTCTCCCTTTTCCGATGTCTACCCCATTTGCCTTTGTGAATGACGATTGATCATCTTCCCCAGGGTCCTCCTTCTTCATTAGCCTCTTTAGGTGTACAGATTTCAGTATGATTATCCTGTATATGTCTAATATCCACTTATAAGTGAGTAGATACCGTGTGTGTCTTTCTGCTCCTGGGACACCTCACTCAGGATGATCTTCTCTAGATCCCACCACTGCAAATTTCATGATTGCCTTGTTTTTAATTGCTGAGTAGTATTCCACTGTGTAAACGAGCCACAATTTCTGTATCCATTCTTCATTTGAGGGGCATCTGGGTTGTTTCCAGTTTCTAGCTGATACAAATTACCAAGACAATTCTTTACAGACCTTGAAAAAAGCATTCTTGACTTCATATGGAATAATAAACCCAGAATTGCTAAAACAATCCTCTACACTAAAAGATCTTCTGGAGGTATCTCCATCCCTCTCAAGCTGTACTATAGAACAATAGTAATAAAAACTGCATGGTACTGGCATAGAAACCAGCTGGTTGATCAATGGAATTGAATAGAAGACCCAGAAATAAGAAGAAGAAATAAGACCCACACACTTACGGACACCTGATCTTTGCCAAAGAAGCCAAAACCATACAATGGAAAAAAGACAGCATCTTCAACAAATGGTGCTGGTCTAACTGGATGGCTACATGTAGAAAAATGCAAATAGATCCGTACTTATCACCCTGCACAAAGTTAAAGTCCAAGTGGATCAAAGACCACAACAGAAAACCAGACACACTAAACCTGTTATTTACTTTTTCAAGTCTGACAGCGGCGCCTTTAATCCCAGCATTGGGAGGCAGAGGCAGGTAGTTCTTGGAGCTCAAGGCCGGCCTGGTGTGGGGGTGAGGTGCAGGTCAGCCAGGGCAACTTGCAGGAGGCAGAGCTCTCCTCCCTTGTTAAGGCAACACCTCTCTCATTGGTCGTATGGCTGTGCTGCCATTCTGTTCTAAAAATATAAATAAATACAATAAAAATTAGAGAACTGCTTGATCTCTCCAAGCCTTTAGCTTCCTCAGCTGCAGCGTGGGATTTGCACACTGCCTTCCTCACAGCGGGGTAAGTTAGCACAGCCGCGCCGGACACCTGACCCAGAAAGTGCTCACTGAGCGCCCGCTATCATGACACAATTGTACGATGACCACAGCTATTGCCACTGTCATAACCTTCCCGGGATGATGAGGGGACGGCTTATCTTCAGGGTGTCCGTGATCTCACAAGAGAGGTGACATAAATGGGTAAGTGTGTCATGCTGCGGAATAAAACCAGAGCAGCGGAGAAGTACAAACCCGAAGCTCAAGAAGAGCCGGAGGGATGGGGACGAGGGATTTCTCAGTGGCTGAGAACGCCTGCTGCTTTTCCACAGCACTAGAGTTTGAATCCAGCATGTCCAGTGTCAAGTGACTGAGAGCTCCTGGCGACCCACGGTCTTCCTCTGGCCTCTACACACACACACACACACACACACATACACACACACACACACACACACACACACACACACACACACGCATGTACGAGTGTGCACGCACCCCCCACTAAATAACAACAAACAATAACACATATATAAACGATAAATAAAATGACCCAAGGAGAAGAAAGGCTGGGCCGGCCTGTGAAGCCGGGGTTCGGAGGGCTCCCACAGAGGCAGGCTGTGGCCGAGAGTGAAGGCGGAGAGATAGGGAGCAAACCTCAGGAGGGTGGGCTGTCAGTCTATCCTTCCTTGGTGCTATCCGGAGGGTCCCAAGGAAGAAGAAGGAGCTGACCTAACAGGAAGGGGTAAGGGCAGAGGATACCAGCTCACACCAGGGCCCGTCCTTCCTTCCTGCTCCCCAGGCCTATGCTCCTGTCTCCTCTAGCCTGGACTCAAATGTCACCTTCTGCAGGTCTACCCAGCCTACAGTCTCCTCCCCCAAGTATCAGGCCCTAATCCCCAGAGCCTGAGAACGTGGGTGAATGTGTTACCCGACCCAGCCAAGGAGACTGTGCCGTGTAAATCAAGTGTCTTGAGGTGGAGAGAGTATTCTGGGTGGGTATGCTGTATGCCTATAATCCTAGCACTTGGGGGGTGGGGTTAATAGGATGAGGAGTTCAAGGCCAGCCTCCATTGTGTACTGAGAGCGAATCTGGAGTTTGAAGCCAGCTTGGGCTACATGAGACCTTGTCTTAAGACGTCCCTTTAGAGAAATTCTAGATTGTCTGGGTGATCAGAGGTGACCGAAAGGTTACATCCCTAAACATCCTGGGTGAGTTATAACAACAATATGACAATAATCCTTTTTCTCTCTGCTTCCTCCTCCTCCTCCTCTTCTTCAAGACATGGTTTCTCAGTGTAGCCCTGTCTGTCCTGAAACTCACTCTGTAGACCAGGCTGGTCTTGAATTCAGAAATCGGCCTGCCTTTGCCTCCCAAGTGCTGGGATTACAGGCCTGTGCCACCACGGCCCAGTTAAGCCCCCATCTTTTACAACAATTATGTAAGTAATAGCTGATTTGGAAGATGCTGATACAGATTTGGAGACAAGTCTCCAGCCTTTGTCCCTCCCTCCACCACACTTCCCCTTAAGATGCAACCACTAATTCCAGTTTGCAGTGTGTTCGTCAGGAGATCTTATACATACGTGTTCTTTAGCTGCGTGTTTCTATTTTTGCCCAAAGGGCGTCATGTGATACGTGCTGCTTGTAGGTTTACTCTCTGGGCTGGATGGAATGGGACGCACACAGCTGGGGACGTGTGACTCTACATCATTGTCTTGGGATGGGTCATCTTCCTTTTGGTGCTTAGGGACAAGAAGGGCTGCCTGCAGGCAGTTGCCTTTCCCTGCTGGGGAATGAGAAGAATTGCCAAGCGGCCTTGAGCTTCTGCAGCAGGGTACTGCCTGTTAGGACAGGCACAGCTTCACCTGCAGCGGGAGAGAATGCCATGGTGCAGGCCTAGGGACAGCGTGGCCTGCCTCTCAGTCTTGGCTGCCTCAGGGTTGTCAGGGAGACTTTCAAATGTTTCCCCTGGGCCCTGGGGCCTCACCCTCGAACAACTGAGTTAGAAGCTCTGAGTCTGAGGACTCAAGCCTCAGCAGTGTGTGTGTGTGGCTCCCTGCAGACCCGGGCTAGAGTGCACCAGGCAGGTGTTCAAGCACACAGGACCACCCCAGCACACGATCTCAGCGGCAGGGAAGCAGAAGCTGGAGGGCCATGGCAAATTCAAGGCCAGGTAGGGCTTCAGAGAGAGACAGAGACTGAGACAGACAGACAGACAGAGAGAGAGACAGACAGAGAGAGAGAGACAGACATAGAGCGAGAAACAAACAGACACAGAGAGAGACACAGAGACACACAGAGACAGAGAGACAGAGAGACAGACAGACACAGAGAAAGAGAGACAAATAGAGAGACAGACACAGAGAGAGACACACAGACACAGAGAGACAGACACAGAGAGACAGAGATAGAGACAGACAGAGAGACAGACACAGAGAGAGAGACAGACACACAAAGACATAGACAGACAGATAGACACACACACACACACACAACAGCAAAGCCCAACCAACCGATAAAACAAAACAGAACCAAAATCAAGTCAGACACACTCCAGAAAGAACCTGCCTCAAGTTCCTATCTCTGCAAGCTCCCACAGGCCATGTGATGTCTGTGGGCTCCAGTGTCCAGCTCTGACCGAGAGCCAATAAAAGCTGCTTCCGAGCATACCTCACAGGATTGTAATGAGGATCAGATGTGTAAGAGCCCTGGGAACTGTGAATGTGTCCACATGGGCCGGGATCAGCCTGTCAGGTGCCCGGCTCGGGTTTCTCGGTCGGCCTGGTTCCGCCACAGGCACCACTCAGGCTCTGCCAGGGACTTTTTGTTTTAGCTTTGGGCCGGTTTGGCATCCTGGCTTGAGAAAACACATCTGAAGCCATTCCTGCATGTTTGGAAGACAGTGATGAGGGACGGGACCAGGAAACCCTGTCAGTTGCTCTTCCCACACAAACCTCAGGAAGGACAGCTCTCCCCTCACAGATCTGTGTCCTGCAGACTCTGCCAGGGTGGGAAGACTGGGTAGTGGCTGGGGAAAATGGCAAGGGTCGATGGGTCAAAGGGTCAAGGGCAGTGTTTGCTCGGGAAGGCAAGTGTGGACAGTGTGAGTCATCCTCCCTTGCTGTAGAGTAGAACGTTTTCTCTGACGGTCGGACTCAGGGGGCCCTTCCCACAGAAACTTCCAGCTAGCCTCTTTCGTAACTCGGACCTTGCTCAGGAAGGGAGGCCTGTCTCAGCCATACCTGTGCTGGGTGCTGGTGCCAGGGGCTTTCTGAGCTAGCGCCGTCCCCTGGGTGTCAAGCAGCAAAGGCCTCATGTGGTGTGACCCTTAGCTTTCCCACTCAGGACACCCTAAACACTGCTCTTCTCAGGTGTGGCTGTGAGCCCCCTCTCCCGACACCCCACCTCCAGGGCTCCCTGCCTGCTTCCCCCCGGCCTGTAGACGCTGTGTGATCCGGCTTCATCCTTTCCCATCACCAAAATTTTACTTCCACAGCGGTAAGGGCTGTTTCTCCATGGCACCGTGCCGAGCGGCTGCTGTGTAACAGCTGGTGTGTAACGGGGGTGTCTTCGGTCTCAAGCTTTCGGGAGGGGAAACTGCCAGGCATTTCATTCTCCACGTCTGCGCTGAAGCTTCGCTCAGGGCCTGGCCCACGGGAAGCCCTTCACAGGGTGTTTATCCGGTGCCGATTTTAACAACTTACCCCCCACACAAAAAGGGCCTCTAAACCCGACTCTCAGAGGAAACAGTTCTACTCTATAGCAAGGGAGCATGACTCAGCCTGCTTACGCTTGCTCATGGACATTAACTGCCCCTTTTTGCTAAAACAAGACTCCTGGAGGCCAAGATGTCTCCAGTCACTCACATGTCTGAAGTAACTTAGCACTCCACGCTGTAGCGTAGGCAAGGCCCTACTCTGTGACCTGCCCAAACTCGGGAGAATCTATGTGCTTTAGGCACATAGAGGTATTTTCTTTTTATTGGAGTGTGGGGCTGTGGTGAATTACTTTTGGGAGCAGAGATGTCATGCTTTCAATTTGATTTCCGGCTTTCCTTTTGGACTCTATGTTAACTTCTATAATTTTTAAACTGAGAAAGATACATTATCCTCCCAATTGAAACAGATTTTTATTTTATTATTATTAATTATTTATCTATTAGAGACAGGATCTCTCTGTGTAGCCCTGGCTGTCCTGGACTCACTCTGTAGACCAGGCTGGCCTCCAACTCACAGAGATCGGCCTGTCTCTGCCTCCCGAGTGCTGGGATTAAGTGTGTGCCACTGCCTCCCAGCTCAGATTATTATTTTAGATGTGTGGTTTTGGCTGCCTGGTCACGCAGAGCCAGAACGGTGCTGTAGGACTCCCACAGATGCCTGCTTGCCTGACCTGGCCCCACCATGTGGACTTCTGCATCACGGAGTGTCAGAGCAGGGACCAGAGGCCCACTGAGCGTGGGTGGGGGTTGGGAATCTTTTTGGGGAAGCCCTGAAAGAGTGGCAGAATAGGGGAGTGCCAGTTTTCTCCGGACTCTGCTGGGGTCTTATAAGGCTTTCTTTTCTAATTTTGGAGAGGGTGGGTACAGCCTACGCTGGCTTCGAACTCATGATTCTCCTGCTTCTGCTTCCTCTGCCACCGTGCCTGGCTTCACCAAGTTCCTCCCTGAGACCTCGTGAGACAAGGTCTCTTAGAGTTCTGGTTGGCTTCGAGTTTGCTATGTAGCAGATGGCAGCCCCGAATCCCTGGTCCTCTTCCCGCTGGTAAGCTCTGGGATTTTAGACATGCACAGCCACACCCAGCCTCTGTTCTGTTTTAGAAGGGTCCTGGCATGTGGTGCTCGCTGCCCTGGACCTCACTTGGAGCCCAGATTGGCCTTCAGCTCCGGATCCTTCCATCTCCACCTGAAGTGCACGTGCATACCAGCAAGCCTGTGTCTCCTGGTCTCTGGAGAGGGAGAGCCCACGGTCTGGTCACACTCTCACCTCTACCTGGGACTGTCATGCCTCCTACTTCATCTTCCCTTAGGTGTGGAAGGATGTAGGCTCTTCCTGTGCCACCACCCAATCACGGAAAACCCCCGGGGTCAGGAGGACTCGTCCACCTAGTGTACAAGTGCACAAGCAGGAAGACACAGGGCAATGTCCAGTGACGCTCAACTTTTATTGATCCTTAGTCCCGAAGGGTAACCCCCCCCCCCAGCCTCAGTGCCTCAGAACTCGGGTGTCATTGGTCTCGGACACCACTTTGCCGTCCACGACCTTGCGGGTGGTTGTCCTCTGGACAGCTTGCATGGAGTTGCTGCTGTCCAGGGCATCGCTGAGGCTGTAACAGACAAGCAGGCCTTAGTGATGAACAGCCCTAGAGAGCAGAAGGGAGACAGATGTGGAAGAAGACGCCGTTTCTCTGCCCCCCATTTTGTTTTGTTTTGTTTTGAGTCAGGTTTCTCTGTGTAGCTCTGGCTGTGCTGGACTCGCTGTATAGACCAGGCTGGCCTCGAACTCACAGAGATCTGCCTGACTCTGCCTCCCAGAGTGCTGGGATCACGGGTGTGCACCACCACACTCAGCTCTGGCTCCTTTCTTGGCCTCCAAACTCTCTTCAGCTGTTTCTTCTAGAAAAGGGAAACTCAGCGCTGAACTTCTACCCCGAAGACAGCGAAGGGGCCATGCTTAATCACTCTTTAATTGTACCTAATCACTCGATTTGTAGTCCAGGCCGGCCTCAGGCTCAGAGATCTGCCTGCCTCTGCCTCCCTGAGGGCCGGGACCACAGGTGTGCGACACCACCACCCGCCCACTTAGTCATTCCTTCCTTGTGCGAGGGATCCTGTAACTCACGCTCATGGAGCTGCTGCCTAGTGGCTACCAACAAACAGGCCATGGTGCTTCTCAGATCCCCAGAGGTGGAAATGACCCTCACTGGCATGTGTAGTTAGGACAGTGATGCTCACCTGAAGTCTTCGCCGTCCTCGAGCAGGCGCCGGTAGGTGGCAATCTCGGCCTCCAGCTTGACCTTGATGTTCAGCAGGGCTTCATATTCCTGGGTCTGGCGCTGCCCCTCCGCCCGAGTCTGTGCCAGCTCCGACTCCAGGTGCAGAAGAAGCCCATTGAGCTGCTCCATCTGGGCGCTGTACCTGGCCTCCACGTCCGCAAGGTGGTTCTCCAAGCTGACCTTCTGCAGGGCACAGAGGCGGGAGGGTGAGTCACAGTCCTAGCCTGCTCATTCATTCTCTGAAGGGCCTCCTGTCTGTCAAGTGGTGGGTCTTGGTGGGAGCGGCGGGAAATGCAAGGAGAGCTGACTCCTCGTCTTAGGGAACCCCTGGATCGGGGTGTGGGGAGGAGGGTTAGGGCTGAGGCTAAGTGTCCGAGGTCTGGGTGCAGAGAAACCACAGCAGGCGACTGGAGGACCCTTACCTGGTTGTTCATGGACTCCAGGTCCATCTCCAAGGTCTGCAGGGTGCGCCTGAGCTCCGTGAGCGTGTTCTCGGCGTTTTTGCTTTCGGCAGACTTGGTGGTGACGATTGTGGTACTCGACTCGATCTGCAAGGTGGGGAGGGTCAGTCAGGGCCTGCCGTCCTTCCCTGGCGGCCCCCCCCCCCGACACCCTGGCAGGCAGCCTTTCCTCTTGCACACCTGCTGGGACCAGTACTTGTCCAGTTCCTCCCGGTTCTTCTGGGCCAGCTCCTCATACTGGGCACGGATGTCAGCCATGATCTTGTTGAGGTCCTGCGATTTCGGAGCATCCACTTCCACGGTCAGCCCAGAACTGGCAATCTGGGCTTCCAGACCTCTGACTTCCTGAAGGCAGAGACGGGGGAGGGCGGCGCTGAAGGTCGGCTTTCCGACCTGGCCTTTTATCACGGTGGCCTTTCCTAGAAGGCGGAAGAGGACGGAGGAAACCCCGGCCTTGCGCTCTGCAAGCCTGGCTCTGGTGGGCAGAAGTGGCACTCCCTCACTCCCTGAGCCTGCCACTCTCGGTGCTTTTACCCTCTTCCTTCCACAGATCTTACCTGCCGCCCCACCATCCCACCCCAGCCCCCGCTCCTAAGACTGGCAGTCCCTGCCTTTCCCCAATTAATTCCCTTGTCTTACTCACACACTCTTTCTGTGAGTAACACAGGCTGGCCTCAGCTTTCCAGGACGTAGGGCTGCAAGCCAGGCCTTAGCCCACATTACCTTGACTTCACAATAGTCTAACTTCGTAGATGATCCAATGGATTCGCTCCTAATCAAAACAGACTGGCAGCAGAGGCTGCTAGCTCCATGCGAGTCGGCTTGGGAGCAGCCTGGCCCATCTAGTCTTGGCCCCGGGCTCCCGGGCTCACCTCCTCATGGTTCTTCTTCATGAAAAGCAGTTCCTCCTTGAGCGCCTCGATCTCTGTCTCCAGCTGCAGCCTGGTGATGTTGGTGTCGTCCACCACTTTTCGGAGTCCGTGGATGTCATTCTCCACTGACTGGCGCATGGCCAGCTCTGTCTCATATCTGACGGGCACAGGTGGTCAGTGGGCCCTGTCTGACCCAGGACCTCCTCGCCGGGTGCCACCCTCTAGGCTAGCCTTGTGCCCATCATAAGCCACCAGTCAGGAGTCACTCCCTTGGCAACTCTCCTTGGCTGATAGGAAGCAGTTTGCTTACACAAGTTTGCTGTACAAATGAATGGTCAGGGCACCCTGACCCGACCAGACCCCAGGGGGAGACGGTCTTAGCTCTAGCTGTAATCCCACGCTTACTTTACTCTGAAGTCATCAGCAGCAAGCCGGGCATTGTCGATCTGCAGGACGATGCGGGCGTTGTCCACGGAAGTGTCAAAGATCTGGGCAGATTAGAGCGGAGAGCTGCTCTGAGAGTGCCGGCTCAGATGATGGTGTGGGTGTGAGAACGGGTCTTTTTAAGTCTATTTATTCATTCTCATTACAGCCCAAACGCAGCTGCCCCTCCTGCCTCTTCTCTTGGCTCCACCCTCTGACCCCCGGGGGAGGGGGAGGGAGAGCCAGGGTCCCCATCTTCCCTTCCCCCTGTGCCTCCTCTCCCGGCCTGGACTCTGAGGTCCTGGCACCTTGCCCCTGGGCCGGCTTTCCCGTGCACCTGCTAACTCCCTGTCTGGCCCCCCACCCCCTGGTTGGCCCCTCCTACAGGTAGGCTCCTGTTTACTCCTGGATGACTCAGCCTTAGCACATCCGCTTAACCCTCTAACCGTCCCTGCCGAAAACGAGGTGTCTGCGTCCACTTTATGACCCTTTTTCTGTGTGTGAGGTTTTCAGTCCTGTCCCCTTCCCGCTACAGCCCTTGGGGAAAGCCGGCTCCCAGGAGTAGCACCACCCTTGGAATGCCAACAGGTTGTGGGTGGGAATGGAAAGCTTTCCTAACTGCGTCCCACAGAATGGGGAAATGGGATGCGTGTGGAGAGAGTGGAAGGAGGCAGTCACCCACACCGCGTTCAGGTTTCGGGGGAGGGGCGCCCCGGAAGGTCAGAATTGCTGGGAGCTAGGGCTCCCCCGTTCCGCCCCTTACCTGAGCCTTCAGGTCTTCGATGGTCTTGAAATAGTGGCCCCAGTCTCTGACGCCCTGGGGCCCCTTCTTCTCCAGATGTTCCCGGATTTTGCTCTCCAGCCTCCTGTTCTCAGTCTCCAGGCTCTTCACCTTGTCCAGGTAGCTGGCCAGGCGGTCGTTCAGGTCCTGCATGGTCTCCTTCTCGGTCTGGATGCTACCCATTCCCACCGGGCCCGCGGAGCCCACGGAGCCCACGGAGCCCACGGAGCCCACGGAGCCCGCGGAGCCCCCCCAGACGCTGGTGGAGCGGGACACGGAGATCCGGGAGCCGGAGCCCCCAGCGCCTGCATAGACGCTGGCCGCGCTGCTGGCAGGCCGGACCCGCTGGCTCGGCGTCCGCACGGAGCCCAGCGACCGGTAGTTGGTGGAGAAGGTGGTGGAGCGGGTGGTGAAGCTCATGGTGTCCGGAGAGGAGAGCGAGGTTAGGGACCACGGCTGGAGGTCGTTAGCGAAGGTGGCGGCTCTCAGTCTGTTATATCCCTGCTAGGAGGAGGAGACCTCCCAGTAGGCTCCGCCCCCGCCACGGGGGCGCGGGCGCCAGGACTCCTGTGACCTACCTGGTCGCAGCTCTTCTTGGCCTCTGCACAACCTCGGCCTGCCTGCCACCCTCACCGACCCAGGAAAGGGGCACAAGGGCTAGAGGGTCGTGTTAGCCCTGGAGACTGCGTTCAGGGCAGGGAATGGTGATTTTAATGCCATTCGCACAGATAGAAAAGGTGTCCACCAGGGCAAGATTTTGTGGGGCGTCTTCAGCATGAGTCTGGAGTTCCAGAAGTCCGTCCTGTGGGGAAGGATCGGAGCTGAGGAAGAGGGAGAGAAACACTACCCTGAGCCCAGGTCTCTTGGTTTCCCCACTCTGGCGCTGGGTTCACTGCTCAGGCTCTGGAGGGGACCGTGGAAATACCTGTTCTCCAATACCCCGGAGCACTTTTCCTCCGTCTGTGCAGACCGTGTCTGGACGCCTTTTTATTTACTATTTTCTTTCTTCTCCCTTAACCTTCTTTTTTGAGACAGGGGTCTTATGTAGCTCAGGCTAGTCTTGAGCTTTCTGTGTTGCCAGGGATGGCCCTCAACTCATCTTCCTGGCTCACTTTTCCAGTGCTGAGCTGAGGCAGAGGCCTGAGACATCACTTTCCGCTGAGGATCAAACCCAAGGCCTCTCAGTGCACAGAAGAGCACTCTGCTAGCTGAGTACCAGCCCAAGCATTTGCTGGACATCTGCTGTGTGTCAGGCCCTTTCTAGTGGCCATGGGAACGAGGAAGAGAGGCCACGTCCCTCCTGTAGACTTCACTGTATCTGGACAGGCTGGGGTCCGAGAGGACAGACTGGGACATGCAGAAACACCCTGCCAAGTTTGAGCCAGGCTGCACCTGCCCCTCTACCCACAACCCCCACCCCTGCCACCGGCCGGCACCCCCTGCTGCTCCCTTTTCTTCTTTCCTTCCTGGTCAGTCTTCACAAAGCTCTCTGGCTCTCCAGCCCCCACCAGCGGGGTGATGGCTCCTGCTGACTGAGGAGGGAGAGACTGAGGTTGGAGTGGTCAGCGCAGGGAGCCCGTTTTTCCAGCAGGACCTGGTGCTGTTACATGTGCGGCCGTGCTCTTTGCTCTGGAGTGGACCTATCGATCCTTATCGAGCGAGCGGCCAGCCGAGCTGTGGGTGGACAGGAAAGTAAAGCGGGGAGAGAAAGGGGCCCCAGGAAGAGCGCAGGTCAGCGGAACAGCAAGAAGCCGGGGCCCGAGCCTGAGCTGGGCCATGAGCCTGAACCGACTGTCCTAAGCCTGCCTCCTTCTGGATGGGAAAACCCTGGAGGGCTCCATGGAGCTGGATGTTGCCAGAGACAGCCAGGCAAATGGAATGCAAAATAACATACAAATGAATGCCCACTGGCTTTGCATGGGAGCTCCCGGGGGTGGGGAGTGGAGATTCCAGCCAGCTAAGGAGGCTTTCAGGTCTGCAAACTCTCCCAGCGAGGCCCCCGGTTGCTATAGTCTGTAGGTCCACACAGTGGAGCGCATGCTTCAGTGTTCCATGGGCAGCCGTTTGCCGCTTTTTTAAGCTTTACATTGTCTAGCTTGGGTAACCTCAGAAAGTCACTGCACTAAACTTCAGGGTTGTTTTTTTTTTTTCTCCAATTCTATGGGTAGGACAAAGAGAACTGCCTGATTAGCCTTCCTCAGGCAAGGCAAAGGAATGCTGAGGACAGCCCTCCTTCCTGAGCAAACAGGGGTTACTTATTGCACAGTGAGACCTCGTTCAGGAGTGCTTGGGGGGGCTTCAGTAGGACCAGTGGGGGCCTCTGAGTTCTCTCAGCAATGTCTGGAAGACCGGAACTCTTCTCTAAGCCCCTGGCAGATCCCACTCTGACCCACCCCACCTCCGAAGGCAGGTCTGTGGCTTCTGTGGCGGGTGGTTCGGTGTGAGGCTGCAGAGTCGCAAAGTCTCCTTATCTCACAGCTAACGTCGGTGCTCGCATTCCTGACCTCTTGCGGCATAGGGGCAAATACCGACCTCCGCAGTCCAGTGCCAGCCTGCCCCTTCCCAGCAGCTCCAGATTCCTCTATGATCAGGCCTCAGAGCTCAGCCTGACGTCTCTGGGAGGGGCGGGGAGAGGGCGAGTGGAAGGATAGTTTCGATCCCGGGCCCCCAGGGCTGGGCCTCTGAACTGCAGGTGGTAGCAAGATGGAAAGGGGCTTGGAGTAGCAGTGAAGCCAGGCCGAGGAGAAGGAGGAGCGCGAGCGAGCGAGCGGGCCCGGGAAGCTTCCAGAACAAATGTGGGAAGCTGGGGTTGAGCGGTGGAGTGAGGGGCGGCTGCCAGGAGGAAGGGAAGTGGCTCCCTCCCCCAGGCCCTGCATTCCCGTGAAGGGGAGGGAGGCTGCGCAGCAGGTTTAACCAGGAGGAGCCCCGAGGGTGACCAAGGGGGTGGGCGGCGGCTCCCCTCCCCCATGCCGGACACATTCTCCTACTAAGGCTTAGCACCAGGCTCTGCGCAGGCTCCATGGTGGCCGACTGGAGGCTTAGAGAGGATTGCGAGGGGTCTGAAGTCTGTAGGCCCAGAGATTGTTATCAGTCTGCCTCCGAAGAGCTGGGGTGGAGGATGGGAGGTGGGTGGAGAGGTGTTCAGAATGTCGTTCCGCCCTGTGTGGAGAGCAAGGCTGGTGGTTCCACCATCTTTCTTGGAGCACACTATGTAGTCCAGGTTGGCTCCAGAACTCGGGGACCGGCCCTCCCTCGGCCCTCCTGGAGTGCTGGAATTAAAATTATTTATCCCTTTGGAGACAGTTTCAAAACGCAGCCCAGGCTGGTCCTGACTTCATGATCCTCCAGAGTGCTGGGATTACTGATGACACCGCATCCAGCCTGAGCCTCATCTTGAGGGACTAAGTGGCTCAAGTGCTGGAGGAAATGGGGGACCGGAGGAGCCTTAGGGGAGCAAAGGGATTCAGTTTCCTTGAGAGGAGGGGTTTTGGCAGGGCTCTGAGACCTGGAGTCTGGTGAGAGTGGGCACGGTGGCACACGCCCTTAATCCCAGCACTGGGGAGGCAGAGGCAGGGGGATCTCTGTGAGTTTGAGGCCAGCCTGCTCTACAAAGTGAGTCCAGGACAACCAGGGCTACACAGAGAGACCCTGTCTCAAAAAACAAACAAACCAACAAACCAAGAAAAGCGTCTATACAAGTGTAGAATGGGGTTGGAGGGGGAGCTCAGGAAATGGTTTGGGTTTAACAGTTACTGAAAAGGGTAGGGTGGCATGGTGGCTCACACCTTTAATCCAAGCACCTGGGAGGCAGAGCTCTGAGTTCCAGGCCAGCCTAGTCTACAGAGTGAGTTCCAGGACAGCCAAAGCTACACAGAGAAAGCCTGTCTTACAAACTAAAACAAAAAGAAAGAAAGAAAAGAAAAAAAGAAAGTGGTGAGCTGGGAGTAGTGGCACAGCACCGCACTGAAGCCAGAGAGTCTGGGGCTCAAGCCCATGGCGGGGTTTCAGGCAAACAGACAGAGAAGGGCTGGGTGTCGCCGAGTTGGTAGAATGCCTGCCCAGCCTCCGGGGAGCCCGGAGCAGAATCTCAGTAATGGGAGGCAGAGGCAGGAGGATGGCACGTTCAAGACACACAGCGAATCTGAAGCCAGTCTGGGCTACCTGGGTGACTTGTCTATGACAAAGAGCAGGGTTCCAGAGAGCTGGGAGTGTGAGGGGTAGGGGTGGACAGCTTCAGGTGCTGCTGGGAGCGGGGGGGGGGGGGGCACTGAGGACCCAGCTGCTTGGGCTGGCTAGAGCTGGGGTGTGGTTCCCAGAGCGGGAGGGTGCGGACTCCCGCCCTCAGAGCTGTCGGCTCAGTTGTTACTGACACAGGTTCCTCCCCGGGGCTAAGGGAAGAGGAGAACGCACGCTCCCGCTCAGGAGCATCTGTGTGCCTGCCAGGCGACAGTGGGTGGCAGCGCTGGGTCTCCGCACAGCTAACCTGCCATGCCCCTGCCTCTCCTCCAGTGGGCAGGGTGAGGGGGCACAGGACAGGCCGCTAGAAGGGCTCAGGGAAGCCAGAGGCCTGGGGTTGGCATGACACCTGACACCAGCTGTGTAAGGAGCAAGGGGGGGGAAGGGCACAGTGGTGCTTGTCCTGATCCCAGCACTCAGGAGGCAGAGGCAGGTGCATCTCTGTGAGTTCAAGGCTAGCCTGGTCCACATAGAGAGTTTCAGGACAGCCAGGGCTACACAGAGAGACTCAAACAAACAAACAAATCAAGGGGCTATAAAAATGGCCCAGTGGTTAAGAGCAGTTCCCAGTGCCCACGTAACAGCTCACACCTGTCTGTAACTCCAGTTCCAGGGATCTGACACCTTCACACAGACACACATGCAGACACATAAAAGTGTAGATCAGTAAATAATTTTAAAAACCCAAGTCAAAGCCATAACGAAAAGCAGTGGGAAGTGGAGGTATGGGATTATCAGAAGAGTCTGGGGTCTGAGCAAGAATGACTGAAAATCACAGACGGGACATTGTTATGTAGCCCAGGCTATCCCATTTCAGCCTGCAGCTGCTGGGGCTCCAGGTGTGTGTAACCACCAGGCTGGGGTACAGGTATGTAACCACCAGGCTGGGGTACAGGCTTGCACCATCACGCCTGGCACACATTTCTTCCTTGATCTGCCCACTCAAACCTTTTGCTCGTTGTAGAAAATTATGAGCTTAAAATGATGAAAATTGGAGACTTTAAAAAACGTGTTAAATAAATAAATGAGGAAAAATAGGTGTGTGTTGTATGTATCTTACATGTATTTGCATTAACACGAGTATGTATTCACATTATACACTGGCACAGGTAGACAGTCACATTGCCCCTGACACACGATTTGTAATGTGTTTGTATTCCACTCTGTGCTGTCCTGGACTCCCAGGTCCCTTCCGCTGGGATCAGAGGTGTGTGACGCTACGCCCAGCTTCTTCCTTGACATTTTTTTTTTATTATTATATTCCTTCCCTAAGTCTCTGTCCTTGTGTGTGGTGTGCTGCAGGCCCGGGACAAGCAGCTCCAGGTTCTCCCAGCATTCCTCAGTCCCTACCTGCTGCCTTGTGTGGCTGGCAACTCTCTACTGGCAATCCTCTACCCTGAACTTTCCAGGGCAGGGGCTTCCCCTCCTCCTCTTGACCATGTAATCTGGACATTTTGTTGCTATTATTATTTTTTTCTCTCTCACCCCCTTGCATGACAACCAAGAGCTGCTTCCAATAAACCTAAATTTATATACTTTAACTTGCCTTACATGAGAGGCAGCACAAGCTCCTCATTTTTTAATTATAGAAAAAAGGAGGAATGTTAGTATTTAGGCAGCCTGCTTCTGGGTTGCCTAGCAACCGATGATGTCATCATGTGTCTCAAGTTTCTCCTTAAAGAGATCAACCCACCACTTTGTTTCTCTCTTGCCCTCCTCCTCTCTTGCTCTCTCCCCTTTCTCTGTGGGGGCGCTCTTCTCCCTTCCCCATCATGTCTCACTCTCTCCTCTCTCGCTCTCTCTCTTCATCTCCAGCCAATAAACCTCTGTCATATAAAATCTGCTGTGCACATCATCATTTCATCGGTCCTAACAGTGTGCACGTGTGTGCGTGTGCGTGTGTGTGCGTGCATGCGTGTGTGGCAGGCATGTTCCGCAGAGCACCTCTGGAGTCCGAGGGCAGCTTTCAAGAGTCAGTTATCTTCCTTCTCCATGTGGGTCACCTCCCACCAGCCCTTCCTTTTCTTCTCGTATCAGTGTCTTTAATGAGATGTTCTGGATTTCTGTTGTTGCTTTGGTTTTTCACATATCCCAGGCTGGCCTTGGATTCACTGTGTTAGCCGAGGATAATCCTCCTGCCTCCACTTCCACTATGACGAAACAATAGAGAAATTTCGGGCCCAGCACTTCACAGAGACAGTCCTGGCGGTCAGGTGCTTGTGTCTGAACTTCAGGCAGGTCCAGGCTGTGGCTCTGGAGTCAGGTGACGCTACAGGGACCTACGGAGGCTCACTCTGTGGTGTTCCACGGCCACTTCAGTTTGGAGCCTGTTCAGTCAGGCTTTCTGTTGCTGAGATAAAATAGCAGAACCACAGCAACTTAGGGAGGAAAGGGTGTGTTTGGCTGACACTTCCACATCACTCAGGGAAGTCAGAGCAGGAACCTGGGGCAGGAACCTGGAGGCAGGAAGCAGCAGCCGAGTAGGCCTGGCCTCCTGGCTTGCCCCATGTGGCTTGCTCAGCCTGCTCTCTAGGACAGCCTCCCCTGGGATGGCGCCAGCCACGGTGGGCAGGGCCCTCCCACATCAGTCACCATCCTGAAAAGACCATATAGACTCCTCTGTGGGCCAAACTCACGCAGGCTTTTTCTCAGTTACGATTCCCTTTCCCCACATATGTTTGGGTTTGTGTCAAGTAGACACAACCACCCGGCACAGCTTTTTTGGGGTGAGGTATCCAGGTGACCCCTGAGACACAGACGGGCAGCTGAGTCTCTGTGAGTATTCAGAGATGGAGGGATGACCCAGAAGAAAGGAGACGTTCCCAATAGTCACAGTCGGTGCTTCCTGAGTCAGTAGCTGTTAGCAGTGCATGTCAGACTTCCATATATTGGCTTTTTTGCTTTTCTTTTTCTTTCTTTTTTCTTTTTTTTTTTTTTCTGAGACAGTTTCTCTGTGTAGCCCTGGCTGTCCTGGACTCACTCTGTAGACCAGGCTGGCCTTGAACTCACAGAGATCCCCCTGCCTCTGCCTCCTGAGTGCTGGGATCACAGGCATGCGCCATCACACCCGGCTGTGTGCCCTTTCTTCCCCCGAATGTCAGAGGTTCAAAGGGCACATGACCCGCCAGAAAGTGCGTCATGAAGAGTGATGGTTGGAGCTAGGCAGTGGCGGCACACACACTGGGCAAAGACAGGTGGGCCTCTGTGAGTTCGAGGCCAGCCTGGTCTACAGAGTTCCAGGACAGCCAGGGTGTAGCCAGGGTGACACAGAGAAGCCCTGTCCTGAGAAACAAAAGAATGATGGTTGGGGCTAGAGAGATGGCTCAGTGGTTAGGAGCGCTTGGCAGTCCTTCCAGAGGACCCAGGCTCAGCTCCTGGCTCCCGCTCATAGCCATCAATTCTAGTTCCAAGAGATCTGAAACGTTCTTCTGAATTTCAAGGGCACCAGGAACCCATTTGCTATACATACATACATATATGCAGGTCAAACACTCATACACATAGGATAAAATAAACAATAAAACCTTTAAAAAAAAGGCAGAGAGAGATTGTGGCAGCCATGGGGACCTGGTTGGACAAAAGTTCATGATTTGGTGACAGGAAGGATTCTGGTCTCTCACACCAGCCAAGAAGCTGCCTGCTCTGTGCTCACTTCTGTTCCTCATTCCTTCTTCCCTCTGACACAGAGGGAACGCCTCTCTCAGGGTCTGTCTGTCTCTGGTCTCGGCTGAGAGGGCACACGAAAGGCGTGAGAAGCGACAGAAACATGTTTCTGTAAAGTGGGTGCCCCCCCAGCTCTGGGTTGGCTCCCACTTGGCCACAAGGTGGTGCTGGGTTAGAGCAGGCTCCGGTGGCACATGGGTGGCAGGCTGGCAGCAGAGTCTGGCTCCACCCCATACAGGACCTTTGCTCCTATCCCTGGCCCTAGGTTGCCATGGCAGCCTCTCAGTTTGGAATAAACAGCGTCCTCCCTACACTGTCCATGTAAGGACACCTGAGTGTTCCCCCAGGGCTAGGCTGGAATGTCAATCGTCCAGCCCCTAAACCCCAGGGGGTGGGGGGAAGCCAAAGGAGGATGAGTCATTGTATCTTGGCCCCTTACCGGTTTTTTTTTCCTTGCCCTGCTGCCCCCTCACCCACCTGTGTCCTACTGGAGTTGGGAGGGGCCCCACTTGGGGGCTATGGGCACAGGTAGTGTGGGGTGGTGGCCTCTGTCCTGCTACCCACAGACCTAGCTGCTCCCACCTTCCGTGTGTGTTCTTAGATCCAGAGTAAGGGCGGGAAGGTGGGGAGGAAAGCAGAGAAGTGGGCTTGTCTGGGTAGAACTGGCTCCCTCACTGCTGAGGGGAGCATGGCAGCGAGGAAGGTCCTGTGGCTTGCAGTGTGAGAGCTGTAGACACAGAATCCCAAATCCTGCTGGGCCCCTGAGCACTGTTCACAACAAGAATTGCTTTTCAAAGCCCTGGGTTCCTCACACATCCGTAAAGATAGCTAATACTGGTTCCCAAGGCCATTGTGAGAATCTGATAGCACAATTGAAGAGAACGTCCCCTCCCCTGGTCCACAGTCCACACTGGCCTTCCAGTCAGGGTGCCCAGCTATGCCCACAGCAAGAGGAACCCAGTCCAGGGACAGACAGAGGCCTGTTGGGAGTCTGGGTGGCTTCTCTCTGGCTGCCGGGAGGAGTGGCTGCCAGGCAGCATTCACTCAGCAAACATTTGCCCAGTGAATGGGGTGTGTGGACTGGCAGGGAGGGGCAGGCTTCAGCAGCAGGTGCAGGTGGCCCAGTGAGGGAGGGCACAGCGCTGCAGCGGGCTCGGGGCCAGGGCCAGGTGGGCGAGACTCAGCCTGGAGGACAGATGAGAGCTGTGACCTTTATTCAGAAGGGGATGGGAAGCTCGGGCCAGGCAGTGACCGGATCAAAGCGGTGTTTGTAGAGATCGGCCTGTCTGCACCCTGGCAGAGGACAGCTTGGAGCGAGCGGGGGAGGAGGGGACGGGAACATTTCCTTACCTGGCAAGGGACAATGTGGCTGGAGAGGATCAGTGATGTCATCCACACCACAGGCAGACAGACGGCCCGGTTTGCACGGTGTCCCTGAGGTCTCGCTTGCCTGTGAGGAGGGAGGAGGCTTGGCAGGGGGCTGGGGAATTTCTCAGGGACACCAGGAACCAGGGAACAGAGCCCTCCTTCTTCTCCCTTCCCCTGGCCCAGGCTGCTCAGGGGAGAGGCGTGACAGGGGGCACAGCCCTGGCAGCAAGCTTTCCCTTTGTTTCCCAACCCTGCTCAGCCTCCTAAGTTGGATCTTAGGTTTTGAAACTGACAGAAAGAGAAACCATGGGGCCGCTAACAGCTGCTTGTCAACCTAGATCTCGGAGCAGAGGGAAAACTGAGGGAGGCTGTGCCTGGCCCTCCCGGGAGGGGGAGTTCGTTTCAGTTGTCAGACTCTAGGCCCTGGCCTGCATGAGAAGCAGGCCCACCTGCTCACCCATGGTGCAGAGAGGCGGGTCCCCTCTGCTCCCATTTCATTTCAGTGTGACACACATCCGGGAGTGACTCAGGTGTGCCTCAGGCCGCAGCCTAGGGCTCTGACTCAACCTGAGTTGAAACCTCCAGCCTGGAGATAAGGTTTATGGTTCTGCTCAGTTCTTACCTAGGTAAAGGCCTGCGCACAGGCCACACAGCTGCATTCTGCTGTGGAGATAGGGGATGCCTTACTCAGCCTGCCCCGGGAGGTCAGGCTGTCTGACAGCTCTGTTTTCAGTAGTGTCAGCACGTCCAGTCTTCTGCCCACTACGTGTTTGGCTTCCGGGAAGGACCAACCCTGACAGGACTCTCCCTTCCCTTCTGCGTCACTCCTCTTGGTTCCAGCAGACAGGAGAGCGCTCCTGGTCAGCAAGGCCTTTCTTCAGTCTAGCCCTTTGCTCCTTTCTGATGCTTAGTGGGAGAAAGGTTCTGCTGAGGTCACAGGCTGTCCGTATATTGAGAAAGTAAACCAAGGCAGACTGTACAGTGCAGCTGAGCCTGTACCTTTTCAGCTGAGGGAGGGAGATGGGAAAAAGGGAGGACAGAAGGGGGGGAAGTTGTGAGACAGGGTTCTCTGTGTAGCCCTGGCTGTCCTGGACTCACTCTGTAGACAGGCTGGCCTCGAACTCACAGAGATCCACCTGCTTCTGCCTCCCCAGTGCTGGGCTTAAAGGCATACACATCTAAAGGTCTGAGGACAACTTGGGTACAACTCTGTTCTTCCATTGTTTGGGTCCCAGGAATCAAACTCAGAGCTTCAGGCTTGGTGGCAATGCCTTTGTGTGCTGAATCATCTTCCTGCGGGGAATTTCGTTCGGTTTGAGTCATAACCCCTAAAACAAATGGGTTGAACCACAAATCCTCGTATTCTTTGGAAGTGCATGGTGGGCAGATTTGCAGCAGTGAAAGGAAGAGGAGGCAGCTGGTTGGGGGAGTGAAAAGGCCTTCCTGGCTTATCTGTGTTAAGGCTCCTGGGCCTTCCCTGGAAGACGCCCTTATCAGAGGGACTGGCTGGCCAGAGGCCGAGCCAGGTGCTGACAGACCCAGGGCAAGGCAGGCCGGCTGAGGTGCTGAGAGCTGTGGTCCTGCCCAGGTACAGTGCACTCTGTGGCGCCATGGCCTCAGGGAATGTCCCCAGTTTCTGCTCTTCTGCCCCTGTTTGTACAGTCCTGCTAGTTTTAGCCGAGAAGTTTTGATGGGTTATAAAGCAGGCATGGCGCAGGGGAGTGCCTGGGACAGAGGAGACAAGGCCCAGATCTGGCGTTCACTGGCTTCTAATTTTTGCCAGGCTCAGGTTCCTCAGCAAAAAATGCAGGTTTCTTTTTTTTTCATTTTTTGTATGGATTGCTACCTCAAGGAAACCCTGGGCTGTAAAACGCTTGGACGGGCGTCCAACCCTGTGATGCCCCATAGGAGACAAGGCTACACGGTACAGGCTTCAGGCTGGAGAGCCAGAGGGAGCCACGCTGGAGGCTTCCTGGAGGAGGCTGTGAGCAAGGCCAAGCTCGAGGAATGGGGGAACGGGGGAGGTAGGGAGGAAGGGTGGGAGTAGGGTCACTGGGCCTTAGAGCTACAGAGGTGGAGAGCTCAGGAGAAGGCGTCAGTCAGAAGGAGCAGGTCAGGCCACGGGGAATAGGCAATGAGCGGCTGTGGATGACCCTGGTGCCCTGGCCCACAGGTCCGGAGGATGCCTGGGAAACCAGCGAGGTGTTGCTGAGTGAGAAAGACTGCCCTCCCCATTCCCGTTGGTGCTGGGTTCCTCAAGCTGCTTTTCCGTCACCAGGACCTCTTAGTGTTCTCTCGTTGTCACCTGGGAAACCTGGGGAGACCAGGAGGAAGAGCGAGGGTGGGTGAGACCTTCGCGCAGGAATGCAGAAGCCACAGTGACTTGTGTTGCCATGGGAATGTGCCTAACACGTCCCAGAGGCTAAACTCGCTCAGGCTGGCCCTAAGCTAGCCCAGTCTCACTGTGGGTCACCGTGTGTGGATTTGACAATAGGTGGGTTAAAGGGTAGTGGGTAGCAGGTCAGCTCTCTCTGCTAAGCCTCTCATTGTCTCTCCCTACCCTCCTCCATGTTTTCTTCTTCCATCCCCCAGGAAGGGATGAAGCTACCTTCAGGGGAGGAAGCACTCTCCCACTGGGCCATTTCTCTAGCCCTGTCTGTCTGCTCATTTTACCTCATGGTAGGGAAGGCTGAGTCAGCCTTTGGGTCCACTCAGGGAGGGGTTTTTCTAATGCAATAGGTATGTGGCCGGTTGGAAAGGTAGCAAGAGTTCTGTCCTGTAGCATTCCACAGCACTGGGCAGAGGCCCACCCCCCTGCTGGAGTTCCTCACTGGAAGAGTTTACAGGCTCTGCAGGACCAGATGCAGCCCTCTGTGGCCTTGGTCTGAGAGCATTTCTTTTGTATTGCTGACAAGTATTACATGTTTTTCCTCTTTCCTTCCTTCCTTCCTTCCTTCCTTCCTTCCTTCCTTCCTTCCTTCCTTCCTTCCTTCCTTCCTTTCTTTATTTATTTCGAGACAGGGTTTCTCTGTGTATCCCTGGCTGTCCTGGGCTCCCTCTGTAGATCAGACTGGCCTTGAACTCACGGTGATCCACCTGACTCTGCCTCCCTGAGTGCTGGGATTACAGGCGTGCTCCATCACGCCAAGCCTATTGCATTATTTTTTTTTTCTGTGTCTGTGTGTTCGTGGGAGGGACACATGTACCATGGGGCTTGTGGAGTGATTTCTCCTTTCCTACCATGTGGGGCCTGTGGACTGCCTCGCTCAGCTCGTCAGGCTTGGCTGTGGGCATCTTTACCCACGGAGCCATCTTGCCAGCCCTACTATTGACTTCTACCCCCAACCCCCTCCCCACCCCTCCCAGGCAGGGCTTCTCTGCGTGTCCCTGGCTGCCCTGGACTCAGATCGGGAGGGGTGTGTGCCACCATCGCGCAGCTTCACCGTTGCTTCTTTTAACAAGTTTCTGAAATGAAACCACCGAGGAAGGCGCTCCCAGCCTTCGGAATTACCCCAGGCCTGGGCCCAAACTCTGACTGCATTACTCTGGCAGGAGGAATTTTGAACTTTACTGTTTGTATTTGAAAATGGGAATGATACATTTCTCACTGGCTATTTTAGGGTTATAAGTAATGTCTGAAAAAAAGACACTTTGACAGTTTGGAGGGGCCAAATCAATGAGGCCCAGCAGTGTCTCTCTGCTGCCCACCTCTAGAACCACCTTCACCCCTGGAAGGGGCAAGGTCAGCAGCCACCGTTTGCATGGCTCGCTCCCTAGGAACTGGATTTGCAAACATCTGCTTTGCATGGACGAAGATTTTTGCCTATTATCTCTCTGTTTCAGCCCTACAGAATCCTCCTTATCCCAATTGCTGCCTCCTTTAAGGCTCCCTCAGTCCTCCTGAGCAAACTCTCTTCTTCAGTCCTCTCTTGTTGCCCAGTAGGTGCTGCAGAGACCATCCTGGACTGTCCCAGGTTGGCTGATGCATGTGGAGGAGGTAACAGCCAGCGGGAACTGAAAGCTGCTCCTGTGCCCACTGTGCCCACTGCTCTTGCTCTCTGGAGGACGTGTGGACACATGCACACTTCCGGTTGTTGGAGAGAAAGCTCAGAGAGGTTAAGAAACCTGCTCGACTTCACTCAAGAAAGTCTCCACATTGCACCTGTCACCTGTGCTCGGTCCTGTGCCGCAGCAGAACTTCGGAACTGGAAACGGGGACACTCCCCTAAGTGAGGACTCTGAGGAGCCATGACTCCCTTGTCTCAGCGATGGGCTTGGGTGCACAACGCATCCTGGACGCCATGTAGAAATGAGATAAGAGTTGCAGGGCTTGGGACGCAGCTCGGTGTAGAGCATGCCCTAAGCCCTGGTCGATGCCCGGCACCCCTCACCCCCAGATGCCACGGTTTTCCAGTGTGGCATGATCAGCGTGACCACCACACTCTGGCCTTTGACAGGCCCCGCCCTCCTTGCTCTTCTCTTTCCTAGGAACTTTGTGCTTCCCCCGTGGCCTTTTACGTTTCCAGATCTTTCCATCCACCTTACTTTTGGGTTTTAGGCAGTGTTTCTGTGTAGCCCAGGCCGCGCTGACAGACTCACAGAGGTTCGCCTGCCTGGCCTCTGCTCTGGGATTAAAGGTGTGCGCTGCCTCGGGGCTCTATTCTGGTTTTTTATGGTGCTGGGACTGAACCTGGGACTTCACAAATAATTGACAAGTACTCTACCGCCAAGCTGTAGCTCTAGAGTTTACAGCCCACTTTTCTAATCTGGGTGTGGGTGCGTGCTGTATTCTCAGCACTTGGGAGAGGAGCTGAAGCAGGAGAATTGCCATGTGTTGAGAGGGCCAGCATGGAGGACACAGCAAGTTCTCAGCCAGCCTGGGTTAGTGTGTCTCAGCCAGCCTATCTGCCCCAGTGTCTTCCCTCAGAGCTTTCCAGCACATCTTCATCCTTTATTTATCTGACATCAGTATTTTGCTGGCAAGGCACTGGAGGCTGGCGCCCCGTGTGTGTGCTGTCCTCTGGGCGTCCACATCTTTATTTGTGTGCATTTGGGTTAGCACCTGTAAGGGACCCCTGCTCTCTTTGCCCGCCCAGCACCTCTCTCTTTTCGGTGAATCATCTCTTTTCATTCACGTTTCTTTGGGTGGGTTTGACCCTTTCCCCTCCCCCATAAGCTCAGCATGAGATCCATCTAGCTCAAATCATGGCATTTTATTATTCTCCTGACCAAAGGCTTGGCTCACAGATAGGCACGTGACCTGCCGGCTGGAAGCTTCTGGAAATAAGCGCTCCCTTGGCGATGCCATGCTTGGAGACAGCCTGCTGAGGGGACGGAGAGAAGGGAAAACAGCCCCTGAGATAGAGTGCATGCCAGCTGCACCCGAGGCTCCCGGTTTATGCTGACGGGGCTGACTGCTTAGCAACCTGCTGCTCTCCAGAGCCCAGAGCTCAGCCTGCGTTGCATGTTGGACACGTGTTACATGCTGTTGTGCATGTGCACGTGATAGGTATGGGAAGGCAGTATGCATGAGTCTGAGGTGGTGAGTGGCAGGGAGGGACGGAGGGTACTTCATGTGCTCATGCTCATATGCATAGTGGGGACGTGAGGATGACAGGGGGTTGTTCCCCTTGGAATATATGTGGAGGCCACATGTGTGGGAGAGGACAGAACTTGTGCATGTGTGTGTGCGTGTGTGCCTGTGAATGCTGTGTGTTGTGAGGGGAAGGGGAGACTCTGACGTACAAGTTGAGGTTGTGTGGCTTGAGAGGTGGCCTGTGGGCTGCTTTTCTCAGAGAGAACCTGAGGCCCTGTCCAGCTTTCGTCCATGTGTGTATGAGCACCTGCTGTAGGCCACCTGCCTGGCTGGCAGGATGGCTCAAACAAAAAGCCGTGTGCTGTGCGAGCCTGGGACCTCAGCTCCAACTCCAGGAGCACGAAAGTGCAGAGAGCCGACTCCACAGTTTTCCCGACCGTCACACACATGTTCAGCGGCTCACTCACATGCCATGCAAGCTCAGTGTGACCTCACAGTCTGTCTGTCTGTCTGACACACACACACACACACACACACACAAAACAACACAAAAGAACAGCCTATTATCATCAGGTCCACCCAACTAAAAATCCTCAGTGCTTTCCAGTGGCCAGAACCAAATTCCTCAGATAATCAAATGCTACACAGACTCATAAAACTTTTGTTGATATTGGTGAAGCCGGGCCTGTCAGAGGCAGTTTAGACACACCCCTGGATATCAGAGCAGGAAGCTGGGAGCTGGTGGGCAGGGGAGCCTCCTCCAGCAGCTGGGGACTGCGGGTGGGGCTGGCCTTGGGACGCTCCCTTCCCAGGCTGCAGTGGCTTTTATGGCTGGCTTTTATACCTGGGTATTTGTGGCCTCCATCTCTGATGTGGGCCCTTGGTCTCCAGCCAAGGCTGCCCCGGCTACGGCTGTTTTGTCGCTCTTCATGCCTCATTCCAGAGAGACCTTCCTCAGCCAGAGTCTTCTGGCCAGGGTGGCTGATGACCATACACCCAGTGGCCGTTCAGGCCTCCACACATCCAAAGCACCTGTCTTCTCACCCCCCCTTCTCCATCCTGCCATTCACAAATCATCTCTCATATGACATGACTGTGGACGAGATCGGTGGTGGCCTCAGCCACAGTGGGCTGAGACGCTGAGGCTCTGGGCTCTGGCTTTCTCCCCGCTTCAGCTACCGGAGTGCCACTGATCCTGGACACCTGAAAAACAGGAAGGGGCCCTCTTTTATGTGGGGACAGGCCATTGGCTCAGAGCTTAGCTTACCAGGCTGACCCTGAAGTTGCCAGGTTGCAGAAGATGAGCACGAACCTCTGATCTTGGACCCCGAGAGATAAGGCGACAGGCGTGCACGCCGTGCTGGCGTATGTGGCGCTGGGAATGGAGCTTCTGTGGATGCGGCCCCGGCCCCAAGGGCCTCTTTCTGAGTAGCCCAGAAGCCTTTGCACCTGTTTTGCTAGCTTCCTTTGCCCGCCTGGGTGCCCTGGCAGGTTATGGCTGAGCCAGGCATTCAGAGGCTCTTACCCAGCCCCAGGAAGCATGGAAACACAAGCTTTTGGGGGCAAGGTTGGAAGATGGTTTTCCAGCTTCAGAAGATTCCCTTTAAAGGAGGGCTCTAGAATGTTCCAGGGGGCTGGGGAAGGTCGGGGAGGGCCAAATGGAAACTTGGAAGTGTTCATTGTAGACTCGGGGGTCTCCAAGCAGCAGTGGGGTGGAGGGGGAGGCTTGGGGTGAAGGAGGAGGCTTGGCCATCTCACCCAGCTCAGGGTCCTCCAGCTCTCCTGGGCCCAATGTTGTGGTTCTTCCCATCAGCTATGCCTGTTCACAGTCTCTTCTCTGACCCTGCCCTGCTGGGTGCCATTCCCATGGCTGTTAAACTATTATATAACTTGTCTTGTTCTTCATTGCCCTCTGGAAGCAGGACATAGCTCCATGCTGGGAGAGAGAGTCACAAAACTGTATGACTTTAGGTATGCTCCTTTAAGTTTATTTATTTGTGTGTGCGTGTGCGTGTAGGCCTGTGAAGGTCAGAGGACAAGTTACAGCGGTCAGTTTTCTCCCTCTACCTACTTGATAGCAGTGTTCTTGTGGAAAGTGAGCGATGCTTACAATATTACCAGGCATTTGCTGTATTTATAAGGCATCGTAAGAGCCGTCATGACTGTCCCAGAATGAGCGCTTCTGACTTGGAGGCTTGCACCTTTTTTGGGCAGTTAGTCCATTCCCGTTCTGAGGTTTTATTTTCAGAGCCACGAAGAAAAAATAAAAACAGTGGAGCCTGGTGGTACGAGTCCGTAGCCCCTTCCATTTGTCTGGGAGCTGAGGCAGGACGGTGGTCAGTTCAAGACTGACCTGGACTATGAGGTGAGCTCAGGCCAGCATGGGCAACTTAGTGATAATCTCAGAACACAGGACCGGAAAGAAGGCTGGGAATGGTGAACCTGCCCATCACCCACCCCTACCTGTCAGGCACAGGCGATGAGCAATTTCGCCGGAGGGTCCCAGCACAGAAGCAACAATCGACTTTATCGCTCATGCTGTGGCTTACAGATGGCTGTCCACACCATCTGCGGCTTCCCGTTTAAGTTGTTCGGCTGCCTCTGTGTACCCCAGCTATTCATATGCTGCCGCCATCAATATTTAAAGTTGCCCCATTGTTCAGAGTGGCTTTGGGCCTTGAGGACACGGCCTGCACGCAGGCGCAGTCTTTACGTTCCCCCCTGTTCCTAGCCCAACGTCTGGTCCACAAAGTGCTCCTTTTATGGAGCTCACTTACGCCTCTGTGCCCGTCTCTCCTCCCACTCCGAGCGAGACAAGGCCTCTTGACTCTCAGGTTGGCCTTAAACTCAAAATGTAGCTGAGGGTGACCCTGAACCTCTGCTCTTCTGCCTCCACCTCCCAAGTGCTGGAATTATAGGCAAGGACCACCACACCCAGTTTATAGGATGCTGGCACCAAACCCAGGGGTTCCTGGCTTGCTAGGCAAACAATCGAGCTACATTCTTAGCCACTAATCTCCCTCTCTCCTTCTCTCTTTCTCCAAAAATTGTATTTTTAGAACTACTTTTATTTACTTGTGTGCGTGTGTGCAGTGGCAGGAGAGGCCCGGGTCTCTGCAGTGGAGAGAGAAGGCTTCCTCCTTTCCCCTTGGCTCTCCATGAAAGGCGCGTTAGGCAGGGTGTGCTCTCCTCACTGCAAGTGCATATGTCCCTCTTGTTCAACAGGCTCCTGTGACCACAGTGGCCAGAGACACAGCCTTACAAGGAGTTGTACCCATGGCTGCCTGTGCCTTCTCCCCTGACCACTTGGCCCTAGTCCCCTGGGCCTTTCCCTTCTACCTCTACCTGGGGGCGTTGGAGAGAGCAGCTCTGGCTTCTCTTGCTGAACAGTGGCCATGTTGGGAGGGGTTGGTTGGGGGGTCTCTTGGCTATTGCAGCGTTGGCAAATGATAAGGAAATGTTTCTGGCCCTGGGGTGAGCTCTGGCTGGTGCCCTGGCGAAGCACAGGGATCTTGCCATGACTGCCGGTTTGCCCTCACCTTAGGAGACACTCCTAGGACAAAGGAAGCAGGTGGGCAGGGTGGAGGAAGCTAAGATTTCAGAAAGGTGCTGGTGACCGGCTTTCCGCTGTGAGCTGTCTAAATCAGTTCCTTTGGAGCACCCTCCCTCAGTCCCTCCAGAAACAGCGTGGGGGAAGGGAAAAAAGGGAAAGCTGGCTGTCCCTGCCCGGGGCTGCCATACCTGTCTGACCAGCCCCTCCTCTCCTTCCGCTTTCTCTCACTGGCTTGGCACCAGTGACGGTTCCCTCCCCGTAGTTTGCTGGAAAAAGTCTCCAGTCTTTGGGCTGGGCGTGGGCCTGTGTTAGAGACGGGGAGGAGAACACACACACCCAAATCAATTTTCACCTTAAAATGGAGTGTTGTTTCGGGGCTGTGAGACAGCTGGTGTGAATAGGATTTCCCTCTTCCCAGCTGAAAACCCAAGGCTGGGGTCTGAGGCTGGGAAGAGGCAAGGACCAGCAAGGGGGGGCGTGGTCAGTGTGCTCGTTGTGTGCCCTTGGGATTTCTCTATCGGTCTTTCTGGAAGTGACCTCAGACTGCGTGTGCGCATGCTTGAGTGTGTGAGTGTGAGTGTGTGTGTTTGTGTGCAGGCGTGCTGCAGAGGGAACTTGTCTGTGTGTCTCTAGGAGGGGGCTTCTGGCTTTCTGTCCCTTCGTCTCTATGTGCCCATCCTTCTGGGCAAGAAGAAGAGGAATCCTAGAAAATTCTCCTAGCAGGTGCCCAGCCTCTCCCATGGGGGGGGGGGGTCCGCCCTCTGCCCGGTCCCCGGGGACTGGGGCATTTATCTGTCATTTTCTGGGTTCCCCGCTTAAGATCCAGCCAACCCCACACCACACCCTGCAGTACCTTCCACAGAGCCCAGCCCATGAGCTGACTTAATTGCAGGTAGAATCTTTGCCTTGGGGACCCAAACCTCCTGCCTTCCACCCACGGGTTCGCAGCCTGCCCCACCCAGGCCTGGAGGGCCTCACTCAGGCTCCTGTCTCCAGCTCCCACAGGTGCATGCTGTGCCCCAGCCTGCTCTCCTGACTCACTCAGAGAAGGGGTAACGGGTTCAGAGAGACAGGTGCAGGGCAAGGAGGCTTCCCTGGGCACATCTGCCAGGGGAGCAGGGGACGAGAAGGGGGTCCAGGCGTCTGTGTCTCCCCAGGACCGGCTGCACTGGCAGCCTCCCAGGGAAGGTGTCCCCAGAGGAGCAATGACAACGAAGCTCCCCCACCCCCTCTTTCTGCCCTGGCCTCTGCTCTTTATTCCTTGTTACTCCTTGAGGCCTACTGTGTTCTACCTGGCCTGGGGCATTCTGGGATCTTGGTAGGAGAGTCCCAAAAGGGGCTGTGTTTGACTTTTCTTTACCTAGCACCCGGAGAGAAGACAACTAGAAGCATGTGTTTGCTCAGGCTGCAGATACCTGCTTAGGCCCCTTTCCAGTCTGTGGGGTTCGGGTTGTGGCACATGGAGGGGGCTGGGGTGGTGTTTGTGTTGGCTGTAACCTGGACAGAAAGGCTCGCTGGCCAGTCTGGAGAGTCTCCGAGGCTTTAGAGGAGACCAGCCCGATGTGGGAGGACACACCCGCCATCTGGAAACTTTAGTGCTGGGGCGGTAAAGGCAGGCGCCAGCTTTGGTCACGTAGTGATTTGAGGGGCCCTGTTTGACATGAGACCCTGTTCTTTCTTTCTTCTGTTTTGTTTTCTGTTTTTTAAAAGACCCCAAAGGCCAGAGAACCCGTTTTGTTTTCTGTTTGTTTGTTTAAGATCCCCGAATGCCCGGAACCCTATCGGCCCAGACCTCCCAGAGTTGCTCTGGCCACAGGAGGGTAGGGGACAAGACAGCCCAGATTCCAGTCCTGGGGGCCCCCAGGCTCACTTCCTGCCTTCACAGGAGCTCAGCCCTCTCTCCCGGATTTTTAGGGTGGAGTTGGAGGGCTCCTGGGTGGGAGCAGCTCTCTGCTGCCCTCACCTGAGTGCTGCCTGGAGGTAGCAGAGGCTGGGTTAGGCCCTGCCCTCCCCGAGCGCCGAGCCACTCAGGTGAGAGGCCAGTTTCCCTCCCCCGGGGCTGGGCTCCCTTTTATAAGGGCCCTTCGCTGGGCGCTGTCCCACGGCCTGGAAGCAGCTGCTAAGCCCGCGCTTGAACCTTCGTCCCTCCGCTCACTGCCCTCACGCCAGACTTCACCATGTCTATCAGGGTGACCCAGAAGTCCTACAAGATGTCCACCTCCGGCCCCCGGGCCTTCAGCAGCCGCTCATACACGAGCGCGCCCGGCGCCCGCATCAGCTCGTCCAGCTTTTCCCGGGTGGGCAGCGGCAGCAGCTTCCGCGGAAGCGTGGGTACCGGCATGGGCCTGGGCGGCTTCGGCGCGGCTGGTGCGGGGGGCATCACGGCGGTCACGGTGAACCAGAGCCTGCTGAGCCCCTTGAAGCTGGAGGTGGACCCCACCATCCAGGCTGTGCGCACCCAGGAGAAGGAGCAGATCAAGTCCCTCAACAACAAGTTCGCCTCGTTCATCGACAAGGTGAGGCCCTCTCTGCAGGACCCGCCCTGCTGTCCCACAGAAGATGGGCACATCTCTGCGCCCCCAGGAGCTCCTGTCGGGCCCCACCCATCCTGGCCACACGCCTCCAGCTTCTCTCCCACACTGTGGTTTGGGCCGAGAGGGGCTGACGCGCTTGTGGCGGACCCTGGGGCTTCTTGCCCTTTCACCTCCCTCGTTCAAATCCGCGCTCCGACCGGCCTGTCCACTGCGGGCCTGGTGCCTTCCCTGCTGGCGGGAGGGCCCCCCAACTCGCCTATTGGAGCCCTGTGCGCGTTTCTTCCTCCTGTTGAATAACGGAGGCTTGGGTTAGCTCCTGGAAGGGCCCGCGTGTCTCGACCGACCCCGGCAAACGCAGACGGAGGCCTTTGGTACCCGGGCCAGGGCGCGGGGCCTCCGGGCTGAGTCAGTGCCGGGCCCCTGCCCTCTCCCGTGTGGGCGGGGCCGCTGCGGAGCCCCTGCCCTTCCACCAGGAGGAGCTCGGGCGCCGGGGGAGGGAGGGGCGGGGTGGGGCAGCCCGCGGCTCCGCCTCGGGAAAGCCCGAGCGGGATCCAAAGTCTGCGTGCGGTGCACTCTCCGCCCCCCTGGTAGAGCCGGAGTTTACGGCCCCAGATAGCGGCGGCCTGCCAACGCCCTCCGCCTGCTCGGCCCCTGTACCCTTTCACACTCTCCTGCCCTCGCTCCGCCCCACCGCCTGGCTCCCTTGCCAGCCCTGAGCCAGGCCAGGGTTTGCCGTCCTGTGGCCCCGGGACGATTGGCCCTTTCTGCTGACCTGAGAGTGGGTGGGCCCGGGAGGAGGAGGGCGCAGGAGCTGCTCCTCCTCCTCTTCACCAGCGCCTTCTAGTTACTGAGGGAGAGGCCCTACTTCTCGCTGCCTCCCGACCGAGGGTCTGCTGGCCCCCAGTTTCCCCGGATGAGCCATCTTGTCAGCTCTAACTTTCTCATCGGTAGAATGAACATGACAGGCCCTAGGCCGTTTTCTGCCCGTTTAGCTCCCAGTGGGCCTAACTTAGCAGCGCCTGGCCCAAATTCAGCGTTCCATTAGGACGAAATGCTAGAATCACTAGGGTTACTTCTTTTTTTTAGTTATTTTTTTTTTAGCAGTTACGGAGAAAGACAGGATTTATAGCATGGGTTGTGGGAAAGTTACCTGGTCGTGCCCTCGGGATGCCCTCCTTCCAGTTCCCCGGTTTAGAAAGTTGGTGCACAAAATGCGTCTCTGTCCTTTGGAGCGGTTCGCCAGCCTTATGAGAAGGGTTCCCCTGTACCGTGCCCTGGACTGCGTGTTCTAAAATGTGAATTCTGTGCTCGTGGTAGGAGGGGAGGGTTGTGGATACTGGTCCAGAGGACGGCCAGGCTCCAGAGGCTGCTGTGGAGGGGGGCGGGGGGAGACGGAAGGAGACAGCTGCCTTCTCTCCTGCCTCTCTTCAGCTAAAAGGGGGCTCTGGGCAGAGAAGGGGCTCCCCAAAGTGCCCACCCGAGCTCCTGGGGGCATTTCCAGGGTTGGAGAGGCCCAGCTCAGGTTAGCAGCAGTGCTGACTCAGGCTGCAGGGAGAACGTCCCCTGAAACTCCCGGACCCTTATTTGAGGACCCTTATACACAGTCCATCCTTCTCAGTCTTATGGAAAAGGTAATCAGCACACCTTGAGAGGGCAGGGCCGTTCTTACCGAGCCGTGATGCATAGTCTAGGCAATGATAACTCCTCTGCAGCCGACTGTAGCCCCTCCTCTCCCGTCCATGCCGGGGGCGTGCCCCCACGCCACCGCATGCCCGGAGCCCGTTGCTGTTGCTCCCGGGAAAAGACTGATTGTTCCCCGAGGACCCGACCCTAGGCCCCCGGTGTGGACCTTTCTGCTGTTCCCCCCCCCCCCAGGTGCGCTTCCTGGAGCAGCAGAACAAGATGCTGGAGACCAAGTGGGGCCTGCTGCAGCAGCAGAAGACTGCCCGGAGCAACCTGGACAACATGTTCGAGAGCTACATCAGCAACCTCCGGCGGCAGCTGGAAGTCCTGGGCCAGGAGAAGCTCAAGCTGGAGGCGGAGCTCGGCAACATGCAGGGCCTGGTGGAGGACTTCAAGAACAAGTGAGCCCCGCTGATGGGCGGTTTGCCCCTGTGGCCACGCGATCAGTTCTGCGTGGGGCAGCCCAGTCTCCGCTTACCATCGGAGATGCTAGCGCATCAGCCTGAGTTCCGTCTCAGGACTGTCTAGATTTGGGCAACGAATTTCCTGTTTAGATAGCGTCCCTAAGCTGGGTCTGGGCATACATTTGTAATATTCTTCTCAGGAGGCAGAGACAGGAGGGTCACACAAACACAAGCACAGCCTGATTTCCTAGTGAGTTCTAGGCCAGCCAGAGCTACATAGTGAGAGTCTGGGTTTTTGTTTTGTTTTGCCTTTTTGTTTTTTGTGCGCTTAGATGAGAGAGGCAGCTAGAAGCTCTCACTTTTACACTAACTGCCATGATCTTACTGGAAGGCTTGCCAGAGAGAGCTCTGAAGCCTCCTCGGGCTCCATGCTAACTCTCTCAATATGTCAAGTCTAATGTGCTTTTGGACAGTGCTTTTCTGCTCTAGGTCTCCTCACTGGCTGAGAATAAGGTTGGGTGGAGAGGGAAATAGCTATCAAGGCCAGAACGACCAGCTCAAATGCCGTGCGGCTCTGAGCTGAACTTTCTAGACATGCGGTCCCCCATTAAGCAAGGTGGGCAGGCGTGAAACTGTGCACGAATTTAGCTCAGGCTCCATCCCGGGTGGCAGAGCACCCAGCCTGCCTTCACCTTCACCCGCTAACTCCAAGCCTCTTCTTACTAGGTACGAGGACGAGATCAACAAGCGTACAGAGATGGAGAATGAATTTGTCCTCATCAAGAAGGTGAGGGTCTGGGCACTATGGTGATGGCTCAGTGGTTAAGAGCACTGGCCTTTCTTCCAGAGACCCAAGTTCAGTTCCCACATTACCCACATCAAATGGCTCACAACTCCTGTAACCTCAGCGCCAGCGCATTCAATGCCTCTGGCCTCTGAGGGCACCAGCACTCATGTGTACATAAACACACACACACACACAATTAAACACAATAAAAATTAATTTAAAAAAAAAGAAAGCAAACCAGGCCCTCTCACATCTTATCTGCAGACACAGGAGCCTGTGGGACTTAGACTCGGAATGTCCCGGGTTTTTCTAATGACCTCATTGCTTTCTAAGCAATAGGATAGAGTCCTTTGCCATCGGACACCTTCCAGATCATAGGAGGGTAGACGGACGGGGAGTTACGTCCGGCAGTTAGAGTATTTCGGTTATCGAGTTGGACTGGTTAATGGTCTAGCCTTAGCTTTCTGGAGGAGGAGGTGGGGCTAGGCGCCCACAGGAAGCAGAGGTACAGTTGCTTGGCTGGGCAGGAGGGTGGGCCACCAGGCTAAGCTGGGCAGATGTTGGGACCGTGCTCAGGCGCCTCGCCTCACCCTCAGGATGTGGACGAGGCCTACATGAACAAGGTGGAGCTGGAGTCCCGCCTGGAAGGGCTGACTGACGAGATCAACTTCCTTCGGCAGATCCATGAAGAGGTGAGTTCCCAGGGCGAGGGCGGCCAGCCCCCAGCCTGCCTGTGCCCTACTCTGGCCCGCTGTTCAGTCACTGTGGGCACCGTTAGCGTTGTTTAGGCCCCGCCCCCTACTTGCAGTGACTGAGAAGTGAAATCACCCACCCCAAGTCCTCCCACAGAGGCAGCCTAACTGAGGCTGGCGGTGGCCTCCTCGCCTTGGCCGTGCCCTAACTTCAGGTTTCCCCCAGGCCTCCCTCCACGTCTCCAAGGCCATCTTCCTTCCACCCTGACTTAGGTGTTCCCAGGCCTTAGCTCTCACTTGCTCTTTGTCGAGTTGCCTGACCGCTCGCCCCGCCCTGCAGGAGATCCGGGAGCTGCAGTCCCAGATCTCGGATACCTCTGTGGTCCTCTCCATGGACAACAGCCGCTCCCTGGACATGGACAGCATCATCGCCGACGTCCGCGCCCAGTACGAGGACATCGCCAACCGCAGCCGGGCCGAGGCTGAGAGCGTGTACCAGATGAAGGTAGAGAGTGGGGTCCCACGCCCGGCCCCATCATGGCCAGGTCTGAGCCCTGCCTCCTGCGGAGGGAACAGGGTTCCAAATTCCGCTCTGCCTGCTGGGGGCTGGCTCTGCAGTGTGGAAGCCTGGAGTTCTGAAAAAGGCTTCACTGGTGTGCCCGCATGCGTGTGTGCGTGTACGCTCGCGCCTCCACACACGCTTCTGCACATATGGCTTCTGCACATATGTGAAATGACCCAGGCTTTGGGGGCACGGCCAAGAGGCGGCTCTTCCAGCTAAAACCTCACGCCCCTTCTTGGCCCTGCAGTACGAGGAGCTGCAGACCCAGGCCGGGAAGCACGAGGATGAACTTCGCCGCTCAAAGACGGAGATCTCTGAGATGAACCGCAATATCAACCGCCTGCAGTCCGAGCTGGAGAAGCTCAAGGGCCAGGTACTGAGGGGCGTGGGTGGGGCTGGCGAGAGGAGGTCAGGAAGGAGGGGGGAGCCCGTGTCTGGCCTGAGAGCGGCAGGGCAGCTTCTCGGTCAGCTGTCTCCATGGCTGTGGGGACGCTCTGCGGTTGGCTAGAGGCCGGGTCCCCCAGGCCGTCTCCGTCCAGTGTGCCACCTGCAGGGCAAGGCTGCTACTTTGTGAAAACTCTAGAAAGCAGGGCCCATCTGGGTAGCTTCTTTTGCTCGCTGCATGGAGTTGGCCTAAGTCGGGAGGGGAGACTTTCAGAGACGCTCAGGGGGGAGCTGGGCGTGTCGCTCAGTTGCTCAAGTGCTTGCCTAGCATGCCTGAAGCCCTGGGTTCAGCAGGGCATAAGACCAGCTGTGGGGGTACACGCTGGTAACTGCAGCAGCTGTAGCCGCCGGAGGAGGACTGCTGAAAGTTCTAGGCCAGCCTGGGCTTCAAACCCTGTGACAGCCCAAGCTCGGTGCGGATGGGCCGTAGGGAGGACATGTGTCTCCTCCCACAGAGGGCAAACCTGGAGGCGGCCATCACTGAGGCCGAGCAGCGCGGGGAGCTGGCCATTAAGGATGCCAACGCCAAGCTGGCCGAGCTGGACGCCGCCCTGCAGAAGGCCAAGCAGGACATGGCGCGGCAGCTGCGCGAGTACCAGGAGCTCATGAACGTCAAGCTGGCGCTGGACATCGAGATCGCCACCTACCGCAAGCTGCTGGAGGGCGAGGAGAGCCGGTGGGTTTGGAGGTCTCTCAGGAGACCTGGAGCTGGGAGGGGTGGGTGCTGTCTGGGCCCTCCCGGGACATGGGGTCTGCTCTTGGATGAGAGGGCCGAGAGTGGGTCCTGACGCCCATGCATCTGGTTACAGACTGGAGTCTGGGATGCAGAACCTGAGCATCCACACGAAGACCACCAGCGGCTACTCAGGTGAGGGTCCTGGCCTTCGGGTCAGAGGGCAGGGGCCCCGGGAGACGCTGGGCTCAAAAGCCGATGACAGATAAAGGGAAGGGGTAGGGTCCCTGCTCTTGGCGGCGTTCCAGGGTGATTGGCGACAGACTGATATGCTCAGGAATAGAAAGTCCCAGGTCAATGCCTGCAGTGTGCCAGGCTGGCGCTGAGGTCCTTGTGTGTGCTACTGTGGCCTTTACGTATTTTCCTGTTTTCCACATTCTCGGGTTCTCCGTGTAGCCTGAGAGAGGGGCTCCGCGGAGGGTCTGTTAGGGACACGCAGCTAGAAGAGAAGCCTTTCCCATGCTGGGCCAGGCAGAAATCAGTCAGGTCAGAACCAGCCTCTCCAGCAGCCTGCCTTTGCCCGTGCTCACGTGGCTGCCTCCATCCCTTGCCCTGGACCAGGAGGACTGAGCTCCGCCTATGGGGGACTCACTAGCCCCGGCTTCAACTATGGAATGAGCTCCTTCCAGCCCGGTTTCAGCTCCGCCGGGGGCTCCAGCTCTATCACGCGCAGCAAGGCTGTGGTCGTGAAGAAGATTGAGACCCGCGACGGCAAGCTGGTGTCCGAGTCTTCTGATATTCTGCCCAAGTGAAAGGCCGCTGGGTCGCTGCCAGCCTGTGCTCCCGCAGCTGCTCAGGGGAACAAGAGGCCCACCCCAGGATTAGCCCTCTGGCCAACCCAGGGAGGAATCTCCCATCTGGTGCATCCCGCCGGCCCCTGCCTTCTACCCAAACCCAACTCAATTGTATTTTCCAAAATAAAGCCTCTGCTGGCTCCATCGACTGGCTTTGCTCTGTGTCTTAGTCAGGGCTCCTATGGCTGCGGCGAACACGGTGACCAAGGAGCAAGTTGGGGAGGAAAGGGCTTACTTGATTTACACTTTCAGGTCATAGTTCATCACCGAGGGGAGTCAGGACAGGAGCTCGATCAGGGCAGGAACCTGGAGCAGGCGCTGAGGCAGAGGCCGTGGAGGGGGCTGCTGACTGGCTTGCTCCCCAGGGCTGGCTCAGCCTGCTTTCTTATAGAACCCAGGACCACCAGCCCAGGGATGGCTCCACCCCCCACGGGCTTGCCCTCCCCCACTGATCACTAACTGAGAAAAAGCCCTACAGCTGGACCTCATGGGGCATTTCCTCAGCCTCCTTCCTCTGCAGTGCACTAGCTTGAGAGGAGCAGACCCAGCACGCTCTGTGTGTATGTGCTTGTAGGTGGGACGGGATGGGCAGGGGTCCTTCCTGGGACACGGAAGCTGCTGTGCAGGGAAGGAGAGTCTTTCTTCTCCAGGCTTTTCCAGGAGAATGTGTGGCGCTGGAAACCAGTTGGTGCCCGGCTGTGGACTGTGGACTTTACCAGCGTGTAGCTTCCTATGGTCCGTCTCAGGGTCTCAGAGAGCCCGGTTCCCGTGGGCTTTGTAGCATGCTTGGCCAGGAGGCAGGTGTGGGCGGGTCCACCAGAGAGAGTCAGTCTGCTGTTCCCCAGACCTGGGCCTTGGGACCACTCACAGGAAGTGGCCGGTCCCAGGCGCAGAGTTGGGACTGTCTAGTTGTGCCTCTGCTGGTCAGATGCATGGCTTCCTGGGTCCGTGTGTTTGCCTACTCCATCTTGCCAGGGACCTAGAGCTCTGGTTCCCCTCCTGCAGATGTCCAGAGCTTATTGTCAGTGATGGGCTGTGTCATACCTGCAATTCCTAGATGCTGTGGTAGTTCAGGGAGGGACTTGGCCCCAACACAGGGGCTTGTCCCAGTTCCTCAGGGCACCTCCTCCCCCTTTAATGCTGTGTTTGATAGAAAGGGTGTGTCTGAGCCAGTGTTTGACCATGCAGGGTGGGCCATGAGCTTATGGGTGGGTATCGGTTCACTGGAGTGTGTGAAGGGCTTTGCCTGTCCGTCAAGCAGGAGACAGCTGGATGGGCACTACCAACACTCCGGCACCATCGCCATCAGTGTGGCATTTCTGGCAGTCATGCGGTCCGTGCATTCTCAGGCTAGGTGCCTATCAGGCCTCAGCACTGCTGTTGAGGCGTTTGCTCTTTCAGATTTGTTGAAAACTGATGGAGAACAAACAGATACAGAGGGGACAGGAAGTGGAAACAGTCTAGTACAGGAAGCTCACACCAGCCTCCCTACGGCTAGGATACTTTTCTGCCAGGCCCCTGGCATCAGTCTTGGCACCGTTCTGACTCCATGGATCTGGGCTTAGGCTGGCGTTGTCCTTCCAAGCCTTCTACCACACTCGCAGCCAGGGCCAGGGGTCCCAAGAAAGAGGCTTCAGTCTTCACTGTGTTAGTCGGAACCTGGGCACCCCATGGCAAGCCAGGTCTGTCTTTCCTTAAAAAGCCAATTGAAACCAACAAAAGTGAAAAACAGAAAAAGGACTTCACCATGGCCACCCTGGGGAGAGGAACAGAGATCCAGTGACACCCCAAGTCCATTCAGGGTCCCGGCTCGAGATTTGGGGTTAAGTAGAGGACCAGAGCTGGGCAATAGCTGGCCTCCCGGGGAGCAGTCCACCCACCACTGACCCGTCATTGTCTTGGCTCCTGCAAGGTGGTCTGACCACGTGTAAATCTCCAGGAAATGAACATCACCCACGCAGCCAGCCCAGGCTTTTAGAGGTTCTCAGTTTCGGCTGCTTTGTTTCAGTGCTCTCTGAGCAGAAGTGAGAGAAGCAAGCGTTTCTTTTGACAGGGACTTCTTTGTCCCTCTTCCCAAAGCCGCCACTGGGAGGAGGAAATCTCCTTTTACAGTTGGGGACAAAGCCACAGTGCCAGCTAGAGAGAAGTGTTGGGGACTGTTTTGGAAAAACCTCATTGCCCCATGGGAAATTCTTAGTCCCCCCCTTTTTTTCTCCTATATCAGATTAAGAGGCTACCCTCACTGTGTGTGTGTGTGTTGTTTGTTTTTTTCGAGACAGGGTTTCTCTGTGTAGCCCTGGCTGTCCTGGACTTGCTCTGTAGACCAGGCTGGCCTCGAACTGACAGAGATCGCCTGCCTCTGCCTCGCTGAGTGCTGGGACTAAAGGCGGGCGCCGCCACTGTCTGGCTTTCACAGCACCTATCGGAGCACACAGGCTCACCATTTGTGCTTTAAAATTTTACGTTTTATTGATTGCTTGACTGCCGGATTGGGTATAGACATTCATGCAAATGCAAAGTTCAGGGAAGGACTTGCTGATGTTCTCATCCTCACCCTGTGGGTCCTGGGGGGAGAATTCAGGGGCTCTTCTGAGTGATTTCCATTGCCCTCTTCCCCTTCCTTCCTTCCTTCCTTCCTTCCTTCCTTCCTTCCTTCCTTCCTTCTTTTCTTCCTTCCTTCCTCCCTCCCTCCCTTCCTCCTTCCTTCCTTCCACTATAGCCTAGACTGGCCTAGAACTCACTGTCCTGCCTCAGATGGGATGGCAGTGGGCATGACCACTGTAACTTCAGTAAATTTAGAGGTAAATTCAGTTTCATTAGCACTTACAGACCTCCACTAGCGAGTCCCTGGCATCAGGAGGATAGTTATCAGGGTTGCCTGGCAATCCAAACACCCCGAGGGGACTCTGGCCCATTAGTTCCCCAAGTCAATATTTTCAGTTTTGCCACACCCTGTCCTTGAAGCCAGCCACCTGTCTTATCGGTCCCACTGCCAGGCAAGGAGCAGGCTGGGAGCAGCCGCCCCTGTGGCTCCCAGCTGATCCGCACACCCTGATGTTTGCTGAAGGGAAAGCAGCACAGCTTCCCACGCCAGAGCCTGCCCTGTGCACCGGGCAGCTCCAGCGCTCAGGGGACACCCTCCTTCCTGTCAGAACCTATGTATCTATTCACATTTTTAAATTCACCCTTACATGTGTGGGTGTTTCGCATATGTGTGCACCGTGTGTGCCTGGTGCCCACAGAGGTCAGAAGACAGTGTCGGGACAGGAGTTAGACAGTTGTGAGTTGCCACGCCAGAGCTCCAGATTATTGCGAGCTGTGTCGTGGGTGCTGGGAACTGAACTGGGAGCGTTTGCCAGTATCATCAGCTGAGGAGCCTTCTTTCTCCCCAGCCTTACACACTGAGACAGGGCCTCACTCTGTAGGCCAGGCTGGCCTCACAGCCTGTCTCCTCCTCCTCCTGAGTTCTGGAATTGAAGGTGTGCACAACCACGTTCAGTCCTGTCACAGAGGAGGCAGGTGTCGCTCCGAGGAGGAATGCTTGTCTGACTTGCACAAGCTCTTGGGTTCTATCCAAGAACTAAGCAGAGGCAGGGGCTCAGCTGACAGAGTGCATAAACCAGGCATTCTGGCAAAGCCCGTTATCCCAGCCCTCAGGAGACAGAGGCAGGAGGACAGAAGTCCAAGTGTGAGCCAGCCTGGGTACAGGAGCCCTCGACTTTATGAATGAATGAATAAGTGACTGGAATAATGTTTTATTTGCATGAGGAGACTTGTGATTATAGGACATAAAAATTTTAAACATACCCAGCCCTGAACACTTGTAGGCTCTCCATCTGGAGAGTCAAGGAACCATGAATAGAAAACACTCTAGGAGAAAGGGTTACACCCATATCGCAGACATCCAGGTTCTCTTTCTTGTCCTTGTTACCTAACTAAAACAGTCTAATGTTACCCAGCACTTACATGACATTAACCATATCCCGTCATGACTCACGGTGTAAGGAAGGGCTCAGTTGGGGTGGCCCTTGGTTCGCACTGCTTTTTAACTCTATTTCAGTTTGGTCTCTTGCACCTCCACCTCCCTTCCACTAGCCCCTAACACTAGGTAGGAGAGAAAGAAGGTTGGAAGTGGGGGGGGGAGACGACACACGTAGACCTCTTTACCTCTTCTGGCTGGGCAGAGTCGTAGGGTTCTTCGGGGCGATACTAACCCCAGCCATCAGGATATCCAGCAGTCCAGCTAACTAGAAAATAGCAAACTAACAAACAGCCTTCTTCCCCCTCTGAGTGTCTCCTCAAGGCGTCTTCTCAAAGCTTTCCTAGAAGCCGCCTTTGTCTCCCTGGGCTCTGGAATTTATACCCCCTCAGAGTCCTCAGAGCTCAGCTACCTCAGCCGGCAAAGACCATGCCCAGCAAGAGGCATAAACTAAGGCAGCCCCTTACCCCACACTTGGGATTAAAACAAAAACCTATTTACATAACATAACTGAGTTTTTTAAATAAACCAAAGCTTCCAGTAGAGCCCACACTTGTAATTTCATCTCTTGAGACTGAAGCAGCTGAGGTCAACGCCTGGGCTATACAGCCAGAGCTTGTCTCAGATCAAAAGCCAGAACCAAAACCAAAACCAACCAACCAACCAACCAACCACAAACAAATGAAGCAAAAACAAACACCCCCCCCAAAAAAAAATAACCCTCCAAAACAAACAAAGAAACAAAACCCAAACTGAATAAAACCAAAGCAAGATGGAGACTAAGTTACAGGAGTATTAGGTTCAGGGCAAATCCCTTTTATTTGGGAGACAGATTCTGAGTATTTTGGCTCACCAGGGATCCTGAAGTCAGTTTCCGCTGGGCTGAGGGACAGCTGTGGCTACTTGCCTGCGGGGCCTGTGCTTAAGGAAGGAAAGAAACAGAGAAGGAAAGGGCAGGAGTGCTCCTGGGTAAGTAAGAGAAACTGTAGGTAAAAGGGAGCCGCAGCCAGAGGCAGAGAAGGGGGAGGGCAGCCCCGGGGGCTGGAGACCCTACAGGAAGGGTGTGCGGCCAGGAGGCAGGGTACCCGGTCTGGACAGAGGTGTGGAGTCAGGTGGCTTTTATATGTTAAATAGGAGCTTCAGCCTTTTGTCCCAGGTTTGAGACCTAACATTTAACCCCTTACAGCCCACTGATGATCCTGAACCGCAGGTTAGAGCCCCAGAGACACTCATTTCCTTTTGGTCTCACTGAACTTTTATCGTATACAAACTAACTTTTGAATTAAAAATTAATTAATCAATTAAAATTAAAACGAATTAAATTAAAAATTAATTAAATTTAAATGTAAATTAAAAATCACTTTCTGTTTTTGAGTGGGTGGGACAGGCACGTTACACACAGCTCCGGAGCCCAGGAGGGCTGGGCCGGCCTCCGGCCTCATACCTGGTTTCTCTCGGGAAGCAGCCGGCTGTTTCCTGAGACTTGTCGCAGGCGCCGTCTGTGCAGTCTCTGCGTGGGAACACACTTCACTAGTGCTGCCTTGTTGCAGAGGGCCCTGTCGACACAGTTCTGCTTTGACATCCTCCATGTAGCCTTGGAAGGAAGGAGGAGGGAAGGGGCTTGGGGCTGGCCCAGGGGCTGGCCCTCTTGCATCCTCCCTGTGGTCCAGGACCCTCTCCTCTGCCTGCCACCAGCTTGAGCATTTGTTCTTCTTCAGCTGTCCCCTCCCTTCCCCCTTCCCTCTCCTTCCCCCTTCCCTTCCCTCCCCTTCCCCCTTCCCTTCCCGCTCCTTCTCCCTTTCCTTTCCCCCTCCCCTCCCCTTCCTTCCCTCTCCTTCCCCCTTCCCTTCCCTCCCCTTCCCCCTTCCCTTCCCTCTCCTTCTCCCTTTCCTTTCCCCCTCCCCTCCCCTTCCTTCCCTCTCCTTTCCCCCTTCCCCTCCCCTCCCTCCCCCTTCCCTTCCCTCCCCTTCCCCCTTCCCTTCCCTCCCCTTCCTCTTCTTCCCCCTTCCTTTTCCTCTCCTTCCCCCTCCTTTTCCCTTCCCTTCCCTCCCCTTCCCCTTCCCTTCCCTTCTCTTCCCTTCCCTTCCCCCTTCCCTTTCCTCTCCTTCCCCCTCCTTTTCCCTTCCCTTCCCTCCCCTTCCCCTTCCCTTCCCTTCTCTTCCCTTCCCTTCCCCCTTCCCTTTCCTCTCCTTCCCCCTCCTTTTCCCTTCCCTTCCCTCCCCTTCCCCCTTCCCTTTCCTCTCCTTCCCCTCCCCTTCCCCCTCCCCTCTTTTTCTTTTTTTTTTTTTCCCTATGCGGTCCTGGCTGTTCTGGAACTGGCTCTGTAGACAAGGCTGACCTCGAACTCAGAGCTCCGCCTGCCTCTGCCTCCGAGCGCTGGGGTCACAGGTGTGCACCGCCAGGCCTGCCCTTTGCTCTGTCAGAGGCAATTAAGCAAGCATTTCACCTCTAGCCACGCCCCCAGATCCAGGTATGCGGAGAGAAATCCCCAGGTCTTCCTACATGGCAGAGGACTTACCATAGTTGGGGTGGCTGTTCTTGGTGGGAAGCACCTGGGAAGAGGGAACCTCAGCTGAGGAACTGCCTCGTGGACACAGACCTGTGCCTGTGTGGTGTTCTCTGAATTGCTCACTGAGGGGAGGGCCGTGTGAGCCCTGGGCGGGGGCCCTGGGTGTATTAGGAAGGGCAGCTGAGCAGGCCGCAAAGTTCCGTTCCTCCTCAACCTGGCTTCGGTTCCCAAGATGACGGAGGACGCTGAGTGGTGAGCCAGATACCACCTTTCCTGCCCAGGTTGCCTCTCGTCAGAGTTTGACCACAGCAACAGAGATCAAACTTCCCAGACAGGGTCCATGTAGCCCAGGCTGGCCTCAGCTCTATAGGTAGTCAGGATGGCCTTGAACTCCTGATCCTCTTGCCTGCGCCTCCTGAGTGTTAGGATTTTACGTGCGTGCCACCACACTGTGGGGTGAGGGACCAGCCTCCAGGCGTCCTCCAGATCCTGCCTCCCAGACAGACCTCCTTTTACAGCATTTGAGGGTGACAGAACTGTAGAGGACCCCACGCCCTGTTCTATCAGCTTCAGGGGGCAGCTTGTCCAAATTCAGCGTCACCTGGACAGAGGGATCTCTGCGAGGCACATTTTCAGATTCCCTGTGGCCGCCTCTGTGAGGCTTTCCCCGGAGGCCCACTGTGGCGGCGCCATCCTTGGGCAGGTGGTCCTGGGCTATAAAAGGCCAGCTGACTGGCATGGGAGCCAGCCGGAGCCGGAAGCAGCGTCCCTCAGGCTTCTGCTGCAGGCCCCTGGCTTGGCCTCACTTGCTGATGGACTGTACCCTGTCAGATGAAATAAGTCCTTTCCTCCCCAAGTTGCTTTTGGTCGTGGTGCTTATCACAGGAACGCAGATCAGACTAGGACACACCCCTTCTCCCAGAGGGCTCAGGCAACCCCTCAGAGAACTGCTGAGACACCACTGTTACATGGAGTCTGCGGGAGGTCTGTTAATTCGGGCACACCTCATGCCTTGTACCCTTTATCATCTTGTCATATAGAGTAATTTCACGGCCCTCAAAGCCAGACTGTACTTTCACAAAGCCCAAATTGGGGTTTAGGTACTCAGCTACCGGTGTCTATTCGCAAGATAAAGCAGCCGGCCTGGCTTGGCCTCTGCGCATTCCCGGGTGCCATTTCTCTGTCAGGCTTTCTGGTTAGCCTGCCTTTTGTCCTTGCAGAGCACTCGCTCCTCTGTGGAGCTGTCTAATGGACGCCACCCAGGCAGGGCTGCTCTCTGCTTGTTCCTCAGGGATACTTCAAGGCCTCAGCGTGAGCAGGCACCCAGGAGGGCAGTGATGCTGCTACATACAGAGTCTGCAATCCTGGCTGCTTTCGAGGCTCCTGCAAGGAGATCACACGTGGAGAGGCGGGGCTGGGTGTGTAGCTCAGGTGATGAGCTGCTCACCCACCGCACTCGATGCCCCGGCTTCATCCCGCAGCACGGAGACCAGGAGTGAGGAGAAGAGGTTGGAGAACTCCTGAAACAAAGACTGGACTTGCTCTAAGGAACCTGATGACCCTGACCAGCAGGAAGTAGCTAAAGAGACCTACATCCCTTGTCCCACTAAGCTTCTTTCTGTTCTGCCTCATGTTGGGGGGTTAGAGGGATTGGAGTGGAGAAGGAAGAAAGAGGCATAATAAACCCAAATAAAATAGATAAAAATACAGGCAACGCTGGGTTCCACTGGAGGTGTGTGTGTGTGTGTGTGTGTGCAAGCAGGGTTAGGAAGAGCGATTCTGGCCTTGTTGGAAAAATGAACCCTGGGAAGGAATCGAAAGCCCCGGGTGGACAGCAGGGCTCTGCCACCTAGAGTGTCTGTGACCTGACCGTCTCTTCCTTTCGATGAAATGAACCAAGTCATGAGCTGGGTCTATTTCTGCTCATTGGGGTGCTCTGTCTGTGTCCCTCCTCTTCCCCGACAGCCAGAGCACCAGGCCACTTCTCACGGCAGTGACCAGAGTGCGCTCTGCCCCTGCCTTCCTCTCCCTGTGTGCTCCTTGCATGTACGTCTGTGCCGGAGAGGCCAGAAGAAGGCGTCACACACACACACACACACACACACACACACACCCCTTCACAGCTTCCCGGCCGGAGGGGTCGGGCGCTGCTCTAGTGCTCCCTCGAGGCAGGCTCAGCTCTGGTTCGCAGCCTCAGAGGCAGAGTGGTTTGGGAAGCCTAGGCACCAGACGGTGGGCTTTAGAGCAACAGACTTGGAACTAAGCCCGCGCTTTGGCCGGGAGACCTCACCGCTTGTCCCCTAGTGCAGCCCGTGGTGCAGGTCTGGCCGAGGCAGCTCTTTAGACAGTGTCCAGGCACCCCCTGGCGGACATCGTGGGAACTGTTCTGCAATGTGGCAGTGGCTCTCTTCCTGCCTTCCAAGAGATTTTGGTTTCAGTTTTCCAATGCAGACAGGAGCCAGGCAACCGAAGTAAGAGTGGAGCAGGTCTGGAGTAAGGAAGTGTGGACACACACCCCTAGTTTGCACTTGAACAATGTCAGAGTGTAAGACCTGGAGTCTCACTGCTCAGGAGCTCAGGATCGCGCCCTTCCCAGGAACTCTCACAGACCACACCTCGATGCAAAAGCAAGAGGTTTTATTGCTATCACGATAGATCGCCCCTCCAAAGACAGGAGATGACCCCGAACATGCAAAGCACAGGGTTTTTATACCTGAAAATCAGATCACTTTTGCTGAATAGTTTACAGCTGGTTGTAGATAGTTTACAGCTGGTTGTTTCTCAGAACAGTTCACCCCACCCTTCAAGAGCTCTCTGCACCCGGCTTCAATTCAAAGAATCACAGTTGTTTTTTCTCATTCCCAGGTGGTCCCTCAAGATTATTCTCCATGTTTACTGCGGGAGGACCCAGAGGCACCGGGGTGGCTTGCTTTTCCATCTCCAGAGCAGGTGGCTCAATCATAACAATGGGACACAAGGGAAAGACGAGGACTGAGGCAGATAGGACCACTGAGCACATAAGAAGGGCGGTTGTGGTGGTGCATGCACTTAGTCCCAGCACGTGGGAGACAGAAGCAGGCCTCTGAGTTCTAGGCCAGCCTGCTCTGCATTGGAGGGCTGTCTCACAACTAAGATGGAAGTAAAGAACGGAATGAAAATGAGGGCATGAGCCCTCCTGGGCTGGTTGGAATTGTGGGGGAGCACAGCCAGAGGCATCTGGAAGAGTCCAGAGCACGGAGAGAAGGCGGTGGACTGAATGCGGCCAGCAGACCAGACCAGGTCATGGGGGTGGGGCAAGAGGGGGGACCAGGAACTGAGAGCTGAGGACCAATAGGACCAAGGCAGCCCAAGGTCAAAATGGAAAGGTTGTTGTTGTTATTATTACTGGAAAGAGATGCTGGGAATCAGGCTCAAAGCTCAGAGCGGAGAGGGTTAGGATAGTGGTCGGGGGCGGGGGGGGGGGAGCAGTGGGAAATGCTGAGGGAGCCAGGACTCTGCCCCAGGTTCCTGTGATGCTGAGAGAGCCTGGGGCCAGTTAGTGTGCACTTTGGTGTGTCAAATAGACACGGGCAGTCAGCCATTTGTCCTGACACAACCGTTACAAAAGATGGCCGTGGGTGCCACTCACGCTGCCACACCTTTGGCTAAGGCCACTCATGGGGGGCGGAATCCAAGGAGCCAGCCCGCCCAGACAGCCTTTGTTCCCACGTCCCGCTGGGCTAAACCCACAGTGGGCTCAGCTCTTCCCTGCTCTGCCTGCTGGGGTGGGGGGGACCTTTAATGGCTGTGCTGTTCGCTGTGGTGGCCCCAGCTCGCCCCGGATCACGAGTACCTACTGACCGAGGGCTGCTGCAGAGCAGCGGCTTGCTCCAGACCCGCCAGCCGCACAGGCCGGAAGACAGAAACAGTGCAGCGCATTCTAACACTGTGCGGGGGTGGGGCACGGCGCAGAGGATTGTTCCTTTGGCCTTCACACGCGCACGTGCACACACACACACACACACACACACACCCCTGCATGCACATGTGCATGTATGAACATACAGCACACACACCTACATTTGTGTGCTGGTTACATGTTGGAATCAGACTTAGGCTACATGGGATTATAAAAGTGTGGTCTTAAACCTGGTTTCCCTGTGATGTTGTTCCAGGCCACAGTGTCAGCTGGCTGGGCTGAGGCAGGAGGATCCAGGATCATGTTAGCCTGGCTGAGACCCTGAATAACCAGGCCAGACCAATCTTTCTGTTTCCTTTTACTTTGCCTGCGTGTCTGTCTGTGTGAGGGTGTCGGATCCTCTGGAACTGGAGTTACAGACAGTTGTGAGCCGCCATGTGGGTGCCAGGAACTGAACTGGGGCCTCTGGAAGGGCAGCCAGTGCTCTTAACCGCTGAGCCACCTCTCCGGCCTGAAACCTGGATTGTCAATGCTAGCAGCTAGTCCAACTGGTAAGGAATCCATCTTGGCCACCCACACGCAGGCCACTTTCTGGGAACTGACTCTAAGCAGGGACACTTTCAGGGACACAGAGAGCGGAAGGACAAGCTGCACAGGGCACTGAGCAACACCACCCACCCGGCTCCTGTCTCTGCTCAGCAGACTTTGAGAGTCCCTGCTGGTCTTGGGGTGTAGTCCTGGAGCTGGGGTGCGGACTCAGCACACAGAGGCCGGCAGAGGGAGCTCAAGGCTGCTGTGAAAGTTCTCAGTGCCCAGTCCCGCAGGGCTTACAGAGACCGAGACACCAGCCAAGGGGCGGGGAGTCTGCACCCTGCACGTGTAGCTGAAGGGCGGCCTGGTCCGCCTACGGGGCGCCTGGCGAGCGTGTGTATGTGTGTGTGGCTGTTTCCAACATGGACTCTGTCGCCTGCTTTTGGATCATTTCCCCTGCAGGGCTGCCTTGCCTGGCCTCAGGGGATGAAGACACACTGAATCCCGACTTGATGAGCTGGGAAGGGTTGGTACAGGGGGAGGATGGGAGGGAGAGGGCGCCGTGGGGATGTAAATAAACTAATATAAAATTTAAAAAGTCCTGAGTAGTCTTTGTTTAGCATTATGAAGTGCACTAAGATGCCTTTCAGCGGGTCGGCCACATCTCCCCACTCTCAGAACTCCAGCTCAGTGGCTCCTGGAAGAACAAGGCCGGTGTCTCCCGGGTCTCTAGTTGAGCTAGGGTAGTGGACACACCCTGAAATACTGGGTCCTGAGACCTGGAGGACAGGGTTCCTGGTTCTTGAGGATATTTGCAGAACTGTGCACTCCATCCAAGCGCGGAGCTGGTCTTCAGCTCGGGGCCTCCCCACCCCTGTGACAGGAGGCAGCCGAGGGCCAGAACTTACTACTAATTGTATAATAGGCCCCAGACCTTAGCCCGACCGACACCAATATGGACGTGCCATCCAGGCTGTAAAACCGCCTGCCAGAACCAAAACAAGGGCCTAATTCAGCACAGCCCGCAGCCCTCAGATGGCTCGAAACGCACCAGCCCGGCCTCCTGGTGTCTGTGTTCCTGCTTCAGGCTCTCGTGACCGAAATTCATCAACCCAGAACATGGTTATTGTGCTGGAAAGCTCACCCAGAGAAAGGCCGGGCTGCACGGGGATCCTGAACACCCAGCACAGTCCTGGCGGTTGGTGAAGACTTTATTTGCCTGACGGTGCCTGAGCGGTCCTCTCTGGGGGGGGGGGGGGGGCGGCCCACCGTTTCTTACCATTGTGTGAGAGTGTCCTAGGCTTAAAATCAGGCCACAGGCTTCCACGGCAACTGCCTTGCCCTCAGGCCGCCTTGCAGGCCCATTTGTAGCATTTTCATGCCCCCCCCCTTTTTAAAATCAGGGCCTCCTTATGTAACCCTGGAGCCCGGAGCTCTGCCTCCCGAGTGCTGGGGTCATAGGCGTGCGCCACCCCCTCCGGCTCCTTTCTCCCTTCTAATCCAGATGAAGTCAGTTTGGTTCCAGGTTATGCACACTTCCGGGAGCTCAGACACTTCGGCTCGTGTGTGAGAAAACCGGGGCCAGACCTGCCTTCTGCCAAGTCGGTTGCCCCTTCCACAGAGTGGCAGGGGCACTTCTGAACCCCACAGCCTCCGCTTTGGACACTGCACTTTTAAATATCCCCGCGCACTAACACGATGTGGCCGGGGTGGCCTCGGGAGCCTGCCTGCGGCTTGGGCTGCGTGAACAGCTCCGTGGTGGAGGGACGGTCACGCAGGCACACCCAGGAGGAGCAGCGCATGCGTGAACACAGGCGGCACGCAGCAGTCCACTGGAGGGCAGCAGAGGCGCATGCAGGAAACCGCTGGGCAGCTCCACTTGGTCGGGGAGGCCTCCCCCCCCCCCATCTGAGTAGAGCATGGCCTGGCGAGCCACATGCGTGTGGTTTTGGTGTCTGTCCCTGGAGACAGACAGCTCACGTTTCAGTGTATTGGGGAGGAGGTGACCCACAGGGCCTTGTTTGTGGAGGGAAGTGACTGGACGTTTGAACAGCACAGGGCGGGTGTCCCCAGCTCCTGCTGGTATCTCACAGCCTCGCTGTCTGTCTGTCTGTCCATCTGTCTGTCCATCCGTCCGTCCATCCATCCATCCATCCATCCATCCATCCATCCATCCATCCATCCATCTGTCCAGCAGGAGGCAGCACCCAGCTCCCGGAGCGAGCACCATCTGAGGCTCGGGCAGGAGGGAGGCCTGATGGGCAGATGGGGCGGGCTGGGCCCCGGGGGCACACCAGAGTTACCAGGGCACAGCTGGGTGTGGTCAGCGGCTCAGGAGTTCTGGGGTGGCAGCGGGGGACACACAGTAGAGCTCAGAGCTCGTGTTGTGTGTGTGTGTGTGTGTGTGTGTGTGTGTGCACCCGTGGAGGCCACAGGGCTTTGGATCCCCTGGAACTTGTGTGGCCACCTGTGTGAGCGTGTGTGTGTGTGTGTGTGTGTGTGTGTGTGTGTGTGTGTGTGTGTGTAGGTTCTGGGAAATTCTTCTTACCCATGGGGCCATCTTCCAGCTACAAGATGTTTGTTATGCTTTAACTTCTTCATTGCCAGGTTCTCCTTGGGCATCAGCCTCAGCAGGTCGCAGCTGGTCTAAGCAGGTCTCAGGGGTCTCAGCAGGTCCAAGCGGGTCCCAGCAGGTCTCAGCAGGTCCCAGCAGGCCCCCACAGTGGGCAGGCCCCGGTTGTGTGCCTCACCCACTTCCTCTCCTGCTGTGCTCTGAGGAGGTTGCTCAGGCGCGATCTCCCCTGGTCCTAGCATTTGTGTCATAGGAGGCCACTTGAATCTGAGGCCAGGAGCGAGGGTCGCCTGGAGAAAGGGGATGGGCGTGAGCTGAGTGGCCTCCCGCCCCAGGTCCCAGCCCTGCTGTGGAGAACCTGCCTCCCTCCCCATATGTGAGCCTGTGTGTGTGCGCGCGCGTGCGTGCCTGCGGGTGCCATGCTCACACTTATGTCACTCTGTGTACATGAGCGGCCCAGGTGTGGGGCTCAGTGGTCACGGCTGGCTGTGACTGTCACACGAGTGGATGTGGAGTGTGAGATTCGAGGCAGGTGCCATGTGGCCCCCAGATGCTGAGGTGGCAGGCTGGGTCGTGCTGGGCTGCGTGCCCGCGCTGAGCTGGTGGCTGGCCCTGACACGCAGGCCCAGCCGGGCAGGCCAGGCAGGCTGTCTGCAGAGAGTGTGTGTGTGTGTGTGGGGGGGGGGGGGGCATGGGCCAGCTGGGCGGGCATTGTTTCTGCCTCAATGGAAGGCTGTGGGGCCTCGTGCGTCCCGTGGGGTTCCTTGGTGCCGGGGTGAAGCGCGTCACACTTGTGACTGTGCACACATTTGGTTCACGTGTGTGTCCGTGTGTCTGTGCTGGACCCATGCATCCATGGGGCCGGTGAGGTGGGTGCTGTGTGAGAATGGACACACGTCTGTGCGAGGGCCGAGTGCCCAGAGCCTGCCCAGTGTGCCAGTGCTTTGCAGAGACCTCTGTGGCTCCTGTGTGGGGTTCGGGGAAGACACCAGGGAGTCAGTGCTGAGAGGGGTTTCCTAAGGCCTGTGTGTGTGTGTGCATGAGAGAGACAGTGTGTGTGTGTGTGTGCATGAGAGTGTGTGTATGTGCCT
>NW_026594240.1:236569-257142 GCF_907164565.1 Psammomys obesus | reverse complement strand
AGAGACAGTGTGTGTGTGTGTGTGCATGAGAGTGTGTGTATGTGCCTGGGCATGTGTGTGTGTGTGTGCATGAGAGTGTGTGTGTATGTGCCTGTGTGTGTGTGTGTGTGTGTGTGTGTGCGCGTGTGTGTCCTCTACACCGTGTGGGCTGAGCTGAGAGGTGCCGTCCCCCTTACTGGAGATCGGGCGCACGGGCTGACTGGCTTCTCCCCACAGCATGGAGGCCCGGGAGGCCGAGCGCTGCCCTCAGGTCCTGGCACTCTGTGGCTGCCTGTGCCGGTGGCTGGGAACACACAGCCGGAGCTTAGGGTAGCTCAGGGTGGCCCTGGGTTCAAACACGCTTCCCCTTCCCCCTTGCTCAGTGTGGCTTGGTAAAGTCACCTGTGTGCTGAGTCTGGTGCGTGCGTGCGTGCGTGTGTGCGTGTGTGAGTGTGCGGGCCAGGCCTCCCTGCTGGGGCAGTGGTGCCCTCTTCCTTTCTAAGTGACCCCCTGTGGTCGCGCTGGAGCGCTTGCAGGCTTGCACGACCTGGCACAACCAGGGGCGCCCTGGCCACTGGGGGGGAGGCGGGCACAACCGCCCCGACACAGTGAGAGAGTTGGCGTGGAGAACCGGGCGTTAACAGTGTGCACACACTCTGGAGAGCCCCCACTGCACACGGGGCGCACACGGAGCCCCCCTCCTCCTTCCCCTTCCCTGCCCTCCGGCGTGCCCGGGCGGCTCCCGCTGACTCAGCCCGGCTCAGGGGTGGACCCGGGCGTGCAGGGCGCGGCGGCGGTGAGTCACCGCGGTGGCGCCGCCCGGGCACGCCGGCCGTGGGAGCGAGCGCTCGAGCACACCCCTCCCCGGCACGCTTTCGGGGCTCCGGGTCCTCACTGTGTCCCCCCTCCTTCCAGGCAGGGACACCGGCGTGCCCAGCGCCTTCCCACGGGGACACACTCCCTGTTTGCACGGCTGTGCTGTCCAGGTTTCCGGTCCCAGCCAGCCTCACACACCACCCACCCTTGGCTTCAGGAAACCGTCGGCGCGCTCGGAAGGTCCTGTTTGCAAGACTCTAGTGATCCCGGCTGTGGCCGACTGCTCTGGGCCCTGGCCTTGGCACACTGACACGCACCCACGCACGCATGCACGCACGCAGGCTGCTCAGTGGGGAGAAAGGCCCAGGCAAGCGCAGACAGACGGCCTGTGACAGAAACACAGAAGACCTTCCTCACTGCGAGGACCAAGAAAGTGTGAGCAACTAGGCCTGGTTCCCTCACAAACAGCCCCTCAAACACGCAGCGAGGACACACGTGCAGCCTCCCTCACTCGGAACCTCATGTTCGGATACACTTCCCCACAGGCGACGTTTGCACAGACCCGCAAACCCCCCCCCCCAGAAAGCAGCCCCCCACAGCGACCGTAAACCAGCTTTACTGCCCAGGGTGTGACGGGAACGGCGGGCGGGGGCAGGAGGCCTGCGCGTCGGGCGTGCCGGCTCCCCTCAGCCCCAGGGTCAGGACGCCTCTGTTCCCCGGCACACCCGCCTCTGTCCCCGTGCTTTCTCCACTCTAGCCCGAGAGCAGGCCACACCCGCCCGCCACACCCCAGGCGCTGGGGGCCTGATGGCTGCTGCCGGGGCTGCCTGGCGGGTTTGGGGTCCCGACCCCAGCACAGGGGCTTCACAGTGAGAGCGAGGAGGAGTGTGGCGAGGTTCACACTTCTGTCCTGGGGAAGTGTGGAGGGGGGTTCCACCCAGCGTCTCACCCCTGCCCCCCCACGCACTGAGGCCTGTCCTTCTGTCCATCTGTCTGTCTGTCTGTCAGTTTGTCTGTCCCTCTGTCCCCACCTCACCGAGTCCAGCCCTGAGAGGAAGAGGCCACGAGGCCACGCTTTAGGAACAGGTGCTTGTGCCCTGGCTAGAGGGTGTGAGTGTCTGCACTCTCCTGAGTGTGAGTGTCTGCACTCTCCTGAGTGTGTCTGCACTCTCCGGGTCCTTGGCCATTTTCCTGTGAACAGCCCTGTGTGTGTCTGGGGCTAGGAGGTGAGGTCACGGGCATGCAGAGCCCGCATCAGGTGACAGGGCATGGAGGAAGTGTGGGACAGTCACTTGGAAAAGGGTTTTGAGGGGGAAGGGGAGGACAGTCCAAAGGGGATGCTGGTCTGTGTGGCTGGGGGTGGTGAGGACGGGGTGTGAGGACAGGGGGCTGTGAGAGTGAGGGAGGCATGAGGACGGGGGGGGGGGGGGGGTGAGGACGGGCTGTGAGGACGGGCATGAAGATGGATCATGAGGACAGGCTTAGGATGGGGTGGGGGGTGAGGACGGGCTGTGAGGACAGGCCATGCTTGCTTTGTCCCTTTCATGGCTGCTGTCACTTCGGCCCTCCCGGCTGGCTCTAGAGTTTGGCCACGAGGTGACGTTTTTTGGCCAGAAAGCTGGACGAAGGTGGAAGGGCCAAATGGCGCCCGGGGCCTTCCTCATGCGGGGCTTCGGCGTGCGGGGCTGGGTGGACACGGGCCATTTCCCAGGCCTGGGCTCCCAGAGGTGCGGGGACACAGGCCCCAGCTTCCCGGCCTCGCTGCCCAGGCTCTGTCCCAGGCTCTGTCCCGGCCTGCCCCAGCCTCCGTCCCTGTCCTGTCCTCCAGAGGGTCTCTGGAGGGCTAAGGAGCCCCTCAGTGTCGGGGTCCTTCTCTTTGGCCCTCGGATTTCTGTCCCCCTTTGCCCTAGGGATTGGATGAGCCAGAGGGTGGGGCTCCCTGTTGGCAGGGCTCAATTTTGCTGGCTGGGAGTTTTTCGGGTGCTAATTAAAGGGAGCCACCCGGAGAGAATGACTTCAGTGTTCACACACACACCCTCCGCCCTGCCCTCCCCGGTGCCCCCATTCACACGCCGGGGCTCAGGCCAGGGTGCAGCTGCGGGAGCCCACGGGCGAAGGCGAGAGCCTCTGCGTGTGAGCGCGCCAAGTGCAGGCTCAGGGCATTCCGAGCCTCCCCCTCCCAGCCGAGGCTGCTGCGGCTGCAGTTCCCCCGCCCGCGCCCGCCCGGCCGAACCAGACAGGCCGAAACCGGCTCTGGGAGGGCGGGTGTCTTCCCAGGGCACACGCCCCCTCCCCCACACGAGATCTGCTGCGTGAGCAAATCTGCCCTGGCCCCACCCTGTGGGGGCTCGCCGGAGAGGACGCGGCTCTCCCCGCTCCTCGCTCTCGTCTCTGCCCCCCAACGTCCTCCCGCGGCGGAGCCACAGGCTCCCGGGCGGGCGCGTGGGCCTCGGGGGTGGCACCCACGTCGGGCTCCTGATGGGCGCCCGCGGCCCAGCGCCCCCAACGCTCGCGCGCCGCCCGTGGGAGGCCGTGCTGACTCAGTGGGCCCTGGCCGCCCAGCGCCGGGGCGCAGCGTGGGGGAGTCGGTGCCCGGCGGCGCCGGGGCCGCGGGGAGGCGGGCGGCCCGGAGCGGGCTCGGGCGGAGCTGCGCGCTCGCCGCTCTCCCCGGCGCCCCGCGTCGGGGCTGCCCGGTAGGGGTCGCCCTAAGCCAGGCTTCCAGGGCCGCAAGGCCCGCGGCCCTTCAGAGCCTGGGCGCCATCTCCCACCCTCTGCGCCCCCAGTGTGAATCCCTCCCTTCTTCCGGGGCCCTCCAGCGAGCAGGAGTGCAGGAAAGCGCACGAGGCAGGGACAGAGGCAACAGGAGCGACAAACGTTGGTGGCTAGAGAGAGCGTGCGTGCAAACGGCGTGCAAAGATCATGGCCGCGCCACCCCGGCTAGCCCCTGCCGGGCTGGGCCCGGGGCCCTCTTCCTACCTGGGGTCAGGAGAGGAGCACCAGGCCCTCCCACACTGTGTGCACACGAGGCTCTGGTCCCCGGTGTGAAGACACCGCGAGCCTCCAAAGCTCTGCAGGAAGCAAGGGACGCCGCCATCTTGTGGGTCGCCTGCCGCAGTCCCTGACTTGGTCAGCTCATAGACAGGGTCACCCGGTCAACTCCTGTGCCCTCTCCCTGTGATCCGTACCCTCTCCTTGGTGTTTGTGGCGCAGGGGGAGGTTTGACTGGAGTTGGCCCACCCGGTCACTGCCTTGCCCTCACCCGGGGGCTGTGGTGACAGCCGACGCCGCCCCGTCCAGGGAGGGAGACAGGCCTGGGGGTTGTTGCCTTTTCCTCTGCTGCGTGGGGTCTCAGGTGCGCGGCCCCTGCCTGAGCCGCTGCAGCGCGGCCTCCTCCACTGTCCGGCGCACACCCGCATTTATGCTTTGCGCGTACACTTCACAAGCCCGCATGACCACCCTCCCCACCGAGGGACCAGGCCACCCTCCCCACCGAGGGACCAGGCCACCCTCCCCACCGAGGGACCAGGCCACCCTCCCCACCGAGGGACCAGGCCTCCAGTTCACATCTCCCTTTCTTCCCGAGATGGCCCTGCATCCCTTTGCCGACTGCCCAGCCGATTCTCACTCCCCTGGGTCTCATCTGGTGGGAGCATGGCTCTCTCTCGGGCTCTCCCCACGTCACACCCCCCCCAGAGAGGGGCGAGGAGCAGGAGTGTCAGTGCCAGCGGGAGAGCAGGCAGACTCGGGATTCGAGGGGGCCTCCACACAGCGGCACACTCCAGCTCTGCCCCCCCCCCCCGGGTGCCCTTTGGGTTGCGGAGCCTCGGTTCCCTCAGCTCTAAAAGGCCAGCGGAGCGGCGTGCCAGGCACCCGGCGGGAACTAGCTGCACATTAGATGCTGATCTTGACGCATGGTATCGACCACAGGAGTGACTTCCTGGAGAGAGGCCAGGAAGGACCCCCTCCCCCGTGTCCCCTCAGTGCCCTTCCTCACGGAGGGCCCCTCCCTCGGCCTTTCCCTGAGCTTGCTTCTGGAGGGATGGGGCGGAGTGGAGGGGCCGCCGTGGGCTTGGAAGGGCCCTGTTGTCATGGGCTCTGAGGGGCCCTGCGGTTGCCCACGGTGGACTGGGCCTGCCTGGGTCGGTGGCCTGAGAAGTTTGCACAGTCTGGAGGAGGCCGTAGCCTCAGCCTGTCCTTCAGAGGAGCCGGGGTGGGGAGCATCCCGGGCCACCGGCTCTGGGCTCCTTCCAGTTTCGATCAGAGGGCGGGTGTGCGCCGGGAGGTGTGCTGCCAGGTGGGTGGAGCTGGAGGCTTTTCCTTAGGAAGAGAAGACAGTCGGAGGTGTCCTCCAGTGGAGACTGAGCCGCCAGTGACGTGCCCCCGTGTGTGCGCCCCCGTGCCCTGTGCCCCCGTGTGTCTCTGGGACGGATGTGGGCTGTGCGGGCCTCCACACGCCATCCCAGCAGCCAGCCCTCCCACATCCACAGCACCCGGCCCTGCCAGGCGCTCTCCATCCTGCGCACCCCTCTCACACTCCTCATAATCAGCACACACGCACGCTCGCCGCGACACGCTCGCCGTGGCACTCAGTCACGAAGGTTGTGCCTCCCCGTTCTTCCACGCGCTATGCTGCACACACAGCCACACCTCTGTGTGTTCTCTCTATTTTATTTTTTTTTCTGCAGACAGACTGTGTGTGTGAGTAGCTCAGGCTGGCCTCAGACTCTTGCACCCTCTTGTTTCAGCTTCCTGAGTGTTGGGATTCCAAGCACCCAACTCCCTGTTCACTTACGCTCTTGTGAGCACACACATAGAGTTCCACATGAGCACTATGACCTCTGTGCACGCTCCCATCCATGCTCTGGTATGCACAAGTTCCCTCAGAGCTGGGAGAATCCCAGGAAGGCCCGGATCCAATGGAGCAGGCCTGGTAGTGAGCGAGGGGCAGGGGCTGGGAGTTAATGGTGACAAAATCAAACAGTTGGCGCACACCTGTTGATCTGAGGGCTCACGGTGCTCCTACGAGACAAAGGAATTCTCATTCCCTGGTTTCTCACACATGCACACACACAGGGCAGCTTGGGGAGGCCGGGTCTTTCCCCTGAGGCTCCCTGTCAGTCCTCAGCGCAGTCTCTGCACACTCAGCCTTGCTTAGCTCTTGGCTTGAAACACAACTCGGTCCTCAGGCTTTAGCTTTTCAAGAGTCTAGGCCTCGAGGCTTTGCCCAGGACCAGCGGTGACAGTGAGGTCCTGACAGGTGGAGAGTCACAGGCCTCCACTGTGACTGTGGTTTACTCTGGCGTCCACAGTGACGAGGATGATGAGGCTGAATGAGGCTTTTGCTGCTCCCGGGGCTGTCTAGGCTGCAGGACCGCAGGCCACCTGCAGGGGGCATCCAGCGTGGGAGAATCCTGCCCCAGACCGACGGGAATGAATGCTGGGAATGAGGTCTGTGTCCTGGAAAGGCCTGGGCACGGCTAGGCTCCCCTGCTCCATAGGCTCCTGTGTGTATGCGTGTGTGTGTGTGTGAGAAACCGTGCAAGAGAAAACTCAGCCACGCACAGTGACTTATATGACAGACAGGGAAGCCTACACCATGTGCTCTCACTCTGAAAACACGCACAGACAAGGATCAGTGGCACCCCGGCAGTGGAGCCACTCCAGACATGTGAATACACACATATGCACACACTTAGGCATGGATGGAGTCAGCTCTAGGTCCCTGGGATTGACAGCAGGTCCTCAGGCTCGGCAGCCGGCTTCCCTGCCCACTGAGCCATCTCTCCTGACCCTCGCCCTCCCTTTTCAAATGTTCTTTGATTGTCTGCTGTTTTCAAAGTGTCAACAATGGGCTTGTGTCACTTGCATGCAGGACAGGAAACAGCGCAGGCTTAGCCCCTGGCCCCATGCATGTTATAGGTGACTGTCTAGGTGTCAAAAGTCAGGCACGGGTAGGGGTGGGTTCAGCAACTGACCTCATCCTCCACGGAGTTCCTTCCTGCTCCTCCCACAAGCCTAAGCTGGCTCAGCTCCGGGCTGCCACGGCTCCCTGGCAGGCACCACCAACCTGACTCAGGAGCTGGGAGAGGGCCCTGGGCGGTATAGGCCGAGCCAGCAGGAGAGTGTGCAAGCTGGTGAGGCCCCAGGGCTGTCCCCACTGCTGGACATCACCTGAAAGGCCCAGCAAAGCTCTTAGCTTAGAGCTGCTATGTGGCGGTGGATTTATGTGAAATAGGGGTGCTGAGGTCCCCGTGGGGCCCCCTACGCTGTCTCAGGCCCTAAACCGCAGGATGAAGAAGGCCTGGCTGTGCCTGTTTGCCTCTTGCCGGTGGCCTTAGCGTCATTCTCTCCCTGGGCCTCGTTTGCTCTGTGATAAAACAAGGGCTCTGTCCCAGGTGACCTGCTTCATCTCTCTGCTCTGCCATGCAGCCACCAACACATATCAGGCCCCAGGGGCAGGCTGCTGCCAGCCATTGTCTAGTTGTGTGCTGTTTTGGGCTGCATTCTCCCATGCCAGGCATGGCAGCTGTCCCATGCAGGGTGGCCACGGAGGGCCCGTCCCGGGTGCGGTATCTGCCCCAGCCCAGAGTCTTCCCTGGACATGCTGGGCGCCCTGACCTCCTTACAGACGTGACTCAGCCCGGAAGGAGGAAGACTGCACGAAGGGCTCATGTTTGCCCTTTGAGGGAGCGAGTGGGTTATGGGTTAGTTAGGAAATCTGGGTCATTTCCTAAGGTCAGGGCAGTTTGGAAGAAGCACCTCAGTGTGCTGTCTGCTTCAAGCCCGCTTCTCTCTCTTGTCTTGTTTCCCCTTCTCATTCATCCTTTCTTTCCTCCTTCCTTCCTTCCTTCCTTCCTTCCTTCCTTCCTTCCTTCCTTCCTTCCTTCCTTCCTTCCTTTCTTTCCTTGATACCGAGTCTTCCGGCTGACCTGGAACTCACCACATAGCCCAGGCTGGTCTTGAACTCACAGGGACCCGCCTGCCTCTGCCTCCTGAGTGCTGGGGTCACAGGTGTGTGCTGCTGCATCATCTCTCTATGAGACCTGTTTTTAAACTTTCTCTCTCTTTCTCCTTCCCTTCCCTTCCCTCCCTCCCTCCCCCCCCTTCCTTTAGAGACAGCTTCTTACAGCTCAGGCTGCCCTCAAACTATGCAGTTGAGGATGACCTTGAACACCATCTTCCTGATTCTACACACACCTGGGATTCCAGGTGTGTGGTTCCAAGTGTAGGGACTGAAGCCATGACGCACCTTGTACTGATTGAGCTGGCCCCTAGGCCTTTACCCAGGCCTGACACCAAGTAGTGTTCTTACTTAGCCCAAGCTGGACCCGTTGTCTGCCTGCCTCGGTGTCCTGATCGTTGGGGTCACAGGTGTGTGCCAGCACAGCTTGGTTCTGCTCTTATTTTCTGGAGCTTGAATGTGGCAGAGGCATGGGCGGTCACCTCTGTCAGAGTTTCCCAAGCTTTCCTGAGATAGTGATCCTGGTAAGAAACCCCCTTACATCACAGTTCTGGGCCGACCCAGCAATCCTGCTGCAGTGTGGCGTTACCCACAGGGCTGCGGGCGTGCTTCGTTCTCAGGAGCTGCTGGCGACCCTCGGCGGGAGGGTGTCCGCTAGTGAGCTGTGGACCGCCTCTTGTAGATTGACCCTCACCCTGACTCCACGATGAGCCTGGGCCCTGTGTGCGGCTTAGGAGGCCGAGCGGGTGGAGCTGGGGTCCCCCATGTTTCCCCAGCTCTCTCCCACGCACGCTGGGAACTTTTCCCCAGAAGCAGCCTCTGGGTATTGGAGGCCGAGCCTCATAATATTTACTGTTGCTAGCAGCAGTGAGCCCAGCCACCCAACCGGCAGAACCTGACCGGGTCACCAGGGCGGCACTGGGGGTTGGGCCCTCAGCTCAGGTCTTATGGTCTAAACTTCCCTCTGCCCTCTCAGGGGCCTCCGAGTTCTGTCCAGGAACACGTGTGATGCCTCTGCCCCCAGTCTGTGACAGTCCTCTGTCTGTCTGTCTCTGTGTGTGTGCATGCATGTGTGTGTCTGGTGTGCTGGATCAGGAGAGGAAACTGTGGCCTCCCTTCCCACGTCTGCTTCACTGGCATCACCACGCTAGTGCCCAGGCAGGCACAGTGGGCACAGCCATGTGGCAAATGGCAGCCATACCTGTGGTCCCCGCTGTATGGGAGGACGAGGGAGGAGGACTGAGAGGTTCATGCCAGCCTGGGCTTCAGAGTGAGCAGAAAGGCAAGTCTGGGCAACTTAGGCAGACCCTGACTCAAAATAAAGCGGGAAGAGGCTGAGGGCACGGCTCAGGCTCAGCACACAGCACTTGCAGAAAGCCTGCTGGCTTCAGCGTGTGTCGCCAACCCAAAACAATCAAATGCGAAAAACAAGAAGAGCGGAAAGTGGCAGATGCCAGGAAATGGCTGGCCGTCCCCTCACGGATGGAGATGAGGAGAGCCGGCCGTTGGGCTGGCGCGTGCCCCTGTGTGCTGCCGGGCACAGGGTGGAATGGGGCGCTGTCTCCTCCCTGGGCCTCCCCTCCTCCCCCCGTCCATGGCCAGAAAGCACAGAGACAGCCATATTATGTCAGAGGAGGCTGTGGGCCCTGGAGGGTCCCGGCCTGAGCTTGGAAGACCCGTATCCTGGGTCTCCGGGGGTCTTGGTGACCGTTCTGATTTCTGTGTCCGTAGAGCGGCTAGCGCTGCTTCCTCCGGGCGGGGGTGAGGACGTGGGGTTCAGCACAGCGACAGTGCTGAGAGGCAGCCACATGTGCCACGCCCACCCCAAGGCTGGGAATGACAGTTACACTATGCTCACGCGCACTGTCCCTCTGACACAGAGGCAGAGTCTTCAGATCTCTTCCTGCCGCCTCTGTCTCAGGAACGCTCTCCTGGGCTGAGGCCTTTCTGTGGTGAGGGACAGCAGCACTCCCAGCTGTGAGGAGCCCACTCCCTAAGAGTGCCCCCCCCCCCCCGTTCCCCTGTGGCGGCTCAGTGCTCCCTGTCCCCAGTCAGGCGGGCGCGGAGCCAGGCACACCCTGCCAGCTGTGCCGTCTTCTAGGGCAGAGGAAGGGTGGGTTACTGTCCGTAATGACACAGAGGACGTCACCACCGGCCTGCGAGAAACGGGGAAGTGCTGTCAAGGCCCAGAGCCCGAGTGGCATCCGAGCTAAGCCAGGCCGAGTCACGTGGCCCTAGGGAATTAGACCACTCCTTTTCTGCCTGTTGACTGTGGCCGCACTGGGAAGAGGGACAAAGATCCACAGACTCCCCCTTCCACGCCAACCTCATCTTTGGGTCCTGGCATAGTTGAAGTTTAAGCAGAGGACCAGGGCTGTGCGTGGCTGGGCGGTCCTGGCCAGAGTGTGGCCCCCACCCAGGACTGACCCATGACCCTGCTCCTGTCTCACCCAGAGGGAAGGTGGTCTGACAAGTTGTCAATCTCAGGGCGACAACCCTGGCACCCCCAGACGTGGCTGGCCCAGGCTTTAACTCCTCTCTTCTCCCAGCACGGGGCTCCTGGGAATTCAATGGTCTGATAGCCAGGCAAGCTGGCTGAGGAATCTTGGAGCCTCCCCGTGCCTATGTAGCCATAGCACAAACTCAAATGTGTGCTTCCTGCAGAAGGCCAAGGTGGCCACAGACAGATCCATTATGTATTCACAAAGTAGAACGGCACAGCGCCTGAGTGTGTGCCCTGCTGGGCGCCTCCTGAGTGTGTGCCCTGTTGTGTGCCACCTGCACGTCTGTCCTGCTGGGGTCCTCCTGCGTGTGTGTCCTGCTGGACACCACTGAGCACCAAGACCCGGTTTGATGGTTCTTGCCGGGATCCGTGTTGCCGCTGGTGCTCTGTGCCTCCTCCTCTTCCTCAGTCCCCTGTGTGTCCTCATTCTCTCTCTGACCCTTTCACACTCGTGCGCGGTGAATTTGGATCGTTTCACCCGTGTGCACTTATGAGTGCCACAGTGGCCCTGTGGATGTGGCAGGAAGCGTGTGGGAGTCAGTTCTGTCCTACCCAAGTGGGTTTTGAGAGTGGAACTCGGTTTTCAGGCTTGGGCGTGTAGGTATGGGCTGTCTGATCAGCCGCTAGCGTTAGCTCTGCTGGACTCCACTGAGCCTCTCGGAGCCTGGCACGGCCTTTCAAACAGCCTCCCATTTGCCATGGGGGGTGTTGTGGTGGTGTAGGCCACGGCAGACACTGCGGCGGGGCGATGGCCCGGTCCAAAGCCTGCCTGGCCTACAGCATGTGCTCAAGGCCAGCTTAGGCAAACGAGGGACACTCTGCCCACTCTGTTCATGCTGCTCCATTGGGAGGTCAAAGGGCGGCTTCCCGTTGCAGAGAGAGGACAGCAGCTCCCATACACTGGTCCCCTGGCTCGCCTCTGATTTTCTCCGGGCCTGAGGTGCTGCAGCTGTGTCAGTCGGGGGTGGGGTGCCCACACTCACTGACCCTCTGCATTTGGCTCCCTAGTGTACCCCCGCCCTGGTCTTCATCTCTGGCAAACAGACGTTGCTCTGGTGAGAGATGAGAGCCACGCCTGTGTTTGAGTGTGAGCGTGTGTTTAGAATACAGTTAGAAGTTATGTTGGCTCGGGTACTGGCGAGGTGGCCTCCCCAGCCACAGGCAGTTGGCGAGGTTTACAGTACCAGGCACACATTCCTTCCTGTTGAGTGGACCTCAAGTCCAGTTAGACAGCTGTTGGTCACTCCTGGGATAAAGTGTCGCCATTGCACCGTCGTGGGATCTTCCTGGCGCAGAAGCTTTGCAGCGGGGTAGCCGGGGCCTGCTTTTCCCCATGGTAGCAGCTCAGTGTGTGAGCCGGTCCTCACGGAGGAGGCCGCCAGAAAGCTCTAGCCTGGATCTCCTCCCTAAGCATTAGTGTGTGGTGTAGTCATCGATAGGGCCTCACCTGTTCACTGCCTTCTGGGAGGCAGCAAAGGGCAACAGCCACGGCCGAGGTTGTTTTGAGAGTCGCGTGAACCGCCCCTGACCAGGAACTCAAAGGCAGGTTTCCCGTTCCTGGCACGATTTCTTCTAGACAGTCTATGGCTCTTGGAAAATTATCGCCACAAGTAGCACACCTTCACTGAAACTGTTTGTGTATGCACACACGCGCCCTGCTATCTCATACACGCACTTTAAGTAAGCATGAAAGCGTGTTTGCCTAGGCTTTCCCAGTCTCCCTTGCTGTCTTCTCTCCCCTCTCCCTCCTCGCCTTCTCCCTCCCACAGAAAGTCCCCACCACATTTCCCCATTTCCCATTGGTAGAGCGGGGCCCTGCCAGCTCCGTCTCGAGGCTCCTGCCCAGCAGGGCCCTTCACACTTCACAGGCTTCAGCAGTCTTTCCAGCTTACACACGCCTAAAGACCCGGAGCTAGAGCCACAGTTAGAGAGAAAACGTGGTGCTGTGTGACCGGGCCTGGTTACCTCATCCAGTAGAAAATAATCTGCTTCCATCTGTTTACTCGGAAAGTTCCTGGCTGCAGTTTTCTCTACAGATAATAATAGTCTTTCACTGTGTAAAGCGCCACATCCTTACCAGCATTTCTCGTCACTTGTTTTCTTGATCTTAGTTATTATGATCGGGCTATGATGAGATCTCAAAATGTTTTTTCACACCCTATCATCTGTCTGTCTGTCATCTATTTATTTATTTATTTGTGTGTGTATGTGTGTATATGTGTTTGTGGATTTGCGTGTATGTGTGTGTGTGTGCACCATGCATAGAACGCGATAGAGACAGAGGACAGCGTGTGAGAGGCGGCTCTGCTCTGTGCCACGTGGGCTCCAGCAGCTGAACTTAGGGCATTGCACTTGGCAGCTGGGCCTTCACCTGCTGAGCCATCTCACCAGCCCTCAAAGCATATTTAACTTGCATTTCCCTAATTCCTAGGGGTGCTGAACACTGTGAGATATTTATTAAACATCTTACATCTCCTTGTGCGGACACTCTGGTCGGAACCATATCCCATTTTTTATGGGGTCATTTGTTTTTTTTTTTTTTTTTGGCTCTGGTTTTAGCTCTTTATTTTGTACGTTTTGGGTATGAACCTCCATCAGATGTGTGGCTGGCAAGGATTCTCTCCCGCTCTGCGGGCTTCCTGGTCACTTAGCTGATTCCTTCCTCTGCTGCACAGAGGCTTTTCGGTTTTGTGAGAGCACATTTGTCAGTTGCTGGCCTCAGTTCCTGAGTGAATGGGCCTTTAGAAAGGCCTTTTCTATACCTGTGGCTTGTAGGGTCCTGAGTATGTTTTCTTCTAGCATTTAAAGTTCCACGAGGAGGTCAGCTTGGAGCTGATTTTTATGGCGCGTGGCAGATGTGGGTCTAAGTTCACTCTTACACATGTGGGCAAAGCTTTTGTTCACCAAGTGCCTCCCACAGTGGCGGGGATGTTTTGGAGCTGAGTTCTTAGTGGGGCCAAGAAGATTCAGACAGCTCAGCGTGCCTAACTTAATCACAGTACAAGCACCTTTCTCTGGGGTCTTTTTTCTCTTCTTCTCTGGCTTCCCTTGCTCTTCAGACCTTGCTTGAACCTTCTCTGCTAGTCCTGCCTCCTCAAGGGCGTCTTCATGTCCCTTGGGGTGATCCCAGTGGCCGGGGATGGAGGAAGGGGCTTGCAGCCTCCTGGAGGGAGTGGAAACACTCCTACACAGTTGTCTGGCCTGGGTGGGGTGCCCGTGGCGTTGCGCCACGTGCCAGGAATGACTTCCTCATAGCACCTCTCTGTTGTTTGGTATGCTGAGTTTCTGTTTGTCTTTTCCCGGACTTGCTTCCTCAAAGACCCCAAATATCCCACCCTCAGAATTCACCAGGTGCTAGGAGAGGACGCTGAACAGGACCGCTGTTGTCCCACTAAAGAGAGCCCTGCAAGTCTGAGGCTCAGGCGTCTCCAGGGAGCAGCTGGATCAACAGGGTGCTTTCCTCCTGGGACCCGGCCTGAGGATGGACCCCAACATGTGGCAAATACCGGGAATATCCTCCACCTGCTCCACCAGGGGAGACTCCCGGGCCCCCGTTTCTGCTCCCAGCCTCCCAGGAGCAGACTGCAGGTGCACACTTTATTTTTCAGGGGGCATGTCTCTCATTTCCCCGCTGGACGGGCTTCAGCTGGCCCCAGCTGGAGGGGCCTGGGGAGGAGTGCTGGGAGGAGTAGCTACAGGATTGGCTTCTGCTCTCCAGATCCTGGCTGAAGATGCCAGCTCGGTGCGGGGCAGGTGCTGTCTCTTGGATGATTACTGGGTTGGGCCAAAGGAGGGAGTGAGTGCCCTGCTTTTCTGTGCCATTTCCACACTGTGGAGTGTCTTTGCTGCACCACCTCTGCTGGCCTCCTGCTTGCTCAGGGTCTGTGGTGCCTCTGTGAGGCTGGCTCTCCCCTGGGAGCTGAACTTCCCCTTGTTCTCACCTCCGCTGCTCCCCCCACCCCCTCCTCCCGTCTGCTCGCTGGCAGATGGCTCTTTTTTCTTCTTCTCCACGAAGCCTTCCTTGAATTCCCTGGTGATGTCAACTGCTGCCTAGGGCCATGGCTCACGTCTCCGAGGCTTCCTCGTCTCTGGCTTGCAGGGCAGGGCCTGGGTCTCCTACCTCAGGCTCTGCACGTGCCGTGCAGCCATCCCCCAGGTGTGTCAGAGCAGGTCAGCCGCAGCGAACAGCAGACAGTCAGACTGAGAACATCTTGCTCTCCAGGGCCCAGCCCAGGGACGGGAGGGGATAAAAGTCCCGTGCCAGGGCCCCGGGGCAGAAGCACACACACCGTAACCATCTCCAGTCTGTCTGAAGCTGCGGGCCTGTCTGCCTCTGCCATGTCTCTCTCCCCATGCCGGGCCCAGAGGGGCTTCAGCACCCGCTCAGCATGCTCTGCCCTCTCAGGGGCACGGGGCAGGGCTGGCGTCAGCAGCAGGAGCCTCAGCTCCTCCGGGAGACGCAGAGGAAGCTCTTGTGAGAGAGCCTGGGGGGCACAGGCCAGGCAGGGGATATGGTTTGGGCAGGGGAATGGAAGGCCTGGGCTTTCCCAGTGCCCTCCAGGGGGCATCCAGGCCGTGACCGTCAACCAGAGCCTGCTGACCCCCCTGAAGATTGAGGTTGACCCCCAGTTCCAGGTGGTGAAGACACAGGAGACTCAAGAGATCAGAACCCTCAACAACCAGTTTGCCTCCTTCATTGACAAGGTGAGGGCAAGCAGCCTGGGCCTAGCCCCCGCCTCTGGGCCTCCCACAGACAACTGCTGGGACGAGGTGAACCAGAATGAGGGTATCCAATCTCCTTTTGCCACTCTTCTGATTGCCTCAGTGGCAAGGAAGTCCTGCCCTGGTCTAACTAGAGTCTTTCTGCTCTTCCGTGGTAGGGGCTCGGGGACAGAGGGCACTCGTTGGGGACAGAGGGCACTTGTTTAGTGATGAGGAACCCTGTCTCCATTGCTCCATCTGACATGGGTGGGCTAAGGGAGGGCTTGGGGCTCCTCTGCCCAGGCAGGGGTGGGAGGCAAGAAGAAGGGCTCACGCAGGCTCTCTGAGGCCTCCCTCTCCAGCGGTCTCAGGACCCTGCATCTGGCTGCAGGTGCGCTTCCTGGAGCAGCAGAACAAGGTCCTGGAGACCAAGTGGGCGCTGCTGCAGCAGCTACAGGGCAACCACAGTCCTCAGGGCCTGGAGTGCATCTTCGAAGCCTGCCTGGCCCGGCTTAGGCAGCAGCTGGAGGAAGTGCAGAGGGAGCGGCGGGCTCTGGACTCCGAGCTGAAGACCTATCAGGAGCAGGAGGATGAGTACAAGTCCAAGTAGGCCACAGTGGTGTCCTTGCGGTGGCTCGGGGTGTGTGTGGAGCGCTCTGCCGGCCCGAGGGTCTCCCGCGGCCATCCTCTGCCCCTGTCCTGTCCCTGGACTTCCTCTGTCCTGATTCACAGGCTTACCTGTGATATGTAGAGGAGACCCCCATGCCCACCCAGGCCTGGAGAGACCCAGGAGGAACGTTGAGATCTCTTGCCAGAGGGCCGAGGCCTAGCCGCAAGGGTCCGTGCGTCTGGTCCGGACTGGGAAGGGTTTATTTAAACAGTACCTTGAGAGCTTTCTCGAGAAATTCCTGTTTAGCAGGCTGCGGGCTAACATGACTCAGATGTCTTCTGATCTAGGGTGGAGGGCAGTCAGTTTAGTGTACCGATCCCCAGGGCCGTGGTGTGATCAGAGCTGGACTCTGCTTCGAGCTCCCTAGCTAGGCAGCCTGGCGGTAGGGACAGCCCTGCTGAGGGGCGGTGGGGGCTGGAGAGCAGGGGCCACCTCCTTCTCTCCCAGCCCTGGTGTCCACTGTTGCATTCTGGGAAAACGTCCTCTCCTCCCTTTGTGGTCCCCAGGGCTCCTGGGGATGTGGTGGGTGCGATAGAGGAAGGGGCCAGGCTTTCAGACTGTCACAGAGCCGCCTGCTTCCTGGATGAAGCCCATGTCACCCGCTCAGGGCCTGCTTGGGAAACCATCAGGAGGACGCTCAGCCTACCTCCTGCGGGATGCGGCCTGAGAGTCCCACGCAGGGGTGTAGGCAGGGCACGAGCAACCCCCTGACAGGAAAGGAGAGACGGGTCAGTGGTGGCTCCTGACTCGAGACCTCTGAAGACAAGGCACTCAGGGAGGGCACAGGGGTGCAGAGCACAGGGCTGGGCCCTGACCTGGTGCCTGACTTTCCTCTCCCTTCGCAGGTATGACCAGGAAGCTCACAAGCACGCCTCGGTGCAGAATGACTTTGTGGTCCTTAAGAAGGTGGGAGGGGCTCAGAGGCTCTATTTAGAGAGCCCCTGCTGTGCCCCAAACCTGGCCCTAGGCTGGGAGGCTGGGGTGTGCATGCGTGTGTGTGTGTGTGTGTGTGTGTGTGTGTGTGTATGCACGCATGTGTGTGTGTGTGTGTGTGTGTGTGTGTGTATGTGTGTACTCGTGTGCGTGTGCGTGTAGACAGTAACCGAGGCAGGCTGTCATCTTCACACACTCGCCCCCGTTGGGATGGCATGCTGGGACTGAGGTGCCCTTTGACGGGCTTTGGGCTCACTGCAGAGGGCGAGAGGTTGGGAGGCAGGGCAGGAAGTGGAGACAGCACAGCGGGTTGCTGGGCAGGCTGGGGGACGGAGAAGAAGGGGGTCGTCAGACACACTGGCATGGGGTTGTGAGAGGAAGTGGGCGGTGTCTGTCTCCTGTCTCCAGGATGTGGATGAGGTTTTCCTGAGCAAGATGGATCTGGAGGGCAAGCTGGAGTCTCTGAGAGAACACGTCTGCTTCTTGACACGCCTGTACAGAGAAGTGAGGACGCGTGGGGAGCGGGGGCAGGATGGGCCGGCTCCCTGCGGCCAGGAGGGGAGCCGGCAGGAGGGGGAGTGTTAGAATGGTTCTGGTGGGTGGCCATCATCATTGGCTAGTCAGCTATAAGGCATCGGTGTGAGGATTCAGCAGTGAAGCACCAGGAAAAACCTCACAGAGTTCCTGTCAGAAGGCAGACAGAGACAACAAACACAAGTTCCATACTCTGTCAGGACAGAGCTGCAGAGAACAGGGTGGAGGGCTGGAAATGCAAAAGAGCCTGATGTAAAAGGCAAATCAGTAAGCGTAAAGGAGGGAAGGAACGCTTCAGGCAGGAAGCTCCTGGGACTTGGGAGAGGCTGTTTCCTTAGCCACAGGAAATTCGAGGTGACCAGCGTGACGACGATCGTGTGGCAGAAAGTGTCATCAGGAGTGAGAGGGTAGCAGGGACAGGGGGCTTGGGGCCTCATGGGTCTTTTCCTTTACCAGCCACACTTCAAACGTCACTGGAGCACCTCAGGGTCCTTACTTTGCAAATCTGGACCGCTCCTGGGTGTTGGGCAAGCGGATGGCCATTTGGGCACCCTCCCCGCTTGTGGCACAGTGGTGGGCACTGAGCTGTCTCTCCCGCAGGAACTGGGGCAGCTGCAGGCCCGGGCAGATGACATGTCCGTGGTGCTGTCTGTGGATAATAACCGCTGCCTGGACTTCAGTGACATCATCGCCGAGGTCCGAGCCTGCTATGAGGAGATCACCTGGACCAGCAAGGCCGAGGCTGAGGCCGTGTTCCAGACCAAGGTGCTGGATCCAAAGGGCAAACAGACAACTCGAGGTGGTATTTGCGCACCGGGAGGATCATCAGCTCTGGTCCTGTTGGGGCAGCTCTGAGGTTTGGGGTTCAGAGGGCTTGGTCCACTGCGCAGGAGGGGCGTGGCAGGAGACCAGGAGACCAGGAGACCAGGAGATGGGTATGTCCTGATCTCAGGCAGGTGACCTGCACTGGGAAAGCTCCAGCGTCAGAGGCATCGCTTGGGGTGGGAAGATGGCGTGCCCCTGGTTCTGGGGTCAGAGGTGGCTGCGGACTCAGCCAGTGGTTCCCCTGTGCCTCAGTACCAGGAACTCCAGGCCTCAGCCCAGCTTCACGGGGACAGCATGAAGGAAGCGCAGGCGCAGATCTCCCAGCTCCGGCAGGACATACAGAGGCTGCAGGGTCAGACGGCCAGCCTCAGGAAGCAGGTAGGTGCCCAGCGGCTATCGTCCGACCCCCCACAGCTAGTCATTTCCTTCCCGGTGGCGAACATAAGGATGAGTGTCAGGGATCCGGGTAACTCGTGGGGGAGGCTGCAGACAGATCCTCTCGGCACCTCTGAACTGCCGGTTCCCTGAATTCCCGTCTGGCTTTTCTGGGCAGGGCCCTCGCACCGTCCAGTGCCAGGAGTCCTTCACTCACAGCCCACGTTCAGGTGGACACCCTGCTTTTGCCTTCTTGGGGAGAGAGTTAGTTAGCCTAACTCTCATCTCATCTCTTCTTTTGGCTCTCCCTCCACAAGTACACAGGAACTTAACACTAAACACTTTTCTGGTTTCCCTTTGGGAGAAGCACGTGTGTGTCTGGATGTGTGGGGTCCCGGAAGGGGAGACCGGAAAGGCTGAAGTGTGAAGCCTCCTCAGGAGGTCTCACAGAAGGCTGAGGAGGTCTGCCCTTCCAGGTGGGAAGGGTGATGGCTTCCTAGCTATCAAGTTTGTGCTCGTGTGTCTCAAAGCAGGAGACTGGATTTGAGACCTATAGTGATGAGTGATGGGTGACGAGAATAGATCATGGTCACATAAGTATTTATGTGTGTGTGTGCGCGCGCTGCGTGTCTTTCTCTTGGGGAGTCCGTCCCCTCCTCTGCACAGGCCGGATGCATGGAGCTTCTCGAACTGCCCCGGCGTGCTGGGTCCCCACTCAGCCGGCTTAACCCTTCCAAGACATGGAGGGGGATCTTGTTCCTGCTCTGGAGCATTTGTGTGGGGACAGAGTAGTGACAGCCTTCTGCGTCTTTTTTTCCTTTCTGAATCTGAGGTGATGCTGAGTCACTCACATATCTCTGCTTCTCTTGTGTCCAGTGACTGGGATGAGGGCTCACCCTGGGCTTAGCAGGTGCTATGACAAGTTGTTTAACTCAGTGAGCCAGTCAGGACCCTGCTTCCCAAAAGACCGTGCTCTGAGCCTCTGGGTGTATGTGAAGATGTTGGGGACCCCACTGACCCCTCTGCTACAGGAAAAGAAACTGTTAGGCAGCATTTCCCCCTAGAATGGGAGGGGCTGGGCACAGGTGGTCATAATTCTGAGTTCCTGAGATTAGGGTCTACCTGGGTCTTCAAATGCTATCCATGGTGGGTGTTTTGAGAGGGCCTGTCAAACTTGCGGCCACTTTCTCCTCCATTTCTACTCCTGTCTAGAACGACTGTCTGCAGTCGGCCATCACTGATGCCGAGCAGCATGGGGAGACAGCTCTGAGGGACGCTCAGGCCAAGCTGGATGAGCTGGAGGCCGCCCTGAGAGCAGCCAAGCAGGACATGGCGCAGATGCTGCGCGAGTACCAGGAGCTGATGGGCACAAAGCTGTCCCTGGACGTGGAGATCGCCACCTACCGCAGGCTGCTGGAGAGCGAGGAGAGCAGGTGGGGCAGGGGACAGTGGAAGGCCAGTGCACGCCTCTCGGTGCTAGAGGGGCTTCTGAGAGATCTCCACAACCGACCCTGCTTGTGCGGGGGCGGGGCGTTTGAGATGGGGGACTGTAGTCTTTCCAGCCTCTGAGCATTTCTCCTTCCTCCTCTAGGGTATCTAAGGAGCACATCAGCCAGGTCACTATCTGTGAGTATGAGGGGACTTGAGAGTAGGGTTCCCTTGCGGTGCCGAGGACCCTGCTGTGACCTAGTGCATCTCTTGGCAGCCACAGCAGGAGGCAGTGTTGTTATGCCTGGAGGAGTTGGTGGAGGCCAGTTGATCATACCTGGAAGAATTGGTGGAGGCCAAATGGTCACTTCTGGAGGACTTTGTAGAGGCCAAATGATTGTCCCTGGACGAGTTGGTGGAGGTCAAATGGTTGTGCCTGGAAGAATTGGTGGAGGTCAAGTGGTCATTCCTGGAAGAATTAGTGAAGGCCAAGTGGTTGTGCCTGGAAGAATTGGTACAGGCCAAGTGGTAAATACTGGAGCAGTTGATGGAGGCCAAGTGGTCATTCCTGGAAGAGTTGATGGAGGTCAAATGGTTGTGCCTGGAAGAATTGGTACAGGCCAAGTGGTCAATACTAGAGAAGATTATGGAGGCCAAGTGTTCATTCCTGGAAGAGTTGATGGAGGTCAAATGGTTGTGCCTGGAAGAATTAGTGAAGGCCAAATGGTTGTGCCTAGAAAAATTGGTACAGGCCAAGTGGTCAACACTAGAGAAGATTATGGAGGCCAAGTGGTCAATACCAGAGAAGATTATGGAGGCCAAGTGGTCAATACTAGAGAAGATTATGG
>NW_026594240.1:211872-236559 GCF_907164565.1 Psammomys obesus | reverse complement strand
CATGCCTGGAAGAGATTGTGCAGGCCAAGTGGTCAAGCCTGGAGGAGTTGGTGATGGCGAAGGGGGCACTTGTGGGCTCAGGGGCTGGGGAGGCAGCTTTGGGTCTGGAGGCTGCTCTAGCATCGTAACTGGCGGCTTTGACATCCCCCAGGGATCTGGGTACAGCCCCAGCATGAGTTTCTGCTCAGTGTCTGGCTGTGGCCTCAGTTCTGGCTCTGGCTTCAGTTCTGGTTCTGGCTCCAGCTGCCGTACCATCTTGAAGAAGACAGTGGAGTCAAGTCGGAAGACATCTGTCATCTGTTGAGTGTTCAGGCAGTCACATCCCTCGTCAGCCCAGCAGCCCTGCTCCCCTCCCCTCCCCCATGCCCCATGTCCACAGCCCAAAGCTGGGCCCTGGAGAAAGTCAATAAAGCCTGGCCTGCCTGCTATTCCAAGTGCTCAGCTACTCATTTTCACCTCATTGTGTGTGTGTCTGTGTGTCCCGCGTGGTGCTTAGGCTCTGTCCTCTGGCCGGCAGCTCGTTTCACTCCGGTGTCCATGGTCTTCAGGCTGGCCTGGAAGATCTTTTGGTTAGGCTTTAGGGAGACTCTACCCCTCATTCAATTTCCTTCAGTGCGGAGAGTGTCTAAAGGCCGCTACTTGGAAGCTGGAGACTGGAAGCCAGGAGGGCTGCCTGGCCCTTTCCCCTCCCCTCTTCCTGCCTCTGTTTCTTCAGCTGTCCTGTGAAGTGTTACAGCACCCAGACACTGTCATCTCCTTCCCCTCTTGACAAACCGTGTTCGGAGCTGAGCCACCTTTGGTGCTGTGAACCAGCACTGGGGGTCCTCCGGCGAGCGCTGGGCCCCTCTCCTGCTCTGTCTACTTCTGCCCCTTCCAGCACATCCCTCCCAATGTGAGCCTGGGGCTCCTTCCAGCCGAGGACCTCCTCGCTTGTTCAGAGCCCCTGTGTTGGGAGGGCGGCTTTGTGGCAGGATGCTTTTTGTTCTGGTGCCCTTTCCAGTCCGTGGTTCAGTGCTGCCCAGGGCAGCAAGCCTGGTTCCACCTGGCCTCGCTCCTGGCTAGGGACACCTCAGCAGGTGCCCAGCCCAGCTCAGATGCTCAGCAGTAGCCTTGAAGCGGATTCTGAGGGCAGAGGCCAGGGTTGCTCATGGCAAGTGCAGCTTCTCTGCCGTGCTTACCAGCAATTCAACACTGCTCCCAGCTTGCCGCTAGGTCCCTGATGTGCCCCCTCGAACACACTGCTCCACCTCCCATGTCCCTACTGGCATTCTGGAGGCTCTCACAGCTTCCATCACTTGTCTTCACAGCTTGCCCCCCGCCCTCCCCTAGACTGTCTGCTTCAACTTGCTCTGGTCCCAACCTTACGCGGCTCCCTGCTCCTCCTTTCAAGTCAGCATCATGGTTTTCTCCTAGAATATGGACTGCAGTACTCTTCCTGTGCCCTGTACATTCTGGTTGCCCTGTTGTCCCTGGTGATACAATTGGTTCTGGTCAGGGAGACCCTAGGCCAGAACTTCTTGGCTGTTTTTTCTCCTTGAACACAAAAGACAGATCTAATGGGGACCTGAAACCATGTCCCCAGCCCCAGGTGATCCCTGGACCTGACTACTAGGAATGTTTTTCTTCTCTTTCAGGAAGGTCTGAGGGAAGCCAGGCATGCGAGAGTCAGGGCTGGGGCTGGGGGGTTCTGAGAGGATTGACTCCACTCACTCTGCATGCTTCCTGGGTCTCGCTGATGTTTCTTCCTCACTCCCTTTCCTGTCCTGGGGCCTGGAGAGAGGCAGCCTGGCCATGCCACCAGCTCTGTGGCCTGGGCTGAGAGAGGTCTTGAAGTTCTGCTGCTGTGCCAGGGAGACGGCATCAGGGAGTCCTCCTCACTCACCTGGGAAGAAGCTGTTCCCACCCGTGCGCAGGAGAATGGGAGAGCACTTCAGTACAAGTGCTAACATTCCCAGCAATGTGATTCTGACTCAGTGGTGTATTGTTTCCATCCTTCAGTGTTCCCATCCCTAAGATGACTAACAACACAGAGTGGTAGCTGGGTCTGTAATCCCAGATATAGGAGGCCAAGGAAGGTGGCGTGCCCTAAGTTCAAGGTCAGCCTAGGCTACATACGTGAGTTCCAGACAGCCTGAGCTGCAGAGAGACCCCATCTCAAAAGAGATAAACACAGCAGCAGCAGCTGCCGCCGCCACCACCACCTCTCACTACACAGTACAACCCCACATAGCGCAGTCCAACTGAGTCCTGTGAATTGCGCCCCCTTCTGTAACCAGGCTTTTTGGCTACTTTGTTCAATTTTTATATCTACTACCCTTCCTATCCCAATTCCTTCCAACCTCCTCCACCCTGATTCCTTCCAACCCCCCAATACTAGGTAGGTGATAAAGAAACTTAGAGGTGAAAGGGGGTGTAGATCTCCTTAGACTACTTTCTGCTCATTAGGGGCGTCAAGTTCCTTGGGGCAGATTTGATCTTCGCCGACAGGATATACAATTTCTTCCACTTGTCTCTGCGCACAGCAACTTGACAAACTGCAGCAGCAGAGGGAGCAGCAGCCGACTCTTTGCAGAGCCTCTGGCCCATCTCAGGGTTCTGGCACCTACAAGTCTCCAGAATTCCAAACTTAAACCATCTGCATCTGGCAAAATTCATGCCCCTCTTAGAGCACGAGACAATCCTAGTCAGCTGCTGTGCATAACCTGAAGCAGCCCCACATTCCACGCCTGAGGATAAAACAAAAACATGTTCACATAACGTGACAAAAATTCTCACTACGTTTCCTTCTTTCTGTTTTAAGCCAATAATTGAAACAGACATTTCAAACTAAACACTTTTCAGATCAGTGGTCGAGGTTTTCAGGAGCTCTTCCCTGCTTAATTCTAATCTTTATAAGTTCTGATGGCATCCACAGCTTTTCATTCCCTGTAGAAACACAAGCAGATCCATCCCTGATGCAAAACTATTGCAGATTTCCATTCTGATGTAAACACATCCTTATGGTATATAGGATGACTTAATCCCACAGTTTTCCCCATAACCCAGTGTCTCTTGGGTGCTGTTGTTCCTTTTTCATTACCATTCAGAGAGTTTAAGGTTAATAAAGCATTATTAGTCTGTCCCTGGTGGCCTTTACTTTCTCTTTTTGCCTTATAAGTATTTCTTTTAGACTGCGGCTAGATCTTTCTACTGTTGTTCTGTAGGGTTGGTGCTATACCCATGATGTGGTTTATATTATAACAGGCAAAGAATTGTTCATCTTACTGGAGACATATGTGGGGGCATAATCAGTCTTAATTTGTGCAGGTATCCCCATAATTGCCATTATTTCCAATAAATATGTAATTACAGAACTGACTTTTTCAGAGCCTAAAGCAGTTGCTTTTTGAAACCTTGATTATGTATCAATGGTATGGTGTACACACTTTAGTTTTCCAAATTCTGCAAAACAAAACATATCCACCTGCCAGATTTTATTTCTTCTGTCATCCCTGGAGTTACTTCCTGCAGGAAATGGAGTTTGATTACACAGAGAACAAACCGGACATTTAAAAAAATAATAATTTCCTTGGTTTGGTGTTTTTCATGAAAATTTGAGGCTTCTAACACACTTTCTCTTAATAATTGGTCAATTTCATCATTTTCTTGTCAGTGGACAAACCTGTATTGAAAGGGCTAGGCTAACTTTGTAACCTGTATGTCTTCTAAAGCTGAGTTTTGAGTTTTAGGTCCAGGTTAAGCTAAAGCCTCTTAGTACCTTTCCAGAGAATGGAGGAATGTGACCCTATCTGTGAGGACAGACATAAAAAAAAAGCGAGCAAGCAATGACCTTTACTCAGCAAAAACAACAACCAGACCCTTGTCTTCAAGATAGTGTTTCTTAGCAACGAACCCAGATGGCCTCAATCCTTCTTCCGAGTAGCTCCTGACCTCCAGCCAAATCTTCAAGGATGAGCTAACCACCCCACCTTCAATTGCAGCTGCATCCACACTTGGCAGGACTGGCCAAGCTCGAGCACCTAAGACTAACCAATTATCTTACTTTATAGCTTCCTCATCCAATCCTAAATTGCCAAAACTGCAACTTCAAATTTCCCACAATTTTTCTTTTAAAAACCTAAAGCCTTTGTCTCCCAGGGCCACTCTTTGCTGACTTGCAGGGGTGACCCCATTGCGCAATGGTTAAATTAAACCTCTTGCTTTTGCAATGAGTTACGTGGTCTGTGAGAGTTTCTGGGAAGGGTGCCATCCTAAACTCCTGAGCTGTGAGACCCCAGGTCTTACAGTATGATCCTGAGTAAATGAACAACCTATGTCTGATTTCATGGTGTATAAGCAACAGGGTTAATTCTGAGTTATCAGGGGTAAATTCAGCAGCTTCCATACACAAAACAACTCTTTCTGCACACTGAGAGATTCAGGAAAATCTGATGCTGTCTGACTCATCGCCTGCCTTTCTAAACTTATTTGCATCAGTATAGACTGCGGGTGCTTCAGGAGTTGGCGTTACCTTTAGGATACATGGGAGAATCCAATTAGTTCTTTTAATAAACTGCAGATGCTTGCTTTTAGGATATTTATTACTAATTTCTCCTATGTAGTTACTACCCATAACGACACAATCTCAGCATTAGAAAGAAGCACAACAGTTTTGGCTGGGTCTGTTCCTCACAATCGACATATTATTCTACCTTTTTTTAAACTCTTTTTTTCTTTATTAATTAAACTTTATTCATTTTGTATCCCTTCTGTGGTTCCCTCCCTCCTCCTGTCCCAATCCCTCCCTTCCTCCCCCCTCTGCACGCATGCCCCTCCCCAAGTCTACTGATAGGAGAGGACTTCTTTTCCTTCCTTCTGATCCTAGCCAATTAGGTCTCATCAGGGGTGGCTGCATTGTCTTTATTCTACCTTTTATGAGTAATTCAGAAACCTTTTTAATGTAAGTCTTTAATTTTTTACTTTATGTGCTAAGAAATCCATTCTATAATACTATCTTCCCTTTGCATAATGAGCCCAGTGGGAGAATGAGCTGAAGGCAAAATAACCAATATTCAGTCACGTTTAGGATCAGTTCGATCCACACATGCATCTTGCATTCTACCAGAGTTAACACTCTCTGTTCCAGCTGTTAGCCACCTGAGACTGTTTAGGTCTGAATCTACTTGTAATTACTTAATTAATTCAATTGCAGACCATGGCCAAGTAATGCCTCCCATTAACTTTTGAAAACACTAAGAGCTTGCAGTCGACCTTTACTGACCTGCCCCTTTTGTAGCCACATTGTTGACTTATTTTATAACCCAGATAAGTAATAGAGTCTCCTCTCTGTATTTTTTTGGAGCAATCTGTAACTCCCAGCATGGCAGAATTCTTTGTGTTTCCTTAAACAATTTCTATAAAATATCTGTGTCAGAGTCAGCCAACAAAATATTGTCTATGAAACGATAAATAATGGATTGAGGAAATTGCCTATGAATTACTTCTAGTGGTTGTTGCACAAAATATTGAATAAAATTGGACTATTTAACAGTCTCCGTGGAAGTACTTTTTAATGGTATCTCTTTACTGAGCACTGTTGTCAAAGTAGGTACCGAGAAAGCAAAGCTTTCCCTGTCATGCTCATGCAAAGGGATTGTGAAAAAGTAATCTTTTAAATCAATTGCTATCATAGGCCATGACTTAGGTAATAAGGAAGGTAAAGGAATCCCAAGCTGTAATGGACTCATGCTTGAATTACTCTGTTCATCGCTCTTAAATCTGTTATCATCCTCCATTTTCTTGATTTTTTTAGAAAGTTGGCAAACATGGGGATTCCACGGGCTGGTGGAATCAGCTGCTCAGGTGCCTGCAATTTTTTTCTTAGTTATGGGCCACTGCTCTGCCCACACAGGTTTGTCAGTAAACCATTTCAGGGGGAGGGCGGTCTTTTAGCAGTGCCATCCCCTAAAGCTATAAACTCAGATGTCCTGTGCATGGACAATGGGCGCAGCTTGTGATTGTTCTTGATGGCACATACCAATATCTTCCCCAGGAGCATCTACCATTTCACCCCTAAGTTCATCACTGGCTGTCTCTGGGACTGCAGGAATATTGAGTGCCCCACTGTTGTAAAAGATCCCTTCCCCACAAATTTATGGGTGTGTCAGCCACATAAGGTTTCAGCTTCTATGTTTGTACTTCTGGTTCCACATATTTTACCCATTAGATACTTTGTTTTATTTGAGATAACTTACCAATTCTTATAAACTGTGTATAAACCTTCTGAAGTGGCCATTCGGGAGTCCAGCTGAATGTGTTTTTGTAACAAGGTTTCAACGATGTAGCCCTGGCTGATCTGGAACTCACTCATGTAGAACAGGCTGGCCTTGAATTTACAGAGATCCACCTGCCTCTGCTTTACCCAGTGCTGGGATTAAAGGCATTTGCGACCAAGCCACGTCTAGTGTTGTTTTCTTCTTTAACATTCATTTGTTACTTGTGTGTACCCTGTGTGCAGGTAAGCACCAAGGCCAGAGGTCATTGGACTTCCTGGGGTTAGAGTCACAGGCAGTTGTGAGCCACCTGAAATGGGGGCTGGGAAACAAACCCGGGCCCTCTCCGAGACCTAAACTTTCTTAAAAACTGAGGCCTCTCGGGAGGGGCATAGGAGAAGAGAGAGGGAGGGTGAGATTGGGAGGGGAGGAGGGAGGGCTACAGCTGGGATACAGAGTGAATAGACTGTAATCAATAAAAAATATATAAATTAAAACCATTGAGGCCTCTCTCCATCCACTAGATAAAATGTTTGTTTATTTATTTACTTTACCTATTGGTCAGGCGGCCTCAGAAGGGTTACACAGCTGGGGATGGCCTTGAACTCCCATGAACCCTGTTTCCACCTTCTGAGAGCTAGCATTACACAGGTGTGCGCCATCACCCTGGCTCCCAAATGGCTTTCACAACAGAAGTGTTGTTTTCTCTCAGGGCTGGTCAGCACGTGTGGTTGCTTTGGAGGTCTCTCCTTGGCCTGGAGGTCTCTCCTTGGCCTGGAGGTCTCTCCTTGGCCTGGAGTGCCAAGCCTCTCTCTGCTGCATCCTCTTCTGGTTTTCCTCTGTGCGCATGCCCTTGTCATTCAGATGTGTGCCTCAGAGGACTGTTTGGAAGTACCGGAGACTTGGAGGAGGGTGGGAGCTTGGACATTTTCTCGCTCACACCGTGCTCAGTGCCTGCGTCTCGCCTATGAGCAGTGGGTATACACAGGAACATGCAAACACAGTCTTGCTGGAGGCTGCTCTAACCAGCTCCACTGGTGCCTTCCTTAACATCTGTGCCTGCTGCTTCTTTCTGGGACAGAAACAAAGTTTCTCCTTCTGACTAACTCCATGTTGGCCACCACTCGTAACAGAGCTTTTGGCTACTTCATTGGGTTCTTATATCTACCTTCCTACACCACCCTAATCCCTTCCAACCCCCCAACACTCGGTAGGCAATGAAGGAACTTAGAGGGAAAATGGGGGGTAGATCTTTTTACGCCACTTCTTGCTGATTAGGACTGATGAGTGCCCTGGGCAAATTTGACCTTCTCCAGCAGGATACCCAATTTCTTCTACTCGTCTCTTTGTGCATGACAACCTGACAAACCGCAACAAACCATAGCAGCAGGGAGAGCAGCAACCAGCTCTTCAGAGCAATTCCAGCCTTGGGGCTCCAGCATTTATAAAAGTCTCCAGGATTTCAAACATAAACTTTCCTCCACTGGCAAATTCATACCCTCCTGGGGCACAACAGAAATCACGGTCAGCTGCTGTGTGCCATCTGAAGCAGCCCTGCCTCACACACCCAGGGGTAAAACAAAAACCTATCCACATAACATAGCTGGGTTTTCAAAGACACCAATGTTCTCATTCCACCCTCCCCAGGCGAAGACAGTTTTATTTCCCATGGAAGGACTCAGCTTCTTACAGGTGCTTTGGTGGTGGTCTTGGGGAGGGACCCACAGTCTAGATCAGCTGGGGATATTTTTCTGGGGAGTGGGTTCTCAAATGTCCAATGAAAAGCATAGACAGCACAGAACCTGGCTTGGGATCTCCTTTGCTCCCGGGCTTCCGTTGTGTTTTCAATGGGAGACTTCACAGATTCTTTAATCAAATAATTAAATCGGAGCCTACAGGGTCTCTCTCTGAAGGCTAGCTTGGAACTATGCAAATCAGTTTGTTCTCAAACTCATGACCATCCTACCTTAGCCTTCCAATACTGTCATTACAGACATGAACACTACAGCAACCAAATGAAAATTTTTTCCAAATTTTACTTTCTTATTATTATTAATGTGTGTATGGATAGTTCACACTCATGAGCTTTGGTGTGTGTGTTGGTCACGTGACAACTTTTAGGCATCGATTTTTCTCCTTCCCAGGTGTGGGAGATGGGGATGGAACTTTGATCTCCAGGTTTACGCAGTAAAGTGCTTCTTTCTACTGAGCCATCTCCCGGGCCCCAGATGAGGAACCTCTTAATGGCCGTGTCCTGGAGCACATGCCCGGCCCAGCCCACACAGTGAAGTGTGCTCAGCCATCACCTCCTTCCACAACCCTGATCCTCTCCTCTGGAAGTGAGGCCCGTGAGAGCTGCGCTGACATTATGGGAAGTGTTGCTTTCTGAGGAGCAGCGGGGACCAGGAGCTGGGAACTAGCCACGGAAGAAGCTGGGAAGCAGCCGCCCTGGACCGAGTGAGCTAGCTGTTCAGTTTGTCTGGGATGGAGGAGACTTGGAGTGTCGGCCTGCGTCAGGCCGAGGAGGAGCAGGCAGCAGCTGTCCTGTGGGAGCGGCTTCTGGAGCAGTGGGGTGTGCTGTCGGATGGCGGGAGCTAGCCGAGCGCCCATTTGTCTCTCTTCTGATCTCCTCTTTGGCCAACCGTGTTGGAAGAATGGAACCAGAGCGCAGTGCCCAGCGTGAGGAGGGCGGGAGCTGCCCCGAGGTAGAATGGAGACAAGGGGGCACAACCAGAGAAGGGGAAAGACGGGCCAACCCTGCGCGTGGGTGCCCGGGAGGCACTGGGGCACACATCAGCCCTTGTGCTGATGATAATACTGGTTCCCACTAGATGGGGAAATTCTGCTTCTCTTGAGAGGGTCCTCCCCGTGCCTTCCATGTTGCCAGCACGCAAGCTGCTTGGCGGCAGCAATGCAAGTCACCGTTGCCAGCTGTTCCAACCCATGCTTTTGCTGGCAGCGCCCCGATGCTCTCGTCTCTGCTGGCTCAGGAGGCCTCTGGCAGGTGGGAGTCTCCCCCTGGGCAGCTGGCCGGGAGGAAGCAGCAGGCTGCAGCTCTTCCTGGCTCTGTAGCTCCCTCCCTGCACTTCCTCCGTGATATCTGTGGGAGGCCACAGGTCTGGCTCAAGCTTAAGCACTCACTGCCAACGGACCAAACCCTGGTAGGAGGCTTACCAGCCAGTTAATTAATATACCGTAGTCATTAAGTGGCCTCTCTACTGCTCTTCTGTTGCCAGAGCTGCTGTGGGATCCTGGAATCAGCAGGGGCCCTCTGGAGGCCTGGGTGCTCATATTATGTAATACGAATGTATTCTAAAGGATTTTTATTCTTTACTTCTGTCTGTTCATACTATTAATATACACTCCACTAGTTTCTTCTTAAAAGACTGAAAAGACCAGGTGTGGTGGCACATGCTCGTCATTTCAGAACTTGAGTGTAAGTCTAGCTCGGGCTACATAAAATCAGTGTGTGTGTGTGTGTGTGTGTGTGTGTGCATGTGCGCGCAAGCACCCTGAAAAAAGAATCCAAAGAAAGTTTGAGTTTGATGTCTGAAAGCAGAAACAGAGCTACAAGCCTAGAGTAGCTCAGAGGCAAATCAAGTATACAGTACTCTGCCTAGGCCGGTAGTGATCTGGCTGGCTGGGAAAGGAAGGCCGTGTGGGCCTCGCAGGCTTTTCACTAGCATAAACGAGTGAGCGGCATGCCTGAGTGCTGGCCTTTGGGCTGGCGTATGTTTGTGTTTACAGCTGGAATCCCACTCCCACCGCCCAGCCGAGAGTGACTCATGGCGATGACTGACATCATCTTCCTGCTAGACACAGGACCACAACAGCAGCCTGGGGCTCGGCCCCACTCACAGCTATCTCCACTCCCACGCTGCCAGGCGGAGATAAGGGAGCCTGAGAAAGCGCCCTCAGCCTGGGGAAAGGAGACGAAGGTTGGAGATGATGGCTCAGTCTAAGGCCATAGCTTTCCCAAAGAACTTCCGTGGTGGGCCACGCTTAGAGCAGAAGAGACCGGGCTCAGGGAGGTCGAGAGTGGCCCAAAGGCACATGGTTCAGTGAGAATTTGCCTTCCGGCTGGCTCTCGGATGCCTGGTGTCCTAATTCCAGGCACGGAAGGCCATCTTTCTCAGGTGTGAAGGGGCTAGTTCTGAGGCTCTTCACGCCTGGTGGGAGCTAGGGTCAATGCTTCAAGTAAGTGGGGGTCACTTGAACTTCTCCACGGCCCCGGGGAAAGACCCAGCAGCTCCCTTTGTAGCCCAGAGGCCACCACCAACCTCAGTGAGCTCCTGTGCATCTCTGTTGGGATGCAAGCCTATCCTTGCCAGCAGCCCGTCTCTGTTCTTTCTCCACCCTCCTCTTGCTGAATGGTGAGGAGGTGAGGCAGACTAGTCTCAAGGCCCTCTTCCGCTGTGAGGGAGCCCGCATCTGAAGTCTCTCCTATGGCGTTCAGGCTGTGCTTGGTTCTAGAAGCCTGACTGGGAAGGCAGGGCCGACGCAAAGTGACAAGGGTTGTCCCTGTTCTCCTGAACTGAGCATGTGGTCTCCCGGTGCAGAGGGAGAGAGGAGGATGATGGGAGTCCAGCATGAGCCGCAAGAGGCTTCTTGGAAGTGTGTGCATCTTTAGTTATCCCCAAATGGCTGGGCCCTGCTGGGAATGCTCATCAAGGAAGGGCTTAGTGGTGGTCGGGGGTCCCCCCCCTCCAGCTCCAGGGAGATAGCTCCTAAGCCCCAACACCCTGCCTGCTGGGATTCGACACGTCTCTTCCTTCCTTCCTTCTTTCTTTCTTTCTTTCTTTCTTTCTTTCTTTCTTTCTTTCTTTCTTTCTTTCTTTCTTTCTTTCTTTCCTTTCTTTCTTTCTTTCTTTCCTCTTTCTTTCTTCCCTCTTTCTTTCTTTTTTCCTTTTTTCTTTTTGCTTTGAGACAGGGCCTCATAGAACCCAGGCTGGCCTTGAACTTCTAATCCTCCTGCCTTCTCTGCAGTGCTGGGATTACAGGTGTATACCACCAGGCCTGGTTTGAGCTGAGGCCTTCCAACCCACATGACGTACCCGGCCGGACCCGTGGCTGGGCAGGGACCCTCCTTTAGTCTTTGGACCCTCTGTGCCCCACACAGGGTTTCTACCCAGCCGACACCTGCCAGTGTAGACAGAAGAGCGGCTGCCCCACCCTCACGCCGTCACCTGTGCCCCCCACGCTGGACCTGCCAAGAAGCAGGAGGCCGTGGGCTGGGAGGGTGGGACTGGAGCAGGCCTGGGCACTCTCTACACAACCCATTGCCCAATGCACCTTCCCCTCGCCACCTGCACAGCCCTGGGCCCTGGGGCCTTGGCTTACCACAGGGCTCTGGGACAAACCCCACAAAACAGAGCCCCATTGAGAGCAGGCCGTCAGGGCTGGGTAGGAGGGGACACTGGTGGTGAGGGTGCTGTGGGAGCCCTGTCATCCTGTTCCAAGTGAGGAGCGCTCACGGGTGGGGTGGGGTGGGGGTGGGGAGGGGTGGGGGTGGGGAGGGGTGGGGGATGGCTGGGCGAGGCCCTCCCACATCCTGGGGGAGAGGGGTTCTTCCCAGGGCCACTGGGCCCCTCCCTCTCACCTGTGGTAATCACAGCAGGAGTGTGGAACCCAGGGCCAGCCCAGTTGGGAAAGGATAAAAAGGCCGTGGCTGGGGCAGCGGCTCACTGAGCTTGCTCCCTCCTGCTCTCTGTGGCTCCCTCTCTTGCGACAGTCATGCGGTCCTCCTTGTCCAGGAAGACCTTCTCCACCAAAGGAGGCTTCAGCTCCAACTCAGCCAGCGGAGGGGGCGGGAGTCGGATGCGAACCAGCTACAGCTCCGTGACCATGTCCAGGGGCAGCGGCAGTGGTGGGGTCCGCTCTGGCCCCAGTTCCGGGGGCTTTGGCAGCTGGAGCCTCTATAACTTGGGAGGCAAGAGCGTCTCTGTCAGCGTGGCTGGTGGGGCGTCCTCCGGCCGGGCACTAGGAGGCTTTGGCAGTGGAGCCTACGTGGGCCTAGGGGCTGGCAGGCAGACATTTGGGCCTGTCTGCCCCCCGGGGGGCATCCAGGAAGTCACTGTCAACCAGAGCCTGCTGACACCTCTCAACGTGGAGATAGACCCCGAGATCCACAGGGTGCGCACCCAGGAGCGCGAACAGATCAAGACCCTCAACAACAAGTTCGCCTCCTTCATCGACAAGGTGGGCGGGGCTAAGCCGAGGCACGCGGGGTGGGGCGCGGGGAGTGGATGGGGGCGGGAAGGTGGTGAGGGGTGGGAAGGGATGGGGGTGTGTGGTCTGGGCAAACGCAGTTTCTGCCATGTGCACTGGCCAAGTGGGGTGGGGTGACCGTGGTCTCTGCCTGCCCCGTGGCTGGGGTTTCTTTTGTGCGTCCTTGGGCGTGAGCAGCCCAGCCCATCTGACTGTGTTGGGGCCCCTGGGGTGTCGCTCACACCGTTAAGCGGCAGCCTTACTTCATTTTTCAAACGTGTGTGGTACTGAGTGTTCCTGTTAGGGAGGTGGCCTTTAATGACTTGGCATTTTATAGCTGTGGGCAACCATTCATGGCTTAGGAATCCTCCAGCTTTTCCGGGGCTGGAGCCTTGGAACCTGTGTGTCCTCTCAAGCTGGGAAGCCTCAGGGTCAGAAGCAGTCAGAACATGGCGGACACCCTCATTGCCTCTCCTCTGGCTCCCTGTCCCAGCCAAGAAGTTCAGTCTGGGATGGGCAGTGAGGAGGCCGGCGACCACTGAATTTGGATATTACATTCTGGGGGTGTCCGGGTCCTTGTCTCCCCGGGTGAGTGGGATGGCTGCGGTGCCACCGCCTAGCATTTCTTGCTGCGTCTGTCAGCGGGTCAGGCTGAGGGGTAACTCCTTGGGTCCCTGATTGGGTGTCTTAACACAGGGGCCCACCCCTTTTCTCACAGGCCACGCTGGGGGTTCCAAGGGGAGTCAGGGCTGGACACTGTGCCCACTCTTAGACAGGAAAACGAGGCTTAGCGCGGCCTGTGGCCTTCCCAGGGTCACATGGTACGGGAAGGCAGAGGTATAACTGGGAAGTAGGGCTCCAACGTGCACCTGCCACGGACTGGGCCTGCGGGGCAGCGGAGGTGGGGCCTGGAGGACCCGGTGACACAGGGCCAGGCAGACTGGGCCCTGAGCTTCTCACCTCTCCCCCGGTGACTTTTAGTTCTTACTGAGCTGCCGTGTGGGCGCTGGAAATTGAACCTGGATCCTCTGGAAGAGCAGCCAGTGCTCTCAACTACTATTCGTCCATCTCCCCAGCCCTGTCTCTCTGACACCATTGATTTACTTACTTACTTTATTTTATTTACATACACGTGTATATCTGTGTGAGGGCTAGATCCTCTGGAGCTGGAGTTACAGACAGATGTGAGCTGCCATGTGGGTGCTGGGGATTGAACCACATATATGTTTTTAGAAGCAGGGTGTCTGTGTGTAGCCCTGGCTGTCTTGGAACTTGCTCTGCTTTGTAGGCCAGGCTGGCCTTGAACTCAGATCTACCTGCCTCTGCCTCCTGAGTGCTGGGCCTAAAGGCATGTGCCACCGCCGACAGACCTCTCTGCTAGCTGTAACAGCTGGCTTTGATGCAGGATGGCTCTCATAAGCACCGGCCTCTCGCAGCTTTACTCAGGACGCGTGGGAAAGCGAGGCAGGGAACACAGTGAGCAGGTCAGGTGACCAGCGCACACAGCACGAGTGCTGGGACCGCCCTCTGAGCAGACTCCCTCCCAGTGAGAGGTGAGAGACGCTACATCCCCTGAGCGATGCTGGACGCCGCTCCCCAGGTGATGTCCACCTATCCTTCCCCCTCCAGGTGCGCTTCCTGGAGCAGCAGAACAAGGTGCTGGAGACCAAGTGGGCGCTGCTGCAGGAGCAGAGCCAGAATACAGGGGTCAGCAGGAGCTTGGAGCCTTTCTTTGAGAATTACCTGAGCACCCTGAGGAGACAGCTGGAAGCCAAGCAGAGCGAGCAGGGGCGGCTGGATATGGAGCTGAGGAGCGTGCAGGATACTCTGGAGGACTTCAAGAACAAGTGAGGGACAGGCTACCATAAGGGACAGAAATGACACTGTGGAAAAGACCGCCCAGGCAGAGCTACCCGCTACTCGTCTTGTCACTGTATCCACACATATTTTCACTAGGTCTAAGTGAGGTACATCCCCCCTGTGGACCTCTAGAACTGACTCGGGAACTAGAGGCCTGGGGCAGCCAGGAGCAGGCTCGTCATTATTGTTGCGGCTCCTTTGATAAGTTGTAGGTTTGATAAGTTGTGAGCATGCTCGAGGTCATACAAACGACAACGCTATGTCTCTTCAGATAAATGTCTGAGGTACGGGGACATGTATCTCAACTATTCTCAGGCGTTCTAAATTTCTTTCTTGAGAAATAGCAACGTCGGTTGTTCTTACGTCTGTGCCACAAATTCCTTCTAGCCTCACATGATCTTAATTCAAATGCCAGCAAGTATATCTATACAGTTTATTTGCCTAGCTTGGCCCGACACGACTTACACAAAATGCCAAAATGACACATAAAATGTTCACGGTAGTAATTCCTCATGGACTACATAGTTTGGAATTTTCAACTGCTCCATAGATGTCATAAATTTAGAGAAATGAGCATTTGAATGGAGATTCAAGTGACCTTCCCACGACATGGTTGATGGTACATACTGACATATTGACGATACATGACGAATTTGAGGCCAGCCTGGTTTTTGTAGATGTTCTAGGCTGGCTAGGGTGACATAGTGAGACACTTTAAAAACAACAAACATTAAAGTGTAATTTTGAAATAACTTTTTATAACTTGACACCGGCAATTTCTAAACCCGAGTCTTAGCAGGAGAGGTTGGGGAAAACTGATTGCTTCAGGTGACAGCATGCTGTTGAAAGCAGAGGCAGAGGTTAATCACTGTTGGCACGGCTGTTCAGGCTCTGATCCAAAGCGATGGCCTCCTGCCGTGTCATGATAGTGTGTGAGTTTTGTGCTTCTTTCTTCCGAAAGGGGAAGAAAGTGTTTAAACAATGGCACCCCCCCACCCCGGGCTTCTTCACCGGTTGATTGCATTAAAGTACTGCTTCCCAAAGATGTTTCTGAGTGGTGGTGGAAACCCATCAAGGCTTCCTAGGACCAGGAGAGCTAAAAGGCAGAACTGGCGAGAGCTGGCCCGAGCTGGCCTGAGCCTTCCTTGTCTTACAGGTACGAGGATGAAATCAACAAGCGCACATCCTTGGAGAATGAATTTGTGGTGCTCAAGAAGGTGCGAGGTGGCTAAGCTTCGGGGGGGGGGGTCTCCGGCTGCCAGGGGCCTGGATGGATCTGGAGAGAGCTCTTGGGGTGTGAGCGCTCGGCTTGCTCTGTCTCCTCAGGATGTAGACGCCGCGTACATGGGCAGAATGGATCTGCACGGCAGAGTGGACACACTGAGCCAGGAGATCGAGTTCCTCCAGCACCTCTATGAGATGGTGAGGAGACACGATTAGCTTAACGTTTGTGTTTCACTGGAGAGTCTCCCACGGAGGTGCGAACTCGCCAGCTTACTTAACTGGATGGGCAGGTCGTGGCAGCACAAGCCGTTGATCCTAACTTTTGGAGGCAGGGGCAGGTGGTGCGCTTTGAGGCCAGCCTGGTCTGTGTGCATGTTCTAGGCCAGCCGGGGAGACATAGCAGACACTCTCAGAAATAGTTACTATTGTCTGAGGGCTTCATGTAGCCACGTCTAGTCTCAAGTTTGCTATGTATCTGAGGATGAACTTTTGATCTTCCTGAGATGACTGAGATTACAGGTGATCACAGGTGTGAACCACCGCTCCCGTTTCATGTGGTGCCTGGATAGAGCCCAGGGCCTTGGCTTGCTAGGTAAGCACTCCACGAACTGAGTGACATGCACAGTTCGTCCTGGTTGCGTCTTGGACAACACTTCCGTGTGAGTCATTGACGAAGGCGAAAGGCAACCAAGGTCAAGAACAGAGCCCTGGGGACTGCTCTGGAGACTTTCCAGCATGCCATCATTTCACTGATCAGGTTCCTGTAAAGTGTCCCAGCTACTTTAGATTCGTTCAATCAAGGTGCTTATGCCTGTGGTCCAACACTTGGGAAGCTGAGGCAGGAGGACCGAGAGATCAAGGCCAACTCCCTTCACTCCGATGGGGTTACACAGATGCCTAGCGTTTCCATGGTTGCGTAGGATGCTAACTCATGCTTGCATAACAAACAGACCTCCCTCTCACTCTTGGGATTGCTGGAAAGGTGTGGTCAGCTGGTGTCCACTGTGCGGGCTTTCTCCAAGTCTGTCTTGGGTTCCTATCTCCTCTCTTTCCGGTTTGAAGACTGTTTGAAGACTCTCCAAGGCAGAGGGTGCGGTAGTTGAGTTGTCGGCTTCTAGGTCTTCTGCAGGTATCAGCCTAGTATTGCTTCCTTCGTTCCCTGCTCTGCTGGGCTTCTGCTCCCTTCCGTCTGGTTAGCCTGGTGGAACTCACCCCGAAGGACTCTGGGTGTTCCGTGTTTCTCTTTGCTGGGAGTCACTGGTGGTCCCTGGTGGTCTCTCAGGAGTTCGGGCTTCCGTATCTGCCCTTAGGCTCCACTGTCCGGTCTCAGTGCTTCAGGTCAGGCTTTGCTCCATCCAAAGCATAGGGCTGGCTCTCCCAGCATCCCTTTCTTCTGCTTTACCTCGTTCACTTAACAAGCATTTACAGGGCTCCTCCCACATAACAATTAAGACAGTGTTCCTGCCCTTGGGGCTGGTTCTTAAGTAAGGAAAGCCCTGTTGGGACCGGTGCCTAGGCACACAGGGAGGCCGTGGCGGGGGCCCTTCCGGAGGGCAGGAGCGGAGGGCGTCTGAGGAGACAGCATTTGCAATGGATCTTAAGGGAGAGCTGGACTTCGGAAGTGGGCACAGTGAGGGCCCAGTGGGGCAGGGTCTTGGCATCAAACTGCACAGCGTCTGGGGTGGCGGGAAGCTGGCAAGTTGGGCATTGAGAAGGTGAGAGAATTAGGTGAAGGTGAAGAAAGGGAAGGAAGCTATGGACCATGCTGGGGGATTACTTCCTGTCAAAGGCTTCCTCATCCATCAGAGTCCCCTTTAGGGCAAGAGGAGGGCCAGACCAGTGGTTCTCTGACCAGTCATGGTGGCCAACGCGGCACTCGGGATTCACTTCCACACTCTGGTTTTGGCCATCACCTCTGGATGATGACCTTAAATCCTTGTTCCCCAACTTCCACCACTCCCCTTTCTCATGCTTTCAGTGATCCACTTCTCCCCACCCTCGCGCTTAGGACGTAGCCAGCATCCCATGGTCCCAGGTATGGCTCCATCGCTGGCTCTACCTCTTCCTTGGCTCTTTTTGGTCTGAGTCGTTTCAGGTTCTGAGGTCAGGCTCTCAAAGGTTTAGAAAGGGCTCTCCTTACTGCTTTCTGATTTGGGACAGGTGGCTTAATCTCTTTGTGGAAATGGAAAAAAAAAGTTTTCCTGAATCCTGACTCATCATGCTTGCTGAGTGGCCACACTGGTGCCTGAACCACAGTAGCTACTCAGGAAATGAAGGGTGTTGCTGTCGCTCTATCCACCATAGCCCCCCACCCTGGGCTATGTGGGTGAGAGAATTGCTAGGCATAGAGAGAGCATGGAAGGAATTTTTGTATTTCTTTTTCAAGACAGAGACTCATACTGAACTCCAGACTGCTCTGAAACTTACTAGGTAGCCCAGGCTGGTCTCACATTTCAGCACTCAGACTACACTGAGTACAAGCAGGAGCGTGGCAGGTGTTGTGTTTGGAGAGTCTCTGAGGAGGTGACTTGGCAGCTGGGGCTGAGGGCAGTCTGGTAGCAGCTCGGGGAGCCAGGGGATGACAAAGGCTGAGCCCTCCGGGAGCCAGGGTCCTTGTGACCCAGCGAGCGGTCACAGACCCTTAATGTCCTATTTCCTTCACATCAGCTTCTGGTCACCAACGCATCTTTTAAGAAGGTGGTGACCCTAGAAACAGGAGGAGGGCTTGGGGACATTGCAGCCTGGTGCAGTGATTGTCGGAGGCCGCCGCGCCGGGCTCTGTCACTGTCTGGTTCCAGCATTTCCCCCTTTCCTCTTATACCTGGCACTCTGGTATGGAGTCTCTGTCCTTCCAAGCCTCTCTCCTCCCTTGTGTCGTCAGAGTCGCTATGGATGGTAAAGCAAATGGGCTGCTCTGAGCATGCCACCTGCCCTGTGGGCACAGAGGTCGCCTCCAGGTCGGGAGGGGGAGGGAAGGGGTGACTGCCTGTCTTCCGGGGGAATGTGAGGATCACAGAACCCAGTGACTGCTAGCATAGAGCCAGGGCAGCACAGGGCAGGAAGGCCCCCCCTCCTCGTCTACATGAGGGTCCTATTCCCCATCCCTTGCTTCCGCCCAAGGCGTAGGGCAGGGCTCTGGTGGCAGCTGCCCCTGTTTCCCCAGGAGCTGAGCCAAGTGCAGGTAAACGTGTCTGACACCAACGTGGTCCTGTCCATGGACAACAACCGCAGCCTGGACCTGGACAGCATCATCGCTGAGGTCAAGGCGCAGTACGAGCTGATCGCCCAGAGAAGCCGGGCTGAGGCTGAGTCCTGGTACCAGACCAAGGTGAGCAATGACAGGCTGGGGTGTGTGGGCGGGCAGGGTGGACCTCCCTCTCTGGAGAGGCCTGGCCCGCTGTGCCCTCAGGGCCCTGGGACAGGGGCTTCCAGCAGAGGGTGGGCTCTGAGGCCAACAGCCGTCCAGCACGTCAGGGCTCTTGATATTCACTGACACATTTTCAAACTCCAGTACGAAGAGCTGCAGGTCACAGCCGGGAAGCACGGGGACAGCCTTCGAGACACCAAAAATGAGATTGCGGAACTCACTCGCACCATCCAGAGGCTGCAGGGGGAGGTGGACGCAGCCAAGAAGCAGGTGGGCCTGGGGTCAGCCTGAAGATCAACTACCCACTTCAGGGATGTCAGCGTGGGGGTGGGGCAGAGGGTTCTAGGACGGGAGTCTAAGCAGGTACGGCCACACCACGAGGCTCCTACAGACAGAACAAGGCAGGAGCCTGGCCGGAAAGTCGTATTCACCTTACTACTCCCAACCCCTCGGGTGGATCTGCAGGGATTGAGATTATATTTCCGTGTTTCCTTGGTGCTTCTATTAAATTCCCTTTCAGTTACAGCGTCTCCTTCTGTTTTCCCCAAATTGGTTGGGTTGGGTGTGGGGCTCCCAGCGTGAGAGCAAAGGGGTGAAGGGGCCAAGCCTGGAAGGTTTTCCCAGCCCCTTTCTCCTGTGGGTAGTGCCAGCAGCTGCAGACAGCCATTGCGGAAGCTGAGCAGCGTGGGGAGATGGCGCTCAAGGACGCGAAGAAGAAGCTTGGAGACCTTGACACAGCCCTGCACCAGGCCAAGGAGGACCTGGCCCGGCTGCTGCGCGACTACCAGGCGCTCATGAACGTCAAGCTGGCCCTGGACGTGGAGATCGCCACCTACCGCAAGCTGCTGGAGAGCGAGGAGAGCCGGTGGGCGCCCCTCTGTGCACCTGGGAGGCCGGAGGCCTGTGGGTGGGACAGAGGGCGGTGGTCACCTAGGGGTGGGACAGAGGGTGGTGGTCGCCTAGGGGTCTCCTCCTCGCTCCTGCCCTTCACCTCCGGGATGTATTGACCATCCAGAACTCTTGGGGTGTCCCGGCTCAGCTGCAAGGCTTGCTTGGCGGGGTCAGGCAGAGGCTCTGTCCTTAGGCACAGAGTGAGGTCAGTTGTCCCTACAGGAGGCAGGGGGAGAGGGGAGGCTTCAACGAGTGGAGTCCCGCAGGACGGCCTGGCTTTTAGGCTTTGCTGGGAGGCCTTGCTTGAGTCCCGGGTTGTCCCAAACTCTTACTACCCATGTCTCTGGGTCTGGTCCTCAGGCCCTGGCACCTAGCGGGGGTGTGGGGGTGAAGGCAGAGGGAGGCAATGCTTTCACATGGGTTTCCAGACTGCTGACCTCTCCGGGCCTTTGTTTCCCCTAGGATGTCTGGAGAGTGTCCCAGCGCAGTGAGCATCTGTAAGTATCTGTTCCGCCCCGCCCCGCTCCTCCCTCACCTCCGGTCCTCTAGCCCTTCGATGTTCCCGGGCTCCCCCGTGGCCCCTTCCTGGCTGGACGCTCTACTAAGCCGGAGCCTTTGCTTTGCAGCGGTGACCGGCAACTCTACCTCGGTGTGCGCAGGCGGCGCGGCTGGCTTCTCGAGCGGCCTCTCTCTGGGAGGGGCTGGCGGGGCCAGCAAGGGAGGGTTCAGTGCCAGCGTGAGCTACGGCGCTGCCAAGGGCGGGCAGGTCGCCGGGGGAACCTCCATCCTGCGGAAGATCACCACGGTCAAGAGCTCTAGCCGGAGATACTAGCAGCCGGTCCCCCGCCGACCACGCCTTCTCAGGAGCACAGAGGCGGAGAATCGTGGTGCACACTTTACATATGTTTTACATTTGGGGAAAGGGTCAGATTTCCGCAGCTTTTCTCTGTGGTTCTGCAGTGGAATGGGAGGGAGGTTAGGGCCGCCAGTTGGTTGACTTGGGGGTGAGCTGACCGTTTAGAGGAGGTAGGCTGTCCCTTTCTGCTCTCACCTCAGCAGATCCGAGCTGAGTTCAGGGCAAGGGGGAGGAGGAGACCCCGGGCTGCAGTGAGGCCGCCAGACCTCCAACCTCCTCAGCCAGGTCTCCTCATGGCCTAGCCCCCGCCTGTGCCTGTGATGTCTCTCAATAAACAGCAACTACAGCAAACTGCTCGTGGCTCCAGTCTGTCTCCCTGGGGACCGTGGATGTGCAGTTCTGGCGGCACTCAGGTGCTGTCCTCAGACTCCTACACTCTTGCCTTCCGGACCGGACTGGACCGGTGGACTTCCTTAGAACTCCACTTGCCATTATTAGCTATGTGAACCTAGGCCTGAGTCCTGGGCTCCAAGCCTAGCTTTTTCCCCACCATTCCCCTCCCCTCTCCCCCTCCTGCTCTCTCCCTTCCCCTCCCTTCATCTCCCTCCTCTTCCCTCTCCCTCTCCTGTCCTCTCTCTTCCTCTCCCCTTTCCTCCTGCCCTCCCCTCTCCTCCCCTCTTTCCTGTCCCCTTTCCTTCCTTCCCTTCCCCCGCCCCTCTCCTTCTCTTCTCTCTTCTCCTTCTCCTTTTCCTTCCCCTCCTCTGGACCTCAGGTGATTTCTCCACTATCCCCCACATCTAGCCACCAAATACCAAAACACATTTAATTGGGTTGTGTGTTTGTAGATATGATTAATTGGTTTCAGGCTTCAACAGGGACATGGGGCTCTCCATATTCCAACTGAGGCAATGGAAGCTCCCAGGGGTTGGCTCACATCTTCCCTGTAGTGCCAGATGGGCCGCTAGGACTTTGATCTCAGCCTGTCCCTTCTGGCTGAAGCTCTGTCCTCCTTTCTTCCTGTCTCTCCTTGCCTGTCACTTTCTTTCCTCCTCGGCTCCCTGCATCTCCTCGGCAGCCTGGACCCCAGTCCTCATTGGCATGCTATTTCTCCCAGTCCGGTCCATCTTGCCCTCAGCCTGAGCTCAGTCAGAGCCTCCCCCCTGCCTGACTGCGCTCCCCAGAGGACTCAGGAAGGGGGATGCCAAGGCTGGGGACACAGGCAGAGATTCTGGGGACTCAGTGCTCTGACTTAGTACACAGCCTCCCCTACACCCACTCAAGGCGCCACTCTGCCTCGTCTCCAGCAGCTCCACACACACTTGCAGCCTTTTGGGGATGGGATCGTGGGCACTGGGATCTGAGAGGCTAGCCCAGCCCTTAAGCAGCCGAGATTTACGCACTGTTAACAAGCCCGTTTCCAGATGAGGACTGCAAAGCACAGGGTGGTTAAACAACCTTTTGGGGCCACACAGCTGCATGTAGAATGCTTCCCGGGGTCCAAGCCTGTCACTAGCTTGTCACCCATAGACAAAAAGAAGTCCCTAGGCAGTCAGTCTAAACCCTTATGTAGGAGAGAAAGCTGCTGCTGGTACTAGGGGGGACCAGGAGGGGACACATATGCCTGGAAGCCACAGCGAGTTAACAGCAGAGTCAAAAATAGCTTCTTCCAAGGTAAACACGGGGCTAGAGGCCGAGAGATTCACTTTTACCCAGTTTGTCACCAAGCTCCGAAGTGACTTTGTGGACTCGGAGTCTTCCCACATGGCACCCAGGGCTTCAGGGGGTGGGGACGGGAGGCCAGTGCCAGGGCAGGGCTGGAATGCTTTCTTTCTCTGTTGCCTGAGAGCTTCAGCAAGAGTGCGCTGGCAGTGGAAAGCATGGAAAGCCCCTGCTGGCACATGCCAGGGGCAGGAGACTGAGTGAGCTGATCCGTGGCCCTTCCTGGCTGCTTCCTCCCAGCTCCCTGGGCCTCCTGAAGCATCTTGGAGCCCTCTGTTGGCTCTGGCTCCCTCAGAGTGATTCAGGCCATGGGGCAATCAAGGTTAGGTGACCCAGTGGGGCCATGGCACCCACCCGGCCAGGGAGGGCAGCAGGCTTTCCCACACTGATCCCCAGGTTAGGGCTGACACTGACAGAGGCCTCAGGATCCCTAAATCCCTGGCTGAATGGAAAGGCTTCGCCTCTTGCACTCAGAGAGCTCCGAGCAAACACACCCTCCCACTCCTGCTCCATGCCTGACAGCACTCGGCTTACTCCTCAGAGCCAGGCTTGGGCGGGCAGCCAGGGGAAGCAGGGTCACCAAGGGCAGCAGCAAAAGCCAGAGCTGTGTGTGCAGCAGGAGTGTGGGACCAGCTTTCAGTTGTCACCTCCTGGTGGAGGGTTGTTTTTGCCTGTGCCCCGTGTAGAAAGGAAACAGCTCTTTCTTGCCTCTCAAACCACAAGGAACTACACCCAATCTCACTTGGAAAGTTCTTCCTTGCATCTACCTGCAGTTTCTTATCTACAGGTTGAGGATTCTGTGAAGTGTTGGCAATTCTGATTAATAAAACTCACGGGATCTGGGTCTAGGCCAGGGCATTCCTCTTGTTTGATTTTGGTTTATCATAATATTTCCGATTACATTAATTTGGATTTAGTTAATGTGAAGGCACCACACTGGCCACTGAGGACCATGTTGTAAGTTACTGAGAGCCTGTTAGGACGAGGTCACACAAACCAAGTCACCGATGACATAAGTAGGGACAGAAGGGGGCTGAGCTGGAGCTGAGCTCGCCCTGGACCCTGCTGCTGCTCTGGTGGGCCAGCACCTGTGGGGGCGGATACCCAATGGTCAGAGCTTTGAGGTCAAGCTGATAGCACTGGCTTCCTCTACCCATTAATTTGTAGCTCTTGGATCTCGGGCGAGTAGCACAACTTCTCTGAGCCTCAAAATCACTTTCCTAAAACGGCTGAGGAGAATAAAATTGTCCAAGAAAAGCTCGTGCTGTCCTACATGGACAAACATTCTAAGAGAGCTGTTTCTACCCAGAATGCACTGGCCTTCCCTCTCCCATTCTTTGTCTGAAGGGATGGGCATATGCTTCCAGTGACCATGAGGGAGACTTCAGTCAGGGCTTGGTGGCTTGGATGACCTCAGGCATAAAATGAGGGCGATTGTGTGTTATGTGCCATTTAGCCCCAAATTCCTTCAGTCCTGGCTTCTTCGTTTAGGACTTGAATGACCTGTGCCATTTTCTCCCTGTGGTAGATAGAGATAAGAGGTGGGGATGTGTGCAGAGCAAAGGGCAGAGAGAGGATGGCTCTCAGGACACCCCCATCAGGTGCCCTTGAGACCTAGAGTTGCCACTTTCCAAGCTGTGCGTTCCCCCCAGACTGGCGTGTGCATGCAGAGGCCAGATTGCCAGTGCCCCACAGCCCCTTTGTCCCTTGAATCACAGAGACGGTGGCAGCAGACACTGGGGGCAGAGGGACAACACCTCCCTGCTCGCGTGTTCCCCTAGCCCCAGCCTCGCGGCAGCTCTATGGTAGCCAACTGGACGGTGGCAGGGCAGAACTGAAGGACTGCAGCTGAGCTCCTGGCCCATCTGTATTCCCTGTAGCTCCACTCCGAGGGCATGACCCCCACCCTGAGTTCTCTGTGCGCCAGGGAAGCCTCTGGGGGACACGGTTCATTGGTCTGGGGTGGTTCAGGCCAGCAGGGTTATCTAGATGCTCGTGGCTGCTCTCTCTCCCATCTGGTCACTTCCCCAGTGATGGATGGGGGAGGGAACACAGCACAACGGATTTCCAAGTGCCCGGGCAGGATAAGGGTGGATGCTTGTCAGCCTCCTGTGTGCCAGGCAGCTTGGGTACACGGCCTTATCAACTATGGGTAGACACATGCTTTATGTATGTGGTGAGTTGGCTGACCTCAGAGGGGTAGATAATCCCCCCCCCAGGTTGCTTAGCTGGTTACTGAGACGGGTAGACCCCCCCCAGGTTGCCTAGCTGGTTACTGAGACGGGTAGACCCCCCCAGGCTGCCTAGCTGGT
>NW_026594240.1:200706-211862 GCF_907164565.1 Psammomys obesus | reverse complement strand
TAGCTGGTTACTGAGACGGGTAGACCCCCCCAGGCTGCCTAGCTGGTCACTGAGACGGGTAGACCCTGACATAGGACAGTTGTGCTCACTAGGAGCAACCCAAGAGCTAGGAGGGAAACTAGGCTTTGTATCTCACACTCTGCTCTGAGTTATCACCATCCTGCAAAGCTGTCCTCAGCATGGAGAAGGTTAGGAACTTCTTTCCAGGGTTCTGGGGCCACATCAGAAAAACCAGACACGTGTGTTCTGGGGGAGCCCAGTAAGCCTCAGGGTGGCTGCCAGCCCCACGATGAGATCCCAGCCAGGGGCTCCTCTGGGTCTTGGTTGGAAAGGCTGCCGGGCTGGAAGTGTAAGGGAAGAGCCTTGACTCTTGGGTGAACATGGGGCCAAGGGCAGGGGAAGGATAAGATCTCTAGATACAAAGTGTCAGAGCCGCCTCTGACAGCGCCCCAGCACGTCCACGAGCACAATCTCACTTGTCTTGGGAGGAAAGGTAAATATTTGCGCTGTTTCCATTTTACGAGTTGAGCTCAGAGAGCGGTTTGCTCCGGTCAGGATGTGGAGCCTGGCAGTGGCAGGCAGTACCCTGGAACCTGTGGCATGACAGTAGGGGTGACAGGGCTATGTGTCCTGGCAGGAGCCCCATGAGGCTGGCCGGGAAGGTGGAAGGACAGTGGGGCCTTGCAGGGCTGAGCTAGGTGGGCCGTGACCCGGGAGGCCCTGGGGCACCGGCTCAGGAGTGATGAGACCGTAAAGCCGTGCCCTCCCAGTGACTTCTGTAGGTGTGTTCAGTGACATGTTCAGCAGGTGCAGGGAGGATGGGCCTGTGCCAAAGGCCCAGCCCAGAGATGTTTCGGATTTTTCCCTTTATGCCCCTGCAACCAAGCCCTGCTGCTCCAGCCCATAAAAGCTGTGAGGGCCAAGGGCTCTGGCATTCACAACCTGGCCCTTGCTCCGCTTCTTGCTCGCAGCAGCTGCCTCTGCTCTCAGCCATGATCGCCAGACAGCAAAGCGTCCGAGGAGCAGCCCGGGGCTTTAGCGGTGGCTCAGCCATTGCTGGAGGAGTCAAGAGGGTGGCCTTCAGCTCGGCCTCCATGTCTGGGGGTGCAGGCCGCTGCTCCTCGGGGGGCTTCGGCAGCAGGAGCCTCTACAACCTCGGGGGCCACAAGAGCATCTCCATGAGCGTGGCAGGGTCCTGCCAAGGTGGTGGCTATGGGGGTGCCAGAGGCTTCGGCATCGGAGGCTTCGGTGCTGGTGGCTTTGGCGGTGGCTTCGGAGGCTCCTTCAATGGTCGAGGTGGTCCTGGCTTTCCTGTCTGTCCTGCTGGAGGGATTCAGGAGGTCACCATCAACCAGAGCCTGCTGACACCTATCCAGGTGGAGATTGACCCAGAGATCCAGAAAGTCCGCACTGCAGAGCGGGAGCAGATCAAGACCCTCAACAACAAATTTGCTTCCTTCATCGACAAGGCGAGTGAGCCTGACCTGGGCAGAGGCTGAAGTTTCTGAGCTCCGGGTCCCGGGTCCTAGCCAGGAGGGCAGCTTGTGCCTGCTTCTGTCTCTGGGTGAAACCTCTCCTTTCTGAGGCTGCTTGAAGAGCAGAGGAGATGCTCCTTGCTTCTTCTAGGCCAGCTTCCATTTATTAGGCAAGTTCTGGAGCTCTTGCTGTGTAGGTTCCACTGAAGCCATGCATCATGGAGTCTGGTTACTCAGCCATCTATGGCTAGGGGCCAGGGTGGTGACCCAGCTCAGGCTGTTCTGGGCTGCTGTGCACCCAGGTTTTGGTTCCTTTAGGTGTCTGAGTGGGCGCACTGGTCGAGAAGCCTGTAGTAGCTGGTGGAGGCTTTGCTGTGACCACAGAGATCCAGTCTTGAGCACCGGCCTACGAGACTTTGTGCTCCCTTGCTGAGTCTCATTTCACCCCACCTTTTGGGCTCAGGAGTTGGTAGTCTTGTGGAGTGTGCAACGTGGAAACGCTCTGCCAGGCCTCTCCTCTGGCCGGCCTGGCGAGGGGCTTCTGAGAGTGAAGGCTCCAGGAAGCCCTAGTCAGGATGGGCTCCAGCTGTGTCTCAGAACATGTCTGGGCCATGAGCACTCAGCTTTACCTGTGTGCAGACTCAGGAGACAAGGTTGTCCTACACAGCTCATGCTGACTTCAAACTCATTGTCCTCGCCTCAGCCTCCCGAGTGCAGGCTCACACATGCGCCCTGCCACGCTTAGCTGAATGTGAATGTGTGGTTCTTCACTGTGGGTCCTTGAATGCAGACACCTGCCAACTGTGGGTGTGCCTCCTGGTCCCATTGATTTGCTTATTTCACAGATGCTCTGCTCCCTAGCCCTGCACTGGGCCCTTGGTTGGCTGTGGTTCGAAGCTGTTCCTGCTGTACCATCAATCCCACACAGCCTTCTCCAAGCTATGTGTCCCATAGGCAGCTGCGGGCCCAGGAGCACATGTCATGATGGTGCCAGGCTTGCTAGGCTGGCAATTCTTAGGTGGTCTGGCTGCCTGGACCAGCTAGGCTGGTGCTGGCCTCAGGCACTCTCCTGATGAGGCATTTGGTTCTCACTAGTGGCCTGTGCTTTTTCAACACAGGTTCGGTTTTTAGAGCAACAGAACAAGGTCCTGGAGACCAAATGGAACCTCCTCCAGCAGCAGACAACCACCACATCCCCCAGGAACCTGGACCCTTTCTTTGAGACTTACATCAATGCCTTGAGGAAGAATCTGGACAGTTTGACAAATGACAAAGGACGCTTGCAGTCAGAGCTGAAGCTCATGCAGGACAGCGTGGAGGACTTCAAGACCAAGTACGCGGAGAGGGGAGGGTTGGTCCGCATGTGGGCTCGTCTCCAGCAGCTTGGGACCTCAGGCTCTGAGAAACCCAGGGCCAGGGCAGAAAGCTCCTCTAAGCTAAGACTTCTGTTTTCAAGCGGAGGCCGAGTAACCACTAGTTGCTTTAATCAGCGACAGTTTTAGGCTCCTAGGTTTGCTGTCTACAGAGAGGTTAGGAAACAATGGGTCAATAGCAGCATTAACCAGGTCAGAGACTGGAATATAGATTGGCACATGGATTGGAAAGAGCCAACTGAATACTGACTAGGGAGGCTTTTTAGAACTTCAGTAGGGGCGATATTCTGACCTCATGGTTTGTGAGAATGGAGTGGAATAGAGAGTGTGGATAGAGCAGGTAGGACTCACAGTGGACACACAATATGCCGTAGCTCTACTTTTGCTCTCTGTAGGGCGGGGCTAAGAACAGGGACACACACAGCAAGAAAAAGGGAATAGAATTGAAAACAGGACACTTACTCTGCCACGTGGCCGGGAGACGGTCTCCCCAATGATCTGATCTGATCGCAGTGCTGAGCGAGACGTAATGACACTGCATTAGAGCTTGTCTCCTGAAAACAGTCTTCCCGGCGCTTGTGTTTCTGTCTCTGAATAAACTGGGGCCGAGGCTGTTAGCCTCACGGGTGGTATGTTGGATGAATAGCTACGAACCCTTGACTGCAGCTCACGACCTGGGCATTTCCAAAGTCTGAGAGTTTGAGAACAAGCAGTGGAGATGGGAGATGGGAAGTAGCTCACGGTGGTCTCCTGTCTTCCTGTCCCCGCCCCCAGGTATGAAGATGAGATCAACAAGCGCACAGCCGCAGAGAACGACTTCGTGGTCCTCAAGAAAGTAAGCCGGGCAGAGCTGCAGCTTCCATCCCTGGTGGCTGTGGCCCTTCGCTTAAGTCGTGTGTTTAGTCTGTCTGCCTGTCTTTGTCTTCTTTGGCTCTACCTGGAATTGTGGCATCAAAGGACGTGGGTAATGGGATGAGATACAAAAGGGAATGAGTCTGTGAGGAAAACCCACCTGAACTCTGAATTTCCATGTATTCTGGTGGCTTTGGTGGCAGAGCACATCCAACGATTCCCTTCTGCATAGTCTTTTAAACTGCTTCAAGGGAATCTGGGTGTGTTGATTGACATCCTTGCCCCCACTGTAAGTCCTGCTCTTGATTTCTTCTCCTTCCCTCTTCCTCCCCCTCTATTTCTGCAGGACGTGGACGCTGCCTACATGATCAAGGTGGAGTTAGAGGCCAAGGTGGACAGCCTTAAGGATGAGCTCAACTTCCTGAGGGTCCTCTACGAAGCGGTGAGGCCGCCATCCTCTGTACAGAGGAAGGCAACCCCTGTCTGTGAGGCTGTGGGCTGCAAGTCATGCTTCTTCATAGATTCCAACCACTTATTTCAAGGCAGAGGGTTCTTGCAAGGTCAGGGAGAGTGCAGTGAGAGTTTCTCAGGACCAGATGTCCTAGAAGGGAGGGTTAGAGCTGGAGTCTGCCCTGAATGCTTCCATCCCATTGCTTTCCACCTAGCACAGAGCAAACCTGCCTCATCATACACAGAACAGTTGTGTCTTTGGGAGTAGAGACGAGAACCACTGCTTTTTTGTCTAGTAATGCCATCAACCTTTCATCCTTCTCTCTTCCCTCTCCCTACACACTGGGAATATCAACTCGGCCTCCAGCAGGCCTGTTTCACAGTTGCTTTCGTGGAAGTGGGAAGCTGGGGTCAGAGGTCAGCGGAGACTGACTCTCCTGGGGTCTGATGTGAGACATGGGCCTTGTAGGAGCTGTCCCAGATGCAGACACACGTCTCAGACACCTCTGTGGTACTGTCCATGGACAACAACCGGAACCTGGACCTGGACAGTATCATCGCTGAGGTCCGCACTCAGTACGAGGAAATTGCTCGGAGGAGCAAGGCTGAGGTCGAGTCCTGGTACCAGATCAAGGTGTGTGTGTGGGCTGAGTGGGCCTCTGGGTGCCACCTGCCCTTGTTTGACCGGGGGTGGCTGCTGTTCCACCTGTGGTCGCCCTCGCTGGGTCTGCCGTACAGCCTTCGAGCCTTGCTCCCTTGGGTCTCAGGTCCAGCAGCTCCAGATTTCAGCTGACCAACATGGCGACAGCCTGAAGAGCACCAAGAATGAGATCTCAGAGCTTAACAGGATGGTCCAGAGGCTGCGGGCAGAGATTGAGAACATCAAGAAGCAGGTGGGTGTGGACCTCCAGGGGTACAAAGGGATAAAGCACTGGGCTGGAAGGGTCCAGGCTTGTCTGCAGAGCCTTTCTACCAGCCACACGGTAGCAGCCACACAGATCTCCTCAGCATGTCTTTCTTAAAGTGGCTTTCCTGGCTAGTCTTCCCTGGCTTTTGTATATCTTTATCTTGTTGATCTGGTGAGGTTATAGGTGAGCTCTGAAGTCTTGCAGGGACATGGATGTGTTCTGTTTGGAAGGAATGAGATCCCTTCCCACACCCATTCCCAGACAGGGTTTCTCTGTATAGCCTTGGCTGTACTGGAATTTTCTGTAGACCAGGCTGGCCTTGAACTCACAGAGATCCTCCTGCCTCTCCCTCTTGAGTGCTGGGATGGTGTGCGCCACCATTAGACTAGATGGGACTCTAGAGTCAGGAATGATGAGGAGAAGAACAGAAAGAATTCTAACGTCTTAATCCAGTGGGGAGCTGGTCCAGGAGGAGGAACAGGTGTGAAGTTCTCTACAGCAGGGCCCTGACGTTGCCCATTAATGCCCACAGTGCCAGACCCTGCAGGCATCTGTGGCTGATGCGGAGCAGCGTGGGGAGCTGGCCCTCAAAGATGCCTACAGCAAACGCACAGAGCTGGAGGCCGCCCTGCAGAAGGCCAAGGAGGACCTGGCCCGGCTGCTGCGCGACTACCAGGCGCTCATGAACGTCAAGCTGGCCCTGGACGTGGAGATCGCCACCTACCGCAAGCTGCTGGAGGGCGAGGAGTGCAGGTGAGGGGCTCGGGTTTGGGCTCGGAACCCTGCTGTACTTCTTGCTTCTGCACCGTGCTGGTATGTCCAGCCAGGAGCAGCAGACCGCACTTGGCTGTTCCTGTGTGGCCGCTGAGATAAGCACCTAATACTGCATGCTGAAGGAAGTGGGGTTCTGCTCTGTGACTCACGGCTGTCTCCCCAACAGGATGTCTGGAGAATGCCAGAGCGCCGTGAGCATCTGTAAGTCCCTTCCCCACCGCGCCATCCTCTCCTCCGGGTCTGGGTTGGGGACTACTCGCGCTGAGAATAACCACACATCTTGCCTATCCCTCCAGCGGTAGTTGGCGGCAGCGCCAGCATTGGCGGCAGCGCCGGCATCGGCCTTGGCCTGGGAGGCGGTTTTGGCTCTGGTTCCGGTTCTGGAAGCGGCTTTGGGTTTGGTGGTGGTGTCTATGGCGGTTCCGGTTCCAAGATCACCTCTACCACCACCATAACCAAGAGGTCCCAGCGATAGAAGAGACGCTGACGCTCAGCGCTGACGGCCCTGAGCCCAGCAGGGTCGGCCATTCCTGGTGCCTTCGTGTTTCCTTCACTTCATCTCCACTTCTCCTTCCTGTTTCTCATCTTGTTAGTCTCCCCACTCTGCCTTGGTCCCTCGGTTCCGGAACAATCTTCCAGGCCGAGGCATGGCCTCCGCCCGCCCTCTTGGAGCCTGGTAGTGTCTTCTCAGCTTGGGCCAGGTGACCCTTCTGCAATGGGAGGGGCATCTGATTTCACCCCAATGGACAGAGGAGGTGAAGACCAGCAGCTCCTTCTTCAGAACTGTCGCGTGCGGCCGGTCTAGTCATACCAGCCTCCAGCAGATCCTGGCCATCCAGCTGCCACAACTGTGCCCATTCTCCACTGACGGGCTCTGCCAGGCTAAGACAAAGACTGCTCGCGGTCCCGTTCAACCCTGCTCCTCTCTCTGCTCATCCCCAATAAAACTCTTTTGTCATTCATCCTGAGAACTTGGCTCTGTTTCCTGGGGAGAAGGTTCTAGAAGCCCACCTATTCAGAGGATTTAGGAAAAGGTTTGAGATCTGTCTGTACAGGTCAAGGTCACCCACCACGCCCTCAGCTTCCTGTTTCCAAGGTGCAGAGATGCAGGGTAGGGACCCAAAAGCTGCCCAGAGGTCAGGGGACATTCACGACAATCCAGCTGTATAATGGTGACTGCTATGGACGACCTCAGGCAGGGTGGCTCAGCCTGGGAGAAGAGGCTGGGTCTGGAGGCACACCGGGCATCAGGCGGCCCGGCGCCTTTACCGTACACAGAACACCAAGCCTACGCAATAGGTTGGCCTCAGTGTCTTGCCAGAACTCTTCAGTTCTTATTTGCTTGGGTCTGACCCAAGGCCCTGCGTGTGTCAGCTGTGTTCTTAGAGCCACACTCCAGCCAGAGGCCGTTCTATTTTATGCATTTCCATGCTTGGGGCCAGATCCCTCTGGACCCGAGAGGCTTTCAAGAACCTGTCTCGAGAACCAGCAGGGTTACAGGTGCTGGCCCCAGAGAGAGGGGTGTTCTTTCAGAGTTGGAAGGCTTCGCTCACTCCACCTCGTTGGGCTCACCGGTCCAGCCTGGGCTGCTGTCCTGAGAGGAGCAGGAAGGGCGGAGGACAGGCAGGCCTTGTGGAACAGGGAAGACAGAAGCTTCTTGGTTTGGGGTATCTCTGGAGACTCTGCTTGGTGCGGTGCTGCAGTGGGGAGAGGGAAGTCTGAGGAGAGGGCTTGATGCAGCCTTTGAGGACACCACCTCAGCCCTGGATCTGGAACACTGCGACCTTCCCCTTCCTAAAAGCAGATGGACTCCACAGCTCCCACCTGCAGCCCGACCCGATCTTCCCACTGTGGGTGCCAACTTTTCCCTTGAACTCTGGCCTGATGGCGCTGGTGGGGGGAGTGGAAAGGTTTTGCCCAAGTTGGAACTTCCCCGTGAGGCCCTCAAGCAGACATGAGGTCTCCCCCTGGGGCGAAGCAGAGAGCGTTTCCGGGGCTACAATCTTGGGAGAGGTTCCTGGCCCAGCGAGAGCTGTCTTTCTGGGCCAGCCCTGATCTCTCCATTGTCTGTCCTGGGCTTTTTGCCCTGTGTGTCATGTGTAAGCAGGAAGCATCTGTAGCCTGTAAGCCTGTCGAGAGGTGTCCATTGCTTCCTCCATTGTACCCCACCCCTGGGAAATGCCTGCTCAGTAGTTTTGAGTTTCTGGGGTGGGGAAGAGGAGTTGAGGGTTGAGACTGAGGGCGAAGCTCCTGACTCTCCTACTAGAAGACCGTAGGCTGCCCCAGCCCCCTCTCCTGCTTCTGCCCAAGAGGACTGGCCAGCCTACCAGGTGCCAGGGTTGGCCTGGCCTCTGCAGGGGCCGTTAACGATCTAGTACCAAGGCGGCAGCGGAGGAGATGCATGCAACTGTCTTGGAGTTGGTGTGGCCACATGTTTCTATGACTCCTTCCTGGAGTGGTGGCACACACTAATCGCTGTGCTGAGAGAGCCGAGGCAGAAGGATTGCTGTAAGTTCTAGGCCCTTCTGGGCTACCTGGAAAGAGCTAGTATCAAAAGCCAGCAGGCCAGCACACCCAGCACACACAAACAAGCAACAACAATGAAACCAGAAAAAGGAAAAAAAAGAAAGAAAAAAGGAAAGAGGAAGAGAAACATTCGTTTGATCTGTTTCTGAGCAGTCTGGTAGCCTAGCCAGGGAAAGGAGGTGCCATGGAACCCCTTTGGCATGTAATCTGAGCCTTTGGCACGTTAAGGTTTGGAGGGAATGCTGTCCATGAAGAGAAGGACAGGAGGACAGGAGTGTGGCCAAGAAGCCTTGGTAGGGGCTGGAAGCTCAGGACCCAGGCTCACTACTCCTTGATTCAAAGGAGAAGTCAGATAAAGGCAGGTACACTAAACAGAAAAAAAAAAAGATTTTTCAGGACAGGGTCTCTCTGTGTAGCCTTGGCTGTCTTGAAACCTGCCCTGTAGCCCAGGCTGGCCTGTAGCTCAGATATCTGCCTGTCTCTACCTCCCCACTGTTGGGATTGAAGGTGGATGCTTGACTGTCTCCCATCACGTTACCTGTCAATCACCCATCTAGCCATCAACTCACCCACCCATCCACTCATCATTTCAACAAAGTCCCAGATCATGAATCCTTCCAGCCCAGAAGCCCTGGCTGGATTCATCCTGAAGTCCATGACTGCATGTTGACTTTTAGTGGCTGTTTAACAAACGATGGAGCCAGGTGGTGGCACACACCTTTAATCTCAGCACTCTGAAGGCAGAGACAGGCAGAGCTCTGCCAGTTCAATGCCAGCCTGGTCTACAGAGAGATTTCCTGCACAGCCAGAGCTGTTACACAGAGAAACCCTGTCTCAAACAACAAACAAACAACAAAACCAAAGCAAAATAAAATGTTGATGGAATGAACCAGAAAACCACCATTGGCTGAATGCATAGCCTGTGCTAAGCAATAGGGACCCCAACACAAAAGGAATTAGACTAGTTTTTAGGAAGATTTAGGTATAGATGGACATGTTTATATCTCAATAACTTGATGACGGAATAGATAAATGAAAGCTACTGGGAGCTACAATCCAAAGCAATGGCTTCCCAGGGGAAGGGGAGTGACTTCTGGTCTTAGAAGAGGGCTTGGCAATGCAGAAAGCACCACACAGGAGATGGTGCTTAAGGACCCAAGTGTCAGACAGGGGTGAGAGCTCCCTCAGCGGAAGAGGGAAGGCTCTCGGAGAGGAAGCCTCTCCTTCAGGAAGTCTGTTGGGATGGGCTTCGCCGAACAGCAGTGCCTAGCTTCCCTTTGGCTTCCAGGAGGTTTTGAATACACTGCTTTCTCCGAGCAGAGCCCTGACAGGTGGCAGCATTTTTGCCATCTCCTGGAGTCCTTCTGCCTTGTCTGAATGCAGCACTCTCAGGCCCCAGGGAACAGGGCTTTCCTTGGCAAGGTCCGTGAATGTCCATTCTGTGTTGGCTTTGTGGGAGGCCACAGGGACAGACATCGGAAGGAGGATGCAGCCAAACCTGAGTTTGGAGCATGACTTCGGGAGTACTGGAGACTGACACTCCGAGGGTGGCCATGGAGCATGACTGTCCACCCACCGAGTGCTATCATGAGGCAGGAGCTGGCTAGTTTATCCTTGGAGCCCTGGAGGCTGGTTTACACTGACACCCATCTGCTTTCTGCTGCTGCTTTCTTTGCGGGAACTAGGAAGGTCTTGGAGAAAGTGTTTCTTCACAGGGCGCAGCTGACACCCTGAATGTTTGTCCCCCTAAAGGGGCACAAGGATGGACAGGAAACATCTAAACACCCAGGGCTGTGTCCCCCCCCCCCCACTAAAAGCCCCTTTGTGAGCACAGTGCATTGGCGCACTCTGTGACAAAGGGTTCCATGCCTGGGGAAGATTCTCTCTTGGGAGAACATGCTGGAAGTCCAGAGGAGTCCTGAGGCAAACAAACAAGCAAACAAACAAAAACACAAAACCCAAAATAACCTGCTAGCACTCTTCAGCCCAAATGCCTGGCTCACAGTCCCCTTCCTGGGTCCCTGCTTAGGATAGCCCACAGAGAGCAGCTGGCTGAGCACAGTTGGAATGCAATCAGGGCTCCAGGAGAATACAGCCATGAAGGTGCTACCATCCAGGCTTCTGCCCGGTACCAAGATGCACTGGTTGAATGCCGGTTGGTCACTGAAGTGCTGTGTGGAGGGTCATGTGCACATTGGAAAGGGCTTAGGGTCAAGGCCTTTAAAGCCTTCACCCTTTTCTTTCACCTGAGGTGTGGGACAACTTACTTCCTCTCTGGGTGTCCTGAGTCCAGGCTCCCACCTTCCCACTCTGTCGCTGAGATTTCACTGGCTCCATCTGGCAATGCCCCTCTGCCCGGCCACTCGGAGCACACAGAGAAGGTGCCAAAACAGTCAAGACAGGCCACTGATGTTTCCTCCTTAGGCTTAAGTAGAGAGTGTCTCAGGGATGGACACAGGCGTTTAAACAAAGAGACCCTGCGACCGAGGGCCAGAGAGTCGCCTTCCAGCGCTGCTCCCCCAGCCTCTGGAAAGGTGGGAGTTCACGGCTCACAGCTCGTTTTGGGGAATGTGACTTTTCTGCGGGAAGGGCAGGGGGCAGGTGAGAGGGCCCAGCGTCTGACGGAGCCTGGAGGGCTGACACTGCAGGAACATGCCTGTTTCCACGGCGGGGAAGGCACTCCCGGGACCTGCCGCACCCAGCCTTCCTTCTCGCCTTCGCCTTCAAGGTTGCCATTCTACGTTGCCTGTCCGAGGGCTCCTAGGCTGCTAGGCTGCAGCTGTGGAGGGCTCTTGGGC
>NW_026594240.1:175505-200696 GCF_907164565.1 Psammomys obesus | reverse complement strand
CGAGGGCTCCTAGGCTGCTAGGCTGCAGCTGTGGAGGGCTCTTGGGCTGCAGCTGTCGAGGGCTCCTAGGCTGCAGCTGTCGAGGGCTCTTCTTAGGCTGCAGCTGTGGAGGGCTCCTAGGCTGCAGCTGTCGGGGGCTGCTAGGCTGCAGCTGTTTCCCTGCGCGTGGCCAGACTTTTCGCCCCTCAAGCAGGTAGCCCCAAGCCGTGTGTGTCAGTGTGAGGAGTGTGCAGTGACTGGGAGGTCAATAACTTGGGGACTGGGCTCTCGCCAACCGCCCGGAGCCACTAGGCAGTGGTCTCTGCTTTCGGTTCTCTGCTTTGCGCCTCACCTCTCTTCCTTGCTGTGGAGTGGTGTGTCCTCAAGTTCTACCCACGATGCCCTCTGTCTGAAAGCTCCTCCTTCACTCCACGCTGGGCGAGGGTGCTCTGAAGAGCTCCTTTCTGTTCTAGGGACTGGTGACTCACGGGCTGACTCCTTTCTGGGTGCTGAGGTGTTTGGAGGTCCCCTTCTCTCTCCTCCTGGGGTGCAGGCCTTAGGCCAGCGCAAGTGGCAACGTGCTGGTGACACAGCCACTCACAGGCAGGAAAACTGGACCCCGAAGGATCAGAAAGCATGGTGCCTTCCGTGCGCTGTCCCGGCCTTCTGCACTCCTCAGGGTGTGAATGTCACGTCTGGGGTAATTTGGAGTAGATCCTCGCATCCCTGGTTTGCTGAAGACCGGTAGGATTTTTGTCAGCCTGTCACCAGAAATCTCCTCTGGAGGGGTTCAGGCCACTCCTCATCTCTGCCTCCTCGACAGGAGCCCAGTGCACAGTCTCTGCTGACAGAAGCCATGCACAGGGACACCTTGTGGTAACACGGAGATGGCAGAGAAGACTCAGTCCTGAAAACACTCTCTCATGTATATGGTTTTCGTCTATGCCTCTTCCAAGCCCTTCCAGCATACACACTGGCTACGAGCAAGCTAGCCAGCTGAGCTGGAGGCTGGGGGCGAGCTGCTTCTCCTGGGAGGCCATGGTGGAGCATCTGAGCCCCCCCCCCCCGGAAGCCTGTCCCAGCTAAATGCTTACAGCTTCCTCAACAGGACGAGAAAGGATGGCTCTGCACGTCAACCAGACTCGGTGTGCAAGGGCTGTGGTCCTCCTCCCCGTACAGGGTGATGTCGAGGGAGGCTTGGACCTCATGAATGATATCCCAGAGGCTGATGTGTCAGGAAGCATCCCACAGCTTGCAGGCCTGCCCTCGTAGTGATAACTCGAGGTGTGGACGGGTCCACTGCTGGGGAACCCTCGAGGGATGAGAGCTCAGCCCCCTCCACTCCCCAATGGAGGCATTCACTGGAGGGGCCGTGTGGCTGCCGGCAGAGCAGAGGCCTTGCTGAGCTTGATAGAGCTTTGCTCGTTTGCTTTTGTTTATTTGTGTATGTGTGCATTGACTGAATTTTACTTATGTGGCTCTTGCTGGCCTAAGACTTACTATGTAGCCGAGGTTGACCTCAAAATCACGACAGAGCTCAGGGACCCCCAAACTTGCAGGCAACCTTCCTGCCTCTGACTCCTGGTTGCTGGGGTTACAGGTGTAAGCTACTCATCAGCTCATGAGAACTTTGCTGTAAAATGGAAATTCTTATTACAGTGTTTATTTATTAGTTTTAGAATATATACTATTATATATACGTTATGTACCCCCCAAACCCCCATCCACTTCTCCAAAGTTTAAATAGCCCTTGCTCCCCTCAGCACAAGAGGGCTCTTTCGCACGTGAAGCTGCCTGGCGTTACGTGTACCAGAGGCATGCAAGCCAGAAGAGGGTCTTGGATCCTTGGAAATGGCTTTACAGGTGACGTGAGCGTCTTGACTTGTGTGACTTGGGAACCGAACAAACCGAACTTGCAAGAGCAGCAAGTGTTCTTGGCTGTTGGGCCATTTCCCAAGCCTTGGAATTGCTTTTTGTTCTGGACAGAGTCATAGGAAAGAAGCTGTGTAGCAGCATGGCCTTATGTGAGGGCGTTTCCCCTTCAAAGTTGCATTTATTTCTATTGGGAGCCCGCGGACCTCAGCAGGCCAGCGAGATGTTGGAAAGGATGGGTGAAGTCTTCAAAGCAGCCATTGTCCTGACATTTGGTGAAAAGAGCAGAGGAGACGACTGATGAGGTGTAGACAGCACCCGGGCCTTCCTAGGCCTGTCACCTCTCCTAATCCTACAGTGCTGTGGGAGGCAGGTGGAACTATTCTCATTTCTACACTGGGGCTTACAGAGACAGAGCGACGTGCCTGATGAGAACTGGCAGTTCTGGGCCTTAAATCCTGCACTGTAACCACTGTGGTATGCGGCTGAGCGGGCTGGCTGCATCATGACGGGGCCACCTGGTGTGTGCCGTAACTCAGGAATGTGGGGATAACGTGTTTGGGGCACTGAGGAGCCTAAACCAAGCCTGAGGTTCATCTGTCCACAGGAGAGGCAGGCACCTCCAACTTCAGAGAGATTAACACAGGCATTGAGGGTGGGAAGTAAGCATGTGTGTGTGAGTGTGAGTGTGTGTGTGTGTGTGTGTGTGTGTGAGTGTGTATGTGTGTGTGTGTGTGTGTACCTTGATAATGATGGATGGTTTTCTTTGTTACTGAAGAGGCACTCATGAGGTTGAAAACCATTGTAATTAGCTCAGGCTGATCCTTCAAGACAAATCTACTGTCACATTTTATGGCTGTATTCTTCAGATGTCAAAGTGAATTTTTCACCCAGCTCATGAATCTGGACCTCCTGAAGTTCACGTAGACATGAAAAAGTTCCGTGAATTTACATCTGGCTTTGGAATCGGATAATCTGATTCAAGTCTTGGGTTAGGAAGCTCATTGGCTCGAGTAAGCTAATGAACCTCATGTCCTTTCCTGTATAATGACACTGAAGTTCTGACCTCGCAGAGTTTTATGATAAATAGAAGTAATTCTTATAAATAACCTAAAGCAATACTTTGTAGGCAGCAGGCGCTCAATCCATGCTAGCCATTTTTATATTCTCTAAAAAATTGTTTGTTTTTATTGTGTGTGTGAGTGGTTTTTGTTTTTGCGTGCATAGGTGTAAATGCATGTGTGTCTATAGCTCTTGGAGTCCAGATGGGCATTGGGCCCCCTGGAACTGGAGTCAGAGATGGTTGTGAGCTGCCATGTGCTGCTGGGAACTCAGCGTGGGTTCTTTGCAAGAGCAACAAGTGCCCTTAACTGCAGAGCCGTCTCCAGCCATCATTTTGGTATTCCTTTCACAGATACATGGTAGGAATACAGATTTGATTTTCCTTTTGGGATCAGTCTGGAGGCTACCACATATCTGGGCGCAACCAGAACTCCAATCTTCCCACCTCTCTGCCTCCCCAGCACTCACAGGCTTGTGGCGCCAGAACTGGTTTTAGGCAGTGCTGGCATGCAACTCAGGCAAGCATCTGCCTCTGAGTTACGGCTCCAGCTCCAGAAGTGCAGATGTGAAAAGGAAAATGATCTTACTAAGATGTTGTTCTCTTACCTCTGGGAAGTGTGCAGGGCCTGCCCAGTCTCCATTGCTCACTGGATTACTCTGGAGGCCTGAGATGGAAAGCAGATTGCCTGGACGTGCAGGAATCTCCCTCCCACTAAAGACACTTGGACTGCCTGCAGCTTATCGCAGAAATCATCATGGAGTTGGCTCCCCCGCCCCCCCATCTCCAGACAGGTGTCTCGGTCTCTAGGCGTTGTGCAGCCCTGGGCTTTTCCAGAACACTTTGAGGTTCGGGCTGACTTTGAACCCCTGACTCTCCTATCTCTGTGTTCCCAGTGCTGGGGTTACAGGCACACCCCACCATGTCCAACTTGTAGATTTTAGTGTTTCCTTGACCCTAAGCTGGGCTTCTCAGAGCGTTTCCTTCCTCTTTGGCCTGATAACTGGCAGCTCCTAGAAGGGCTTCCTACCGAGATGATGCTCACAAGGCTGCCATGTTTTGAGCAGCGGCTGTGTAAGGTTTTCTACTTTGACAGTTGCACTGTAGCTATATGAGGATGCTGTGCCCACTCCAATTTGGTAGATGGAAATTGAGATACAGAGGGCAAAATAACTTGCCATATGCGGTACAGTCAGAGATGAGCAAGGCTGGGACTTCCCTGTTTCTCACTCCTCTGATGTGCAATGGAAGAGATGGAGGAGATGCAGTCAGTTGACGTCCAGAAAACTCAGCCTGCTGATGACTTTTGGAAAGACTCAACAAGAGGTGTAGCTGGTGAGAAATGAACCAGGACAAGAGCCGATACTCAGAGACTGTCCATTTTCCATGCCCAGCGTCTTTCTGCCTGCTTCTTCAAGCCCAGGCCTTGGTGGCGGCTGTAAGCCTCCTGCCCTGTGTTGAAAACAGCCCTTCTCTCCCGGGCACGGTTTCACTGACCTCATCCCCTTGCCTGGCAATGCTCTGTGGGTCTGAGCCATCCTGGATGGCTGACGGATGTTTCCCAAGTACATCCAATACCATCCTAAGGTGACTTAGTTTGTTTGGGAAGCTGTGATTAAAAAAAAGTCAAAGGATTGTTTCCCGATGAACCTCTAAGGGCATTTTAATAGGTGAATGAGCCAGTGGGCATTCTTATAATTCCAGGGAGCTACATAGTTTTCATTTCCCAAATTTGTTTGACCATAGAACCTCTTATCAGAGGGCATCTTAGGGAATCCCTTCTGTCCAGGATAAGCCCTAGGAGAGATCCAGAACCAGACAAAGACTGAGGCCGAGTTCAAGTATGAGGCCATAATTAATATAAATTATAAGTGCTGCCGGCAGAGGCTGAGTAACCAGGGGCTCAGTTGTGCTCTGGTATGTGCTCCAGCTGTAAGGAGTGCTTGCTCGTGTTAGCACAGCTTACACAATGGTGAATAACTTCAGTAGTGATAAGGCTTTATTTCAACATGGTATCAAGGAGAAAAAAACATGAATTTTTATTCAGAGGCAGTATCTCTGGAGTAACAATTCCATCCCTCCCTCTCTCCCCTCTGCTTCCCCACATTTTTTTTTCTCCTGCTCTTCTGAAGTGGATTTATGGCTCTTACCCACGTAAGGAGATGACACTGTCCCCTCGCTGGCCCCTGTTCGGCACGCCCTGTGAGGAGAGGTCTGCCTGCTCACCTTGGCCTAGAGGTGGTGACTGCTGTCTTTCACCGTATTTCTCCACCCACAATTATACCGACACCTCCTAAGCCTCCTCATTGAAGGGGAATACCACAGAACAATTTGCTCAAAGACAATAACTACCCGGAAACAATTTGCCCCTGTCTTATGGGTGGGGAGTAAGACTCCAGAGTGCTGAGCTTCATGACAATCCTCTTACAGGAGATTCTGGCATGCGAGGGATTAGAACTCCGGCCGTCAGCGCCAGTCAAGCCATCTGGACACTCCCCTACCGGATCCTACAACAAATAAGGAAGCCAGTGCCAAGTGTGGCACTTCTGGATTGTCCCGGCCTCACTGCCTTTACTTCGCCCAGCTTGAAAAATCAATCCTAACTTGCCCGACAGGGTGGCGATGTGCTGGTAGGCTGGGGAGGCACGGTTTGGGAGAGCCCAGTTCAGCAGGCTCCTGTGATCTGCCCATCACCTCCTCAGCCCTCATGCATCGCGGTGGCAGCAGTGGCCACGCTTGGGAGGCTGGCACTCGTTCCCTCAGTGCTGGGTGCCAGGCAAGGCCAGGGCAGCAGAGACACGGAGGGCTGTCCGTGCTTCTTCCGGTGCTCACCTGGCGCTTCCGGGGAACCTAGCTCGGTTTTCTTCCCAGACAGGGCACTGGCTATTCTACTATCAATGTGAATAAAACTTCCCTGAAGGAGCAGGGCTTGGCATCCAGTGGGCAGTAAGAAGAGAGTCTCAAAGAAGAGCCTCACACAGCCCTGTCATGTTTCTGTGGGTGACTGTGCGGGTGCAGGCTTGTAAGGGAAATCTGCTCAGGAGGCTGAGGCAGGGGGATGGCAACTTCAAAGGCTGCCTGGGCTACAGAGTGGGTTCAAGGGTACCCTGGGAGATCTGATGGACCCCGTCTCAGAATTCTCATGGATCTCTTGGTGGCTCAGTTGTCCAAATGTATCCACAGTACCCTAGGTTGCACATTATAGATTACACAGGTCTCACCAGTGGGGTAGATGCTTAATAAATAAAGAAGTGCCAAGTATCTTGTCCAAGGCCATCACAAGGTGAAAGGTAGAGAGAGGATTTGAACTCAGCTCTGCCAGGCTCCACCATATCAGGCAGGCTTTCTGTTTCTGTCCGACTGCTTCCAGAGTATTTTCAGTTTTGTTACATGCTGTGGCAGTCACAATACATCATCGAGGCGGCAAGTGTCTGACAGATCAGAACAGACTTATGGCATTGACTCGTGGGCCAGGGTTGCCCAGGCTAGCTGCATCAGTGTTGGTCTGTCCTCCACGCCAGTGGCTTTTCTGCCTGTTCGTGATTCCCTTTCCCATTCTCACCCTCTCATGGGATGGCTTTGTTAAGGCACAAAGTTATCTTCACAGCAGGGGCAGAACATGGCAGATTCTTTCTGTGTCCCTGGAAGACACTAAGCAGCTACTCCTATAGCATTTACTGTGTGTCCAGCAAAGCATTAAACATCGTTACGTTATTCCTTTAGGGTTGTGTGCACAGGGCAGGCACCCAGTGATGTCAGAGGACCCTGGCGGGCTGGTCCTCCCAGAGCTTCAACTCCTCAGGCTTGGCAGCAAGAGGCTTTCCCCGTGAAGCCACCGCCCTGTCCTCCCCATCAAACACTTTGTATCTGACCCGGTTAATGCTCCCTGGGCCCTGTGGAGTAGCTGCCTTTACTAGCTTCACTTTACAGTTGACGGAAGCTGACACACAGAAGTCAGTTCCTTGGATCAAGGAGTCAACAAGAGGCGAAGCTGGGACCCAGCCAGGCAGATGGCTGCTCGTGAGCTGTGGAGCACAGGAGTGAGGGTCAGCGCCCCCTGACCTCCTCTGTCCTCCCGTCAACCTTCTGCTTGTTCTCAACCATCCCACTGCTGCCGTCCCGGCTGGAACCCTGCAGATCACCCACAAGGCTCCTCTGGAGAGCCCAGAGTCCGGCTCTCCTGCTGTTGTCACTTGGGAGTGACACTTGTGCTTGTGAGTGCTGTATGGGGTCATGCCCAGAAGGCCTGGCTGACCTGTGCATGTGGGTGTACATGGGAGATGGTGGAGTCCCCAAAGCTAGGGCAGCCATTTATCCATGTGCCTGTTCTGCCATCAAGGGTCCTCTGTCCCCTCCCGGCCTGGATGGGGCGGGAGCTGAGTCTAGGCTTTAAGCTGAGGATTGCCAGCCCTCGTGGGGGTCAGTGACTGAATGTGGGGGCCAAGAAAATTTGGCAATAAAAGGTTGCTGAAAGCACAAGGACCAAAACATTTATTTAAAAACCAAACGCTCATCGAGTCCGAGCTGTTTCTGCAGCCTTCCCCTAGGTTTCCGTGTGGCCCTCGCTGCAGTCTCTCCCCTGAACACACATCGTGGGCGTGTTGCACTGTCATGCGGTCCTGTCCTGCACGGCAGGAAGGACGCAGCCCAAAGCAGGCTGGTTCAGGCGGAAGCGTCTTGAACACCAGTTTCCAGTGCTTTACTTCACACACAAGGCTTTCTGCCACTGTAGAAACATAACGGTCAAGTTCCGGAAAAGAAAGACTTTACATACTTCCCCGCCACCGGTCCTCGGGATGAGTTTGTCTTCAGGTTCTGCTTGTGTTAAAATGTTTGACTTGCTGATCTGCACTTCATAAAGTGTTGTCCACTGACTTTGAGCCTGGGATAAGGGCAGAATTGCCAACAGTTTCTGAAATGGTTCCAAATACACTTCTGTCATTTGTACCGTGTATTTCTGTGCAGTGTTGGTCTCAGCACTGATGAGTATAAAAATCAGGGCAGCACTCAATTCTGAAACATGTTGGAGATGCTCTGTGGCCTGCCATTTCAAACGTTTAGCCAGGATTTCTCTTTATGTATATGTGCATATACATAAATAACCACGTCCATCTTATTAGTACGGAAATTTGCTTTTTAACACATGGTAAAATTATATGTATACTGAACAATTATTTTCAAAATAAGTTTCTTCTGATTCAGCAGTAAGGGTTTTGCTTGTGTATCTACTTTATCTACCTTTATACCTTGGGCCATGTAAAAATGTCTCCAGCACAAAGCAGCCTGCAGGTAGAGAAAGTTCAAGACGTGGCAGCCTAGATGAGGCCCCCTAAGAGTCCCAGCGATGATCATTATACAGACAGACACCCAAACTCTTCCTCTGCATATTTTCATCCAGAGGCTGGTATGGTCTAAGTCCTGAGTCAGTTGATACTTTTGTGGCTTGTTACCACTTTTGCGGTAACACAAAAAAGTGCTGACACTTTTGTGGTGTGTGAGAAGCTGGATAGGCAGAACAGCAGCAGCCAGGTCTTTCCACAGAGAAGTCCAGGGCCTACAGGAATGCTGGCACATGAGCAGAGGGACACTGCCTAGACCAGATGGCAGAGTGGGAAGGAGATTCCAACAATGGGATCTTTCTTGCAACTAAGGTGTGCTGACGCTGGAATTCGGCTACTTGGTGGGTTCTTTTTTCTTCCAGACTTCTCCACCATTTTCCGACCATTTCAACCTCCTGACACTAGATATGAGAGAAAAAAGGCTAGAGGGGAAGGGGCACCACTATTGCTAGACTACTTCTCGCTATTAGGGCCGTCGAGTTCCTTGGGGCAAGATGGAACTTTGCCATCAGGATATTTAATTTCTTCTTGTCTCTTTGCGCCCGACTCCGTACTTAACAAACCGAGACCAACAGCGACCAACCTGCAACCCACCTCCCGGGGACCCTCTGAAAAGCCTCCAGAGTCCCCAATGCCACACAGAGACTCTCTGCCGCTGGCAAAATCACGCTCCTGCCAGAGCACGGGGAAATCATACTCAGCTGCATATCCCACACCTGGGATTGAAAGGAAAACATATTCTTATACTATTTCTTTCTTTTTTTTTTTTATTAAATGAAACCAAAATGCTAAAATTGTCACTGCAGTGTGCACATAGTCTTATCCCAGGATGAGTGAGGTCCTTGAGCTGACTCTACCATGCAGCTGAGTAGGCTCTGTATTCTGCCCTGTCCTGCTATTGGTCTAGGATGGTGGGGGCAGGGCCTGCCTTGAGACCTGCTCTCCATAGCCTCATTCTTCTTGGCTCCGAATCTCAGGTTTCCATTCCCCAGGGACTAGACACTCTGGGTTTACTTTAGTTTCTTTCTCAAAACTAACACGCCTCACCTTAAGCTCTAACGTGTCTTCAGCTCTGGGTCTGCTTAGATGGACACCTTTGACTTCAGAGGCAGCAGACTGGACCCCGCATTAATGCATTTCTCACTATAGCTCCACTCCCACGCTCTCAGAAGCACAAGGCAAGGGGACATGCCATGAGAGAAACAGCTTGGGCCTTACAGGAGTGCCACAGGACCCGGTTCATAACAATCGCTTAATGAACTCAGGCCTGCTATCCAGTTCCCTGGAGAAGGCTGACCAGTCCTAATGGCCAGGTGACGGAGACCAAGGGCCCCTAATCCCATGGGGTCTAGAGCCAGCTCATCCTGCTGTAATGGTTTCTGCTTAACTCCCGAGACTCCTGAGGAAATCACAAGTTGGGAGGGAGGAGAGAGCTCTTTCTGTCTACCGAGGCAAGTTGGGGTGATTAAGCTAAGAAAGCAAAGCCATTTGGGCCCAGAGGATTACCTGTGAGGTGTGCTGGGAACCAAGAGGCAACTTGCTGCCTGTGGGGCAAGCCAAACCTGAGGTGTCTCCTGGTAATTGCTCACCTCTCCTCCTGCCAAGCTGAGCAGCCGGGGATATAAAGGCCAGCTCCTCCTGTCACCCCCATCCTCTTCTCAGCCCTCTGCTCTGCTAGGGTAGCTCGCTGCCACACTCCTCATGATGAGCAGACAAGCCTGCAAGAACTCCTTCAGCGGCAGGAGCCAGGGCTTCTCCGGGCGCTCAGCTGTGGCATCGGGCAGCAGCAGGAGGAGCTGCGTGGCACGCTCTGGGGCAGCCAGCACAAGGGCCTGTGGGTCCTGGAGTGGAGCAGGGAGCTTCAGCAGTTGCAGCCTCCGCAGCTGGGGTGGGAGCCGGTGTAGCTCTGTCAGCGAGGCAGCTGGCGTCTCCAGGACTGGTGGCTTCGGCGGAGGGCGTGGCAGCATCAGCTTCGGAGGCGGCTATGGAGTTGGCTTTGGGGGAGCTTCTGGCCTTGGGGGAGCTAGTGGCTTTGGTAGGCCTGGTGGCTTTGGTCCTGGTGGTTGCCGTGGGGGAATCCAGGAAGTGACAGTCAACCAGAGCCTCCTGCAGCCCCTCAACGTGGAGATTGACCCCCAGATTGGGCAAGTGAAGGCCCAGGAGCGGGAGCAGATCAAGACCCTTAACAACAAGTTCGCCTGCTTCATCGACAAGGTGAGGGCAAAGCCCAGAGGCATTGTGGGCCGGTAAGCAGAGTTGCCAGCGCAACGCCTGGCTCTTGGCCTGTTCTACCTTACTGCTTCCAGAACAGTGGGCACACCGCCCTTGTTCTTTGTGCCCTCTCATGCCAGCTGTGGAAGGAGGGAAGGTCTCCTGGTGTTAACTTCCTTCTGGTGATGAGATGAGGGCCTTCATGGTCAGGGGATGAGTCTGCTCTGACTTCTGAAGAATTTAGCCACAAACCTAGAACAGTTTCCTTTCTCTCTGACACCAATTTCATTCAGTAACTAATTAACCTTGCACAAATCTCGGGACTGCTTCTCCATGTCTTCAGTAGCACCTTATCTTCCAAGTGATAGTAGGCCTCTGCCAACGGTAAGCGGAACTGTCCATGATGGCGCAGAGCAGGGCATGCTGGGTCCAAGGCAGAGATGAGCCCAGGGTTTGAAGTGAACGTTGGTCAGCTGCAAGATGAATGTCTGAGGATTCGTTGGCCGTTTTTACTACCTTTATGGAGGCGGAGAAGCTTCTATATAAAGACTAGTTCATGCTGACCTACATTGTGAAGATCGCAGTTGACCTAGGGTAGTCCTGAGTTTGCCTGTCCACCTTGTCACTCTGCATTCACCGCACTTTTGCTGACCTGATGCTGCCCAGGAGCCGGTAAGGATGAAGGGACAGAGAACATACGAAAACAGAGCACTCCACACATGCTAGCTCTCTCTCTTCTCATCCACATCTTCTCCAAAGTCCGAGACACACAGTCACTGTGGCCTGTTCCCAGCTCTCTACCCTTTGCCCACATGCCCGAGTGAAAGGGCCTTTTCCTTCCCCTCTGGCTGCAGGTGCGCTTCCTGGAGCAGCAAAACAAGGTCCTGGAGACCAAGTGGGCACTGCTCCAGCAGCAGAGCACCGGCTCCGGCTCACGACCCCAGAGTCTGGAGCCTTTCTTCGAATCCTACATCAACTGCTTGCGAAACAAGTCCGACTTCCTTCTGGGGGAGAAGGGACGCCTGGAGGGAGAGCTGAAGGGTGTGCAGGACCTGGCAGAAGACTTCAAAAAGCAGTAAGACTCCCGTGGGGAGGGGAGACTTCCTCATTTGAGCTGTCAGACACTGTCTAACATCCACCAATGGGTTTGTTGAGTGAGGCTGGCCGGTTCCCCTCCTGCACCAGCCCAGATGAGCGACAGGACTCCCTCAGGGAACCCCCCACATAGGGATCACCTAGCAGGGTCACAGCGGGACGTACCCTGCAGCCCGGTTTCTGCTCTTCTGAGCAGGGGGTGTGGGGCAGGGCTGAGCCTGGTGCTCCCTCCACCCCGGTCCAGGGATATTCTCTTGATCCCGCAGCTTCGCCCTACCTCCTTGTTAAGGTTCCAAATCCGAGTTCACACCTGAGATCCGTGAGAAGTGAACAGGGCCTCCCGGGGTGGGTGGAAGCCCCAGAGATTCCCCAGGAGTCAGGACCCATAGAGAGGGGTGTACCTGCTCCTGGGGCCCCCTTCTTCAGTCACTATACAAGGGGTGGGCACTTGCTTGGTGGCCGGCTCCAGGCAGGGCTGTGGAAATTCAAGGGCTAGAAGCGAGCTTGCTCTCCAGAGTTTTCTACGACTGTCTGTCTGTCTGTCTGTCTGTCTGTCTGTCTCTGTCTCTCTCTCTCTTATTTGTGTGTGTGTCTGGGGTAATGGCAGGGGCACATGTGCCACAATTAGGGCACACAATTAGGGGCAAATGTTCAGAAGATGGGACAACTTTTCTTTTTTTCTCCAAGATAAGGTCTCACTATAGAGCCTTGGCTGTCCCGAAACTCTCACTCTGTAGACCAGGCTGGGCTCAAACTCACAGAGAGCCACCTGCTCCTGAGTGCTGGAATTACAGGTGTGTGCCACCATGCTCAGTCCAGGGACAACTCTTGAGAGTCCTCTCTCCTTCCATTGTGTGGAGTCCAGGGAGCAGGTCATCCGGCTTAGTGGCATTTTTATTTTTTTTTTTGAGACAGGGTTTCTCTTGCCTTTTCTGGAACTCAGGCTGCTGTCATAGGTAGGGCTTGGTGGCACATAGCCGTGATACAGTCGGAAGACTTGAGTTCCATTCTTACCCTAAATTCCTCTCCAATTCACTGTGAGGAGGGAAATAGAGATACCAGGGGACGGGGAACTGCTTCTTCCATTTCCTGTGAGCACACGACTCTGTGAAGTCAGTCACGGAGCTCAGGCAAGCAGATGCGCTCGTGGCTCAGCCCCTGGTGTACACACTTCAGCCTCTCATCAGACTCGGAGGAGGGGGAGGCCGCCCTGGGCTCTGACAAGTCTCCAGGCAGGCTGTGAACCTCAGGTCTCGGCAAAATGATTGCAGCATTCTTGTTAAAAAGGTTTTGAAGAATTTCAAGACGATGGTAGCAGAGCGTTGAGCTCAGGTAGAGGACGTTGTGGGCTCTGTGAGACCACACAGTCACGTGCCCTTGAAGTGGGCATCCTGTGTCTGGGCAAGCAGGTTCTGCAGGAGAACAGGAGGCCTCATCTTCCCCACATCTGCATTACACACACACACACACACACACACACACACACACACACACACACACACGAGTATTTTGTCTGCATTGATGTTTGCACACCAAAAGAGGGCATCGGAACACTGACCCTATGGTAATAGGCAGTTTTGAGCTGACAAGTGGGTGCAGGGAATTGAACTCAGGACCCCAGGAAAGGCAGCCAGTATGTTTAATCCAGCCAAGTTTCCACTTCCGAAACGTCACCTGTGGCTCTCTCTGTTCAGGTATGAGGAGGAGATCAACCGACGGACGGCTGCAGAGAATGAATTTGTAGGGGTGAAGAAGGTGAGAGCTGAAGTAGACCCAGAACCCCTTTGTCTCCCCTAGGCAGAGCCGAGCACTGCTGTGGGTGGGGCTTACGTCTTCCCTCACAGTCCCAGGAAATGTTTGAAGGAAGCTGTTCATCTTTAAACCCTACTGTAACCAAGAAACTAGTTAGTAATAGGAGCTAATAATGAACACTCTGTGTGCATGAATCAAGACTTTTTCCTAGCCTACACACGTACCGTACTTTGGGTCTGGCCCCTTCAAAAGGTAAGGTGAGAAGTTACATTTAGCAGGGGGTAGAGGGAGGCAAGCGGAGAGAGGAGGGCTCAGAGAGGGGCTCGGGTGGAAGGGAGCAGAGGCCATCCTCTGGCTTCTCTCTTTCAGGATGTGGATGGTGCTTATATGAGCAAGGTGGAGCTCGAGGCTGAAGCGGACAGCCTGACAGATGAGATCAACTTCCTGAGGGCTCTCTGCGACAAGGTGATTCTTTAGTTTGCTGCCTGTGCGCTGTCCAGATGTAGCTAGGGGACAGGAGCCCGCCCACATAGCCAGCCGCAGCTCTGCTCGGCCCAGGCAATGCTCACTTTGCCTCTCCTGTCTGCAGGGTCGGGGCCCTCTTTTCCCTGAGCTCCACAGTCCTGGATCACAGTCAGCTACTGAGTAATGCTCCTCCGCCCTGTGCTCCAATGAGAAGCCACACGTGGGCTCACGGGCTGGTGTGCCGGTCGGGGACACTGCTCATCTTTGCAATTTGTCCTTTTCTTTTAGCCCTTTTGCTGGCACGCTGTAAGCTTATTTTTTCTACTCTGCCATTATTTAGCTCCATTCTCTGTGAGTAGGAAGTCCCAGTACCATTTGGGATCTGAGACATCCGTGTTCCCCATAGGAGCTGTCCCAGATGCAGACCCAGGTCAGCGACACGTCCGTCATCCTGTCCATGGACAACACCCGCAGCCTGGACCTGGACAGCATCATCGCCGAGGTCAAGGCGCAGTACGAGGAGATCGCCCAGAGGAGTAAGGCTGAGGTGGAGGCCCTGTACCAGACCAAGGTGAGAACCTCCCCTTCCTCCCTAAATTGGTTAAGCTCTGACCAGCCGTGTTGATCCGTCATCTCTCCTCTGCAGCTCGGGGAGCTGCAGAGCACAGCCAGCAGGCACGGGGATGACCTGAGAAGTACCAAGAGCGAAATCATGGATCTCAACAGGATGATCCAGAGACTGCGATCGGAGATCAAGAACGTTAAGAAGCAGGTGTGGCTAGGCTTCACGGACTGACCATCTGGGCCTGGGAGAGAGTAGGCAGCGGCCGAGCCCCCTGCTCAGGGTTCCCACCATGGAGTCCCACTGGTGGAGTCCCAGCCTCTGGGAACCTCTGCTGTCAGCCGCTTCTCCTGCAGGCTGGGCTTCGTGGCATGCCCCAGGACCCGGCAGGAGGGAGGGCTACCCATTCTGATTGGCAGGGCTAATGTGCCGAGCTGGCCTTGAGGGCTCAGCTGCACCATGCTATGGAGATTTACTTTCAATCACACCTTATGTAACCCTAGTGGCTGCTTTGTGTCACTGGAATGAAGCGGTCAGGGAAGGGCGGTCTTTTAAACTGTCTTGCAAAAGAGATCAAAGGCTAACAGACTGCTGTTGGCGTGCCAGCTCAGGAAAGCAGATGTGCCTCTTTTCTTGATGAGTCACGGGTTAATTTTAATGGGCCCAGGGTGACTTAGCCAAATTGCAACATCGTCTTGACTCGTGAGCACGTGCCACTAGGAAAGGGCGGGAGGAGCGGCAGGTGAAGCAATCCTTCCCTAAGAACAATCCGGTGTTTGCTTCCTGTGCTAATTTCATCTTTTACTCTCTGCCCCAGAATGCCAACCTGCAGACAGCCATTGCGGACGCTGAGCAGCGTGGCGATGGTGCCCTCAAGGATGCTGATGCCAAGCTCCAAGGCTTGCAGGCCGCCCTGCAGCAGGCCAAGGAGGACCTGGCCCGGCTGCTGCGCGACTACCAGGAGCTCATGAACGCCAAGCTGGCCCTGGACGTGGAGATCGCCACCTACAGGAAGCTGCTGGAGGGCGAGGAGTGCCGGTGAGGGGGCCACAGGGTCAGCTTTCTCCAAGTGTGGTTTTATAGTGACCTATGATAGCAAAAAAGGAATAATAATTATACAATAATAATGATAATAATAAAAATAATAGGAAGGACAGTTGGGCAGAGACCAGGGAGTCTCCTGAACAGCGGAGGCTGGCTAAGTCCACTGTTTTATCAGTACTGTTGTCTATCTCACTTACCGTGAGCACAGCACTGAATCAAGTACTTCTGAGCACAGTACTGAATCAGTACGTCTGTTCATCAGTGTGGTAGAACAAGCATTTTGAGGCTGTGACAAAATTTATGGACCAGAGCTGTCACTTGGAACGTTCCAAGGTGAAAACAGACTGCCTGATGCAATAGCCATGCCTCTTGAAGCCTTCCTCCCTTCTCCCTCCCTTCCCCTTCTCACTCCTTCCTTCTCTCTCTCTCCACATTCCCCACTGTCTTTTTTTTTTTTTTATTTTGAATGGGTGTCACTGGGTAGCCCCAGCTGGTCTTGAACTCTCGATTCTTCTGCCTCAGCCTCCTGAGTGCCCGGCTATGCTTCAGCGCTCCCTTCTAGCATCTGAAATGGGTGTAGTGTAACTGAGGACTTGAGTTTTACATTTAATTTTACATTTAATTGAAACTAACTTACCTAGCTTCACATGGCTAGAGGTTCCCATGCTGGAAATCCGGGATGAGCGTCCTCCAACCCCCAGTGCCGGAGCTGAGTCTGTGGGAGAGTGCTTTGACTCATGCACATCCCTAAAAGATAACTCAGCACGAAGTGGCAGGTAAAGGCTCACTGAGCAGATCCCACATGTGAAGGACGTGTCAGGAACTGAGGGGACATTCGTTGCCTCATGCATCTTCATTCCAATCCCTGCACGACAGAGGGAGCAGAGCCCAGGCTTGGGAAGGAAAGGGCTTCCGGTCTGCTTGGGAGAGTGAAGATGGCTAAGTGTATGAGCCGTGTGACAAGAAGGAACGGCCAGCACCAGCAGGCACTGTGGCAGGGGCACAAGAACACCCCTGTTTGCTCAGCTACACCAGCTCCACGAATAAACATAAGGCCCAGGGGGTGGGCGTCTCGAGGGGAAAGATTCGAACACAGCACACACTGTGGGCCAGCCTTGCAGATTTCCTCCATCATCACTGCTGCTGGCCCAAGCCCCACGCCACCCCAAGCTGCACTGGGGAAGGTTTCCCAGAAGAGGAAAGTTGGGTAAATAAAGGCAGGGCAGGGAAGGAGAGGAGGGGAAGGGCGTGCAAAGATGGAGAGTACTGCCTTAGCCGCAGGAGAAGGCTGAGGTGGCTAATCACATCTGCTAACCACAGAGTGGTTGATGGGAGTAACCCTGGACCAGCCTTTCCTTTCTCAGGGGCTTGACCCCAGGAGGGCAGACAAAGGCGGGGGGAGGATGTGGTACCCAGGGTTAGGAACCTTGGCCGTTGACTGGCTGCTGACTCAAGAACTAACTCTCATCCCTGTCTTTGCAGGATGTCTGGGGAGTGGCAGAATGCTGTGTGCATTGGTAAGTGGCACATTCAGGGACCTGCCCCCGGGCGGGAGATGGCTCAGTGGGCACAGTTTCTTGCTGTGCAAGCATGAGGACCTGAGTTTGAATTCCTCACCACTCACTTAAAATCTGGGTGAGCTGGCGCATGCCTGTTCCCTAGTATTGGGATTGTGGAGATGGATTCTGGGAGTTGGCTGGCCAGCCATCCTTGCTAACATGATTAGCTTCAGCGGGGATCCCATCTCAAGGGAACCGGTTAGAGACTGACATCCTTCTTTGGCTTCTGCACGTGTGTCCATGGGCACACTCATTCAGCCCAGTTCACTCAAGGTATCCGTGTGCGGCACCCCTCCTGTAAGCTTGGCCCAACTCTCTAGCCCTTCTGCTTGTGGTGTGCCCTAGGTTGGAGAACCAGGTGTTTTGTGAATTCTTCTGGTTCCTGTTTTTGGCTGGGGCAGTGGTGAGCCAAGTTCACTCACTGAGGGGCGTTTCTAAGTTACGCAGCAGGCAGGGCAGGGCCGAGACAGTCAGCGTCCAGCCTTTCTCCTGAACTGTCTGTCTCCCCTGCAGCGGTGATTAGCAATGCCACCAGCACGAGCAGCAGCTCTGGAGGCTACAGAGGGGCCGGTGGCAGCAACTATGGATGGGACAGCAGCAGCAGCGGCAGCAGCAGAGGCAGCAGCGGGAGCAGGCTTGGTGGCGGAGGCAGAGGCAGCAGCAGGGGCAGCAGCAGCGTCTCTGCGAGTCAGCGTGGCTTTAACTCCGGAGGCTCCCAGATCCTGGTAGACAGCAGAGGAGGCAGCAGCAGCCACAGCATCTCCTTGAGTCAGCGCAGCGGCTCCCAGACCTCGGAAGACAGCAGCTACGAGTCCCGCAGAGGAGGCAGCAGCACCGCCTGCTTCTCTCAGACCATCACTTCCAGCCAGCAACGCTCCAAGTGATCTTCAGGAGCAAATCTCGTCCACCCTCCTGCTTCCCCCGCTTTGGCTTGCAACTGTGCCTGCCCTCATCTTCTTGGCACCAATGGGGCATAGTTCAACCTTGCTTTCACTCAAGTTCCTTGGAGAAGGGGCTGAACTTCCAGCTCCCACATCTTTATGGCTTGTCTTAGGTCGGGTGGTTTAGCTACCAGTCCGGGGGGCCGGTGCTCCTGGGGAAGGCCCTGGATGGGCCGGGAATTTCAGCAACAGCTGAGCCTAAGCCATCCTGAGCCTTCTAGTCCGGCCTAGCCCATTCTGGCTGTCTGCTGCTCACAGGTGGAAGGTCAAGCTTTCCAGACTTGGTTCTCATGGAGCCCTCTCACAGGGCTCTGGCTCCTTCCTCTCCGAGCTGCGGATCTTTCGCTTATGACACGTTGCGTCCTCTTCACTCAATACATTGCTTTATGCTTGACAAACTGGTGTTTGCCCTTTATTCAAGGACCCAGGGCACAGGCCAGATCCAGCAGCAGAGCAAAGTCAGGTCTTCTAGAAGACGAGCAGCAGGTGCAAAGGCCACTGACGATACGGTTTCATCTTCACTCATCTGCTTGGGTTCTTGTGACAGATCAACCCAAGAGCACTCATTGTATTAAAGTGGGGGGACTCTCCCCACCTTCAAGTAGCTCACCATCCCCAGCCTCTGAGCCGGCCTCCGTGCTCCTGGCTGGCACATCAAGGAAACAGATGGCTCTGGGACTTTGTCCTTTGCTCCATCCCCACCATAGCAGATACTAAATTCTCTCCGCGAACAGAGCTCCTGCGGCCTCAAGCAGCCAACACATAGCACCCTCTTTACCCCTAGTGAGTTCTGAGCCAAGTACAATATTAAACGAGAGGAGGAGCCTGTGCTGGGCTGGGGGCGTGGTTAGGTGGTAGGGTGCTTCCTTGAACAGGTGCAGCCTGCTTATTTCGGAGATCAGTCAGGGGTCCTGCAGAGTGCTTGCGGAAACCGATGGAGGGTCTGGTGTTCAGTTAAAGGAATAAACAGAGACAATTTCATAGAACAAAATCCTTTTCCCAGCCTGAAAGAAAATGTGGTAGGTTCACACTCCCAGGGGGACAGACTTGAAAGCTGATTTCCTTGTGAACTGTTGTGAGGAGAAGGTGAGGGAGGTAGGCAAAAGTTGAAGGATGCTGGAAAAACTCTTTCCCTCTCCCTCTTCTTCCCTTTCCCCCTCTCACTCTTCCTCTCTTTTACTCTCTGTGGTGTGTGTGTGTGTGTGTGTGTGTGTGTGTGTGTGTGCCCACATGTGTGTCTTAGGAGGAGAAGTCTGGATACGATGAAAAAAGAAAAACATTTTTCTGGGAAGGGCAAAGATACAGAGTGTGTGTCCAGCCGAGCCTCAGGAGATGGCCTGCCTAGCTGCACGTGACTCAGCTGAGACCAACTGTGTGTTCCAGAGTGAGGGCCTTGTGTCTGAGGCTGAGCTCAGGGCCAGGACGGTGGCGGGGGTCTTTCTAAGTCTGGGGAGGCTGGCAGTCCACCCTGAGCTTTTTCCCTTGAGGACAGAACCGGGGCAGCTTTTTATCTGTGACGACAGTGAGGTATGTGAGTCCTTCTCCACGTGTGTGGCATGGCCAGAGGGTGAGAGGGACCTTCCCCAAGTGACACGGGAAACCCCATCAGTGTCTTCAGCCCATGGTGGTAAGTTCAGCCTCTTTATTTTTCATCCTCTAGTCTTCATCTCCTCTCGAAGTTTTCTAGGTTATGAAAACAACACAGACAACAAAATGCACAGGATTTCACCAAAGATAAAGCAAACGCCTTTTCTTACAACTCTACCCCGTGACATCCTGCTGCATTTACGCTCAGGGACTGTGCAGCCAGCTCCACTGAAGTGAAGCGTCCCTTTCTGCAGGGATGGGGCTGCTCGTGAAAGCGAGGCGAAGGAAGCTAAGAAGGCTGCAGAACCAGCACACCGTCCTCCGAGGGGACAGCTTTCTCAGCTTGAGCTGCTGGCAAGGTGTGCAGGGAGCTTCAGGGATGTAGATTTGGGTGTTGCATCCATGCTGGGATGGGCTTCTCCGGCTCCTGGGTGAGGCAGCTGCCTCTGCGTCCCCCAGGTCTCTTCAGGTAGCCTCAATAAACTCGCTGATTCTCTCGACCAGAGTTGATAGCATCATTTCTTTGAATCGTTGTCAGTATCCTCCGTGGGCTGCGACGAACAGGTGCTTGTCTCCAGGAGAAGTCGCACAACAACACAGACGCACATCTTCACCCTGCTCCCCCCACAGGTGCCTTCATCTCCTGGGCCATCTCTCTGGCTTCCTCCTCCAGTGTTTCCGTGAACTGGGTAATGAAAAAGCAGCCACACTCTACAGGCACACGTCTTGGTCATGGTCAGTAGTTTTCCTGCAGTGAAAGGAGCTAGGTTCTTCTGTGGGGGCACAGAGTGTTCTATGGAACCCAGCTTGGTGGAGTGGGCTGCCTTCAGTTCCTGTTTCACTCATCCTGAGACCCCCTATGCACAGAGCTGGCGCATGCTGGTCTGTTAGGCGCCACTGTCCTGAACACTGAGATCTGCGAGCAAGGAAACTCCCTCCAAGCCACTGCGGAAGCCCTGTTGGCTAGTCTCAGGGGCTGGCCCGCCTCTTCACTGCTCAAGGCCACTGGGTACAGCTTTCTGCAGTGACAATAACTACACCACAGCTCTGTCTGCTCTCTTGTGGCCCAGGGTTCCACGGGCTTTCATAGCTGTAGGTTTCCTTCAGCCCACAGGGCTGTTCCCACCGAGGAAACGCTGGCGCTCTGTCCACGGTGCTGAAACGGGTCCCGTGCAAGAGCACCAGGCATCTGCCACTCCCAGAGCCCCAGGCATCTGCCACTCCCAGAGCCCCCAGTCCTGTCTCACTTTTGCTGTTGTGTGTGGGCTGGCATAGTTCTTGTCTAAAATCAAAGAAACATTCTGTCCAAAGAACAACTCTAAAACAGGCCTGGAATTTCTCCCATTCGTGTTTTCTACAAAATAAAGACCTCAGTTCATGTGTCAAATCTGCTAAGGGTCAGACGTGCGTGCCTTGTGCCCTCCTCTCTGCCTCGGTTGCTGCACTGTCTGAAGATGCTGACTGGAATCTGTCCTCCCTCTTCTGACCTGGACTATTGTTTCTAATTCAGTTCTCTTATGGGAGCCAGAGGGGTGGGAAAAAACTTGAAAACAACTGATCTTTTCTTTAAGGATATATTAGAAGTGAGTGGCAGAAACTGGGAGCTCCCGCAGAGCGCAAACAAGTCAGAACCTTAACAACCACAGTTATTTATTTTTCTGTGGGAGTGTGTGGGAGTGTCACAGGGTGCAAGCGGAGGTCAGAGGCTAACTAGCAGGAGCAGGTTCTTTTCTTCCACTCTGTGGGTCCTAGGGATTGGACTCCGGGCATCCGGCTTTGCAACAAGTGCCTTCATCCTCTGAGCCATACTGTAGGTCTCAGTAAGTGTTTTTAAAATTTTGACAACATTATCCATTGATCTGATAACAAAGCAATAGCTTCCTCACAGGGATGTTTCAAGGAATGAATTAAATAATAAATATAAAAATAACATTATAAAACGAGAGATGATCTCATAACCTTATTATATACCCTTTAAATAAAAGGGCTACGTCAGGTAGCCTCTGTGCACTCAGTAGGCACCTGTCCACCAGCAGATCAGTTAGACAGTGCAGAGACCCTTGAGCGCAGGTGTGAGATTTGACCCCCATCCTTTCCGGGCTTGCTATTTTTGATTCATTTCTGAGGGATTACAGAAATAACTTTAAAAACCACCAGGAGAAACCTCCTTTTAGACAGTTATATCTTCCCTAACCCAGTGTCACAGTGGCAGCTATCCTCCCGTGGCGGGGCATTCCCTCCCAGGCCTTGTAAATCCCTGGGAGTTCCCCTCAGAGGTCCTGGGGAGGCACAGCCTGAGCCGTTTGTGTGAGTCTCCAAATGTGAGCATTGTTTCCTTTCCTACATTTTTATTTCCCAGTGCTCACTTCTACTTCTCTGCTCTGGGGTGCTTCTCTGACATCTTGGGTGCTTCCCCACAGAGGCTTCTGGGTGCCACAGGAAAGGGGTGAGCACCGCTGCCTGGCCTGTACCCTGGACAGCCCCTTCCTGGGCTGACTCACCCCGAGCTGGCAACGCTCTCCCATCACTGCAACACCTGACCTCTCCTGCGGAGCTGTAGAGATGGTTTGTTCGCTTGATGTGTGGGGTTTTGAGTAATCTCTGTTAACTCTTTCTTTGTGCTAGCTCAAGCTCCAATCTGCCAAATTGTTTTGGGTGCTGCTCCAACTGTACATCTTACTTGTTACGTGTATTAGGCTCTAGTCGGTTACACAGTCCTCTTCCTGCCAACCCCTACCCCCATCAGCCTCCATTTCATGCTTTTCTGAATCTCAGCAAAGTTGACTCTTCCTTCCCCCCAATCAACAGTGAGGTCATCGGGCTGAGAAGCAAAGCCAAGCTCAGCTCTCCACTGTCTCCAGATGCCCGGCTGTGAAGAACAGAGGTATGTGGGGAGGAAACCAAGGGCCACCCAGGGGCCTTTGGTGGCCCTGTGCTAGCCATCATCAGCCACCCCTGTGACAGCCTTCCACGAATCACTCACGTACTCTCCCCACGCGCACGGGCTACACCCCTTTGTAAAGCCTGTGCTCTCTCCTCCATCTTCACCACAGGCAGCCCCTGTATAGTCCACCCCACGATCTCTCCTGTTAGGGCTGTTGCTTGGCATGACTCCGTGGCCCTGACCTGCCAAGGCACTCTTCTGCCTGAAAACCCTAACAGGGTGACTCCAGACATGGAGTTTCTCAGAGTTCACCACTCACTGCTGTTTGTCTGGCTTCCGAGGCCCAGGGCTCTCCCCACACACCAAGGCCAGTAGCAGTCCCCGACAGTCGCTTCCTAGGGGAAACACGGTACGGAAAGTCAGCAGCTCAGCCGTCTGTTCTCAGTCAAGCTCTGAACATGCTGTGCTTGTGCGTGTGTGCTACACCTCTCACGCGACACTCACACGCCACTCACACACCACTCACACGCCACTGCCAGGACAGTGGCTCCATTTGCACAGACTCATCGCAGGAGTGTGTACTGCCCGACATTGATGCGGCTGTGCTGTCTCTAGATGGTGGGGATATTCTTTAGCTCCACTGTAGTCTTCTGTAGTCTTAGGGTTTTTATTGCTGGGACAAAACAACATGACCAAAAGCAAGCTGGGGAGGAAAGGGTTTATTCAGCTCACACTTCCACACTGCTGCTCATTATTGAAGGAGTCAGGACAGGAACTCAAGCAGAGCAGGAACTTGGAGCAGGAGCTGAGGCAGAGGCCATGGAGGGTGCTGCTTACTGGCTTGCTCCTCACGGCTTGCTCAGCCTGCTTTCTCACAGAACCCAGGACCACCAGCCCAGGGATGGCTCCACCCACCATAGGCTGGGCCTCCCCCACTGATCACTAACTGAGAAAATGCCCTACAGCTTGATCTCATGGAGGTGTTTTCTCAGCTGAGGCTCCTTCCTCTCTTATGACTCTAGCTGTATCCGGCTGACACACAGAATCATCCAGTATAGCCACCATCAAACATGTGGTCCACGACTGGCTAAAAAGTCACGTGGCACATGGTGGTTCTTAGACAGAACATGGGTTCAGCGCAGAGTCAGCGAGGCCCCTGGTAAAGCAGGAACACACAGCTAGCACAACAGAAGAGCAGCATGCCAAGGGGCACACTCCTAAGTACCTTCCTTGTAAAGTCTTGTCCTCACGAGCACAAAGACTGACAAAGGAAGCAAACAGAAATAGAGGACATACCTTGGTAGGTCACGGAAACTCTTCACCAAGTAAACACACAACAGTGAGATAGCCCAGTACTCACAGTTCCATGTGCTACAACCACATGGAACTGTGCCTCCAACAGAGAGTGTTGTGCGTCTGGAGGGAAACACTTGCCTGGGACATCCATTACAGGGGGAGAGGAGTGTGGGGACTGTCCCAGGGCAGCCAGCACCCTCAGAAACAGGCTCCACAGTGCTGGGGTTCCTTTCCTCCACGCCCGAGCCAACCAGCGTTATCTTATCTTTCGATGGTTACCATCCTAACAGGGGCGAGGCTTAGCTCGCCATACCTCATTTACATTTCTCTCATGGTTGGTGCTCTTGGCTCCTTGCCTTTCCTTGGTGGGAATGTAAGGTGGCCCAGCCCGGCCTGATGGAAAGTGGAATGGAGGTTAAAAAAAAAAAAAAAAAAAAAGAACTACCGTATGGTTCAGTAATTCACTTTTGGGTATATTTACAGAGGAGATAAAATCAGTATCTTGAGCTTTTTGCCAAGATGTGGGATACACCTCACTGTCCATAGACAGATGAATGGATAAAGAAAATGCTGGGACCAGAGAGATGGCTCAGTGGTTAAGAGCTCTTATTGCTCTTCCGGAGGACCCAATTTCTGTTCCTAGCATCCAGGCCAGGCAGCCTGTAAGCTCAACTCCAGGGACTAAAGAAACTTTGAGCTGGGTGTGGTGCTTCAGACCTGTGATCCCCGCTCTTGGGAGATGAAGGAGGCCAGAAGAGTCAAGGTCACCATCAGCTATATAGGTTTGAAGCCCATCTGGACCATGTAACATCTTGTCACAAAAAAACTAAGAGGCAACAAAGCCAACCAAAAACAGGAAAATGTAGCAAATATAATATACAATGGAATGTTAATGAACTGCGCAGGAGAAAGAAGCCCCATGGGTTATGACAACGTGGATGGAAGTGGGGCAGGAATACAATGCTAAGGGCAGACACTTATTCCCTGATCTCATGTATGTGTGAGACGGGAAAAGTCCTATTCAGAACCAGTGAGAGGGTGGTTGCTGGGAGCTGTGACTGAGAGGTATGGAGCCGTGTGGTGTAAGGGAAGAGCCTTTACCGTGGGAGGGGAACAAGTGATCTAAAGGAGAGGAAGAAGAAAGCAAGGCCACCCCTGACATGCCTCTCCTTAGGTGGTGAGCACAGCGTGGTGCTGGGAGCCTTAGTGTAAGGACAGAGTCTTCTGTCTTGGTCGGAATGTTGTCTCTGCCCCAGTACAGAGTAGAGCTCGTCACTGTAATCACTACTGCTAAGATTATAGGGGTACACAAGCAGCCCCCACTCTTTTCAGAAGTGGGAGATCAAAGCAAAGGATTTTGAAGTCTTTTACATGGTTTATGGCCTATTGCAGTTTTTATGGTGGAGATGGCGCTGCTGTAAGTACGAGAAGTTGTATGGAAAACCCAGTGTAGTTGATGGGAGGGGGCTTTGTATAGTAACAGTAACGAAGTAAAGATCTCCGGTTTGCCCGGCTCTACACTAATAGGGTCTCAGGAGTTAGCTG
>NW_026594240.1:134733-175495 GCF_907164565.1 Psammomys obesus | reverse complement strand
CTCTACACTAATAGGGTCTCAGGAGTTAGCTGCTCTAACTTTCCCAGTCCCATGAGGCAGGCAGTGCCTGTGTTTTACAAACGAAACTCAAGTGTGGAGCTCTGAGTGACCTTGTAGGGTGGAGCCCAGACGCAGATTCCAGCGGCTGTGTTCTAAAACCTTACTTAGGTTCATGTTGTTTATGACCATTGTTCCAGGAACCTGCTTACTCTTTAAATGGAAGAAAGAACAATGGTTAATTACCTATGCTTGTCTACTGCTGTAGTCTCTTTAACACGGACATACGGGCCTGGAGTTTACTGAATATTTCATGTCTTCCATCCCAGAAATTTGGGATTCTGGTCCCCACCCCATTACCAACACCTCCTAAAGCTGTCTGTCCTGACTTCCTCTTGATCCAATGTACTGAAGAGTCCTCTGTTACAGACAGCTGTGATTCACAGCTGGGACCTTACTATTTCTCTCGGAATTCAGCTTGGAGCCAACCTGCAGCCTTATCTTCCTTTAGGCCCACACATATCCAGCTGCTCTTTTGCCTCAGGGACAAGAGACAGTGCCAGCTTGGTGAATGGGTTTAAGGGGTTAAGCTTCTAGTGCACTGGATGGAAGAGCCTTGGCATGTCTGGAGCAGCGTTGTCTCTGGACCTTCCCTGTGGGGGCTCTGCAGAGCTGTGCTAAGGCCTCATGAAGGCTGCTAGGGTTGAGAGCACCTGGCAGAGTTGACAAGGCAGAAGGTCACTGTTTTATCCTTCATTTTTAGGCTGGTGTTGGGGTTCTAGTCAAAGAAGTCTTCACAGGTGAGACCCTGGATGCTTTGGGGCACTAGTTGTTGGCCCAGCAGCCACTCTAACCCAGAAATCAGGAGAATTCCCCAAGGACGTTTCTGTGGGCTTGTTCCTCCCCCCCCCCCCCCCCCCCCCCCCCCCGCTGCTGGTCGCAGGGCCTGCTAAACCTGTGCTGTGGCCCTTAGTCCCCCTGTCTCCCAGGCTTCGGGAGCAGGGACTTCCTCCTCGGCCTCCCTTTTCCATTTGGGCGGGAGAAGCCGCAGTGTCGGGGGCACCGGCAGCCTTCTCTGTGGCTTGGACCATCTACCTCTCTGTACCCACTTCCTCCTGTGGAATGTCACCCATGCGCTGATGACCTCCACTGCAGGCCCAGTCCTGACACTTGCACTACTCCGAGGCTTCTCTGCTGCCGATCACAGGTCCGGAAGGCTAGCACAAGCCCAGGTACCTGAACCAGAGCCACAGTGCTTTGCTCCTTTATTGGGCTCCATATTGGGTGGGGGCAGGTGGGTGAGATTGTTTCTCTGCCAAGCTGCTACTGCATCCACCTCCCGACCCTGGGAGGTGCTGGGTGAGGTGGGGAGCGTGTCTCTGGGATGCTCCTCTCGAACCCTGCCTCTAGCTTCTGCTGAGAGTGATTCTGGTGGCTGATAGTTGCCCGGGCCTCACCCTCTTGGCAGCCTTGGGTTTCAGTGTTTGGGAGTCAGGTGGGGACGAGCTGACTTCCCACTTGCTTTTTAAGACAAGCATTTGCTGAAGGTGGGCAGAGAGTGATGTGGAGGGGGACTTGGTAAGCAGTAAGCAGGACCGCCACAGAGCGAGGCCATGGTGAGGCTGGCTAAATGGGGGCCCTTTGGGCTCTTTGTCCTTCCCCACCATTAGCCTCTGCCAGCAGCCTGATGGGTATTTTCTAGGCGGGGCTCTGCGCCATGTTTGGTCCTAACATTCTTGTTTATTTAGTTGGGTGTGAAGTTGCGGGTGAAGAGAGATGGGCGTGAGCAAGCAACCCAGACGAGGACCGAGGACCGCAGTGGGTGAGAGGGCTTCCCACGGCTTCAGTGTGAGGGAAGCTTCCTGAGGGTGTTAGGCGAAGGAGGCCACTCACAGGCCTAGCTGACAGCGCTCTTTCTTATGGGAGCACAGCCATCGCTAGAGTCTCCCTCGATGCTGATGCCACTCTCTTTGTTTCTGAGGTCTGAGACCCAGGCTTGAGGAGGCAAGTGTGTAAACCGGGGCCTAGCAAGGGGACAAGCCGTGCTTCAAGGCCAAGTTCAAAGATGCTCATTCAGGATCCCTTCATCAACCACTGTTACCACGTCCATTGTTCAGCCATGACACTTCTGTCTTCTCTGCGGACCATCTTCTCTTTTGCTCCTTCGGCCTCTGCTTGACTCAGAATCCTGGGCTTTATGCTACTTTCTCATGCGTAGGAAACTCTAGAGTTCATTTTCAGCTCTTTCTCTGGCTGTATTGTGTTCGCCTTGTCTTTGAGCAAGGGGTTGGGAGGCCTGGCTTCATCGTCCTACACACAGCCCCTACAGGAGTCGAGGTTAGGAAGAGATAGAAAGAACTAGGGTGGCCACCTGCTTTGCCCAGAGCTGTCTCCGACTGAGTTAGCAAGCACAGGGACCCTGCTCACCAGGGCGGGCTAGCGAGGGGAGCGGCTGCACACACATGAGGGTCTTGCACAGGGCTCCACTGTGCTTCAACTCATGCAGTCTGGAAAGACAGTGGCGCCCAAGACCCGGAGCAAGCAGCTGTCTGAGACGACAGCAGCCAGGTGCAAGCAGGGCCTGGAGGCGGGATTCGAGCGTTTGCTTCCATGTCTCAGGCCCGTTCTCTTCACCCTCCACAGTGACTCCTGGAGATGACCGGCTGAACAGTTCCCACACTCGGAATGGTGTGGCGAATGAGAAGGTCTGGAGCCCGGCAATGCCCCCCCCCCCCCCGCACACTCCCAGCTGTGGGATGTTTCTCTCCAGAGCCGTTCTCTTGATTTCGCAGGCCACCTCATCTTCCTTTTCTTGGCCGGGATTTCCATCTCAAAGTTGGAGCCCTTGGGAGTCAGACTCAACTATAGCCAAAATAATAATAATTTATTGCATGAACACATGAAAAGAGGGCACTTAGGAGAAAACACCCCACGATCTGCCAGAGAACAAGTCACTTGTAACATTGAGTCATGAGCTTTTCTGGCCCTGCTATGCTTCCTTCAGGTTTTAAATAATTGTGTCCATGTGGGCAAATCATTATCATATTTTTTTTCCTGAAGCTTGGGGTTTATTCTTTCTCTTCAGTTTAAAGCATTTATTAGTGCATTTTGCATGAAATCCACCAGCTGTTTTGCATCTGGAAACTCACACAAGCTTCTGTTGGACTACACGAACATCTCCCGTGAGCTTCACGCCAGGCCTCCCGCTGGGGCCAGGCCCTCTCAGAGACCGAAGGTGGCCCACGGCTCATTCACTGCGGTCCCCACCATGCACAGAGTTTGAGAGCAACCCTTTAGGAACTTGCCATCATTGTTGCTGTTTTCACCGGGAGAACAATTTTAACCAGGCGCAGATGATACTAAACCCAAATTAAGGGTCTGTTTTGTTTTCCTGTGGTCTTCACACACGCCTCAAAGGACGACTACTCTTTTAGCTTTTTACAAAAATATTGTCACTGTCAGTTTTGAAATATTAGGACAGAAGAAAATCTTTTTGGGTAATTTTCCACAGAGTCTAGGAGATAGTAATATAGGGAGATGCTCACAGACTATTTCTCTCTCTCTCTCTCTCTCACACACACACACTTTTGCACCCAAGGACAGCCGTGTTACAGCAAGTGCCTCCGCTCTCCTCCCAGCTGTGGTCCAGGGTCACCAGACACCCCGTCATTTCATCCCGGATCTCCCCGACACACCCCGAACAGCCCAGTGCTGCTTCTTAGGAAAAGATCAGCCTGAGATTTGAGGAGAAACTGTCCAGGAGTTTCTGACCGAGATCTGAGAGATTGCTACCCTTCCATCTCTCTTGAGAGATGAATGATAAATGAGCAAGTTGGGGGAGTTTGTCCGCACTGCAATTTCAGCAACACATAGGTGTGAGGTTCTTAAGCAGATGCTACTGGCAGGCAAACACTCCCCTCCCAGGCTCGGAAGGTACCCAGCCCAGCAGGCGCGTGTGTATATATAGGGACCCAGCCAGAACCTTTCCAAGGGACTCGCAGCTCCTTCCCTCTGCTCTCTGCCTCCTTCCAGCTGGGTGCTTGCTCCCTGTGCCTCTGGTTGCCCCAGCAACCATGAGCCACCAGTTCAGTTCTCAGTCTGCCTTTAGCTCGAGGAGCAGGCGGGCCTACAGCAGCAGGTCCTCCTCCGGCTTTGGCGGTGGGAGACAGGCTGTGAGGTCTGTGGGTCAGTCGCAGGGCAGGTGGGGTGCTGGCTATGGGGGGGGCTTCAGCTCCAGGAGTCTCTATAACCTGGGCGGCAGCAAAAGCATCATCGGGAGCCTAGTGGGGAGAAGCGCCAGCGGTTTCCACCAGGGCAGAGGGGCGGCAGGAGGATTTGGAGGAGGGTTTGGGGGAGGAAGAGGCTTTGGAGGTGGTAGCTTTGGGGGTGGCTATGGTGGAGGTAGCAGATTTGGAGCTGGTTTTGGGAGTGGTGGATTTGGCGCTGGTAATATGGGGTCTGGGGGCTTCGGTCCTCCTTACCCTCCTGGGGGCATCCATGAGGTGACCATTAACCAGAGCCTCCTGGAGCCCCTTCATCTGGAGGTGGATCCCGAGATTCAGAGGATCAAGACCCAGGAGCGGGAGCAGATCAAGTCTCTCAACAACAAATTTGCCTCCTTCATCGACAAGGTGAGTACCTAGGGGCAGGTAGAGCCCCTGGGGCCGAGGGCAGGGTGTGTGTCACGCTACCAGAGTGCTGTTACTACGGTGTTTTCAGTTTGACGATGGGAGTGGCCTCCTCTGTGTGTGTTCTGGGACCTGGAGAAAACATTTAACCTAGGCTTTTATGAAGCCCCCCCCCCCGAGTCTCTCTGTGCAGCCCTGGCTGTCTTGGACCTCACTCTGTAGACCAGGCTGGCCTCGAACTCACAGAGCTCCACCCGCCTCTGCCTCCCGGCTGCTGAGATTAAAGTCGTGCAGCACCACTGCGCAGCTCACTTAGGTTCTAACATAAACATTTAATATCGACTTCTCAGGGATGTATTGTTTTCTAATCTTTCCCGATTAGTAGGAAGGCAGATAAGGGGTGTGGCAATACCCAACAGATACACGTGACGGTAATCTCACCTCACTCATCATTACCCACATTCCATTCATCTGTGTTCCCAGGCCTTCTCCCATTTAACCACCGACATCCCCACATCATCCTGCCCACCATCCATCCACGCCTATCTATCCACTCACCCACCCACCTACTCAAACACATCCATCCGTCCGTCCATCCGTCCGTCCGTCCATCCATCCACTTACCCACACACATCATCTATTTATCTACTCATCCATGCACATCTAGCCATCCACTGATCTTAGGTTCGTCCATCCCTTTATTCACATTCATCTCCCTATCTCCATCCACTCATCTGTTTATCCATTTCCTCACCTATTATATACCCATCGACCTATCTATACACCTCTATCCATCCACCCACCCACCCACCCTCATCCACCCATTCATTCATCCATCCACCCACCTACCCACCTACCCTCATCCATCCATCTGTCCATCCATCCACCCACCCACCCTCATCCATCCACCCATTCATTCATCCATCCACCCACCCTCATCCACCCATTCATTCATCCATCCACCCACCCTCATCCATTCATTCATTCACCCACCCTCATCCATCCATCTATCCACCCATCTACCCATCTATCCATTCATCCACCCACCCACCCTCTCCCATCCACCACGCATCCTCATCCATCCATCTATCCACCATACACCCAGCCACTCTCATCCATCCATTCATCCACCCATCTACCCACCCATCCATCCACTCACCCACCCTCTTCATCTATCCATCCATTCATCTATCCATCCATCATCTGTTTCCATCCATCCATGTATCTATCCACTCACCCTTCTATACCCACAATAACCACTATCTACTCATCCTTCTCCCTACATCCATACACAAAACCAGCTTAGGCCTGCATCCACTTCCTGCTGTGCAGTTGTAGGCGTGTCAGCCCACACATCCACCTGTCCACCAGTCTACCTGCCCATTTGTCCCACTCCCATTCAACCCGCAAATATTTTATTAGGTCTATTGTATGCTACGGTATACAGAAGCTATAGGGGTATCCAGGACATGAATTATGCCTTCAGGGAATTCCAAAACTGAATGGCTGAGAGTTGTGACAGTTTGTGGGAGATGTGTTAGTACGTGTGGTATTTTTGGGTCACAGTAGCTCAAGGTGCCATGAGCTGTGCCTGCTGAGTACTGGGGTGCTTTGCTGGGGATCCAAGGTCCTATCTGGAACTTGGAGATGGAAGCCAAACAGCTCTCCAGCAGGAGAAATTTCCATTCAGCAAGGAGGAGTGAAAAGTGTGACCCCTTCAGGGAATTTCAGAAAATGCCTGGAGGAAGGGGCATTGTGGTACAGCTAGAGAGGCAGGCAGCAACAGCCGGTGGGGAGCTGTTGGTGCATGTCGGGTGAGTGCCCTGAAGGCAGGCCTCTCCAGGAGCTAAGGGCAGGAGTGTGGGATGGGCCCCTGCCTGACAGGTCCTTTTCACTTCAACCGGGGTCAACAGGGGCTCTTTACCCTAAGTCACGCAAGGTTTGCTCATGTTCAGGCCTCCAGAAGAGGCTGACAGACAGCTGTGGTGAGGACCTTCCTTTTGGCACTTGCCGAGGGAAGCACCCCTGGCCACTGCCCGATATCAGGCCAGTTCTGGAGATGGGACAGTGTGTGAGCAGGGGGAGGACACACAGGGAGGGCCCTGGACAGCCCCAGGGGAGTTGATTTAGGATGAGAAACCTGGGTGGTTACCATGGAAGGTAACCTTCCATGGTAAGGTTGCCCGGCTGGAAGGTTTGCCCAGAGCAAGGACTTAGTGGCGAAGGGGATGCTCCCTGGAGGTTAAGGTTGGCCAAGGGAGGAGCAGGAAAAACTGACATCAACACAGTACCACAAAATTCTTGATATTAACCTGGGATTTTTTTACTGGGTCCAGGCTCCCACCATGAACAGAGGCCCATTTAGTTTCACAGCAGGAGATAGTGGCTTTGCGTTCTGCCTTTGGAGCAAGCCCTGTGGTGACTGTCAGCCACTGGGCCTCCAGTCTGGTAGGAAGCAAGCTTCTGTTGCTATAATTTCTCAGTCTGGCTTCCACTTCTCCTTTAGTACAGCTTGGCCTATTCTCACTGTGGAACCATCCTTTGAAAGGCCAGCACGCTCTCCTTCATAAACCCTCGCCCGAAGCCGTGCTTCCTTTGCAAGCCTCAGTCTGAGAAGGCCCCACTATGCCACTCTCACCAAACATCCCACTGCAATGGATTGTGGAACTGATTTTCCACTCACTGGGAGTGTCTCGCAGACAGTGGCAGGAATGCCTGGTGGGAGTGTTACACGCTGTGCTGATAAGCTGCTCTGAGAGCTGCTTGCCCAACCCCTTGCTGTGGAACGGCCAACCAAGATAAGCCGGAGAAACAATGTTCCCTGCACACATTCCTCTGACTAGAGTCAGAATGCTAAGGGACTATCGGGGCTGGTGGAGTGCGGGGCCTGGGAATTCTGGGTGCCTTATAGTGTCCATTATAGGCGTGTCTGCAAAGTGCCACTATGACCCCACAAAGCAGTGGGGTGTGACACCAGGGACAATCCATGCACTTGGCCCATGCGTGACCGCTCTGTGTGGCCAATCTTTGTCCCACAGTTTGAGGGGAAGAAATGTGACACATGGGGCCACGCCCACACTCCACTTCCTAGGCCAGCAAAGGAAATAGCAATTTAGTCATCTTTCAAGTATCTATCAGCCCAAAGTTCTTACTTGGGACAATTAAATGCATTGCAGGATTTTAAAAGGTCAAAGCACTTATCTTAACAATTCTGACTGGGTTAAGAGTAGCATTTAAATGAAGTTGCACTCTTTTTATTTTATTTTATTAATTACACTTTGTATCCCCCCATAAGCTCCTCCCTCCTCTCCTCCCGGTCCCACCCTCCCTCCTCCTTCTTCATGTATGCCCCTCCCCAAAGTTGCACTCTTTAAAACCATTGTGGCAGGCAGCAAGAAAAAAAAAAAGGTGGTGAATGCAGGGGGCACCCACCAAAGAATATCCCAAGACCTGTTGTTCCTTCTGTGTCTTTGTCCTCAGTCATGTGCAAGATTCCAATGGTAAAGACAAAGGAAAGGGTACTTGAGCATGTTGACACGGATGGATTAAGTGTGGGGACAGAGCTCTGTTATGGAAAGGGGTGTAGCTGGATGAAGCTGGCTGGAGGTGACCTCGGTGGCCGGAAGGTCCATCTTGAATCTCTGAGGTTTGGGTGTGACGTGAGGGCACGATGGCTCCTCCCGTGAAGGAAGCCGTGAAGGGTGCACTGGGGTCTTGCTCTTTAGGTGCGCTTCCTGGAGCAGCAGAACCAGGTGCTGCAGACCAAGTGGGAGCTGCTGCAGCAGGTGAACACCTCGACCCGGACCAGCAGCCTGGAGCCGGTCTTTGAGAGCTTCATCAGTCAGCTGCAGAGGCAGGTGGATTATCTGACCAGTGAGCAGTCTCGGCAGAACTCGGAGATCCGGAGCATGCAGGATGTCGTGGACGACTACAAGAACAAGTGAGGATCCAGGGCGGGCGCAGGGTCAGGGCACGCCCACCAGGGTCCTGCTGCTGCACCAGGGCCCTTCTGCTGCATTGCCAACAGGGAGGTGGGCCCAGGCGGCCACTTGGGCTCTGCATTGTGCAACCGCAGCGGGTTTCACCTGTGACGGCCCTGGTAGGAAGGCAGTGGCAGCCAGCTGTCAGTTGTGCGGAGCAGGAAATGCAGGAGACAGGCAGTGAGCCCCGCCTACAGGTTCCTCTCTCTGTCTGGAGCGTACCTTCCTTGCTGGGGCAGTGAGGAGCAGATCTGTGGGCTTGGAACTTTAGATTATCAGGTTTGTCACACTCTGCACCCCACTCCAGTGGTTCCGATCCAGGTCTGGATACAGCTGTGGCGAATGCATCTTGAGCATATTTCCAAGTGATGCTGATGCTAGCTAGTGCCCTGAGGACCACACTGAGGAATGTGAGATGAAACGGTTCTCAATAGTTCTCGGTACTGGAGCTTACTAGGCACCGGCAATAGTGGCGGGGATGGCAGGGGTTGAGGTTCAGACCTGCTGTCCATGAGCTTCGGTAGGCGCCAAGGGGGCTCTTCGTAGTCTTCTGCCTCAGGGAACAGGCGCTTCTCTTGACATCACCTTGACGTGCTCACTGTGTTGGGCCACTGGAGGGTCACGGGTGTGTGTGTGTGCGTGTGTGAGTCTACAGGGAAAATAAAGCTCACGTTGGAGGTCAGAGGTGAGGGCTGTAGGTGGACTGTTTCTCTCTGAAAACGTTTACTTGGAGTGGTTGGTACTTCATGGCCTTAACAGACAAAGCTCAAGGGAAGCAGAGTTACTACACCAGAGGAAGCGTGACCTCTGGAGACATTCTGTGCCTGTCTGAGCTTTGCGTGTTGGGTCCTTGTCCTGACTGTTGCTTAGGAGTTTTGGGAACTACCTTAGTCGTTCATCAGTGAGGCCAGAACGCCAGGCACTGGCAGGCGGCAGGCAGCGGTACTGTGAGCAGAGCTGCCTGAACCCAGGACAGTGGGAAAGTGCGGGCTTTCTCGGGGAGGGCAAACCTCAGGGAGCAGAGGTCAGCCCTGCAGCCTGCTTCCTGCCTCCATCACAGGTATGAGGATGAGATCAACAAGCGGACCAATGCTGAGAATGACTTTGTTGTGTTGAAGAAGGTAAGGGGAGGGGGGTGTTCTGGGGAGCTCAGGACTGGGGAGGAGAAAACCCCTGGGCATGCTCTGTGCTATGGACAGGTGTGCTCTGCTCAGCTGCGGGGCCCTTACACACAAGGGAAGGCACACTGGCGCTACTGTGGTCTTCCTGGGACTCCTCCAGGCTTCAGAAGTGGAAATTAAGTTAATTGACAGCTTTCCAGTATCAGTTATGTAACCTTGGGCCCTAGAGAGGGGCCTGGGGGCTGACATGGCTGACCCAGGTGTGGGGTGCTGTTTTTGGCTAGGAAAGTCAGATTCCAGGTCCCAGACCTGAGTGAAGCGATGGCATTTTTAGCCAGGAAGTAAACTGAGAGAGCATTTAGCACTGGCCTGGGGCCAGCCAGGAGGTTGGGGGTAGGGCAATGCCTGGGTGATGAAATCAAACATCTCTGCCACCAGGATGTGGACGCTGCTTTCATGGGCAAATCGGACCTGCAGTCCAAAGTGGACACGCTGTACGCAGAGACCAACTTCCTGAAGTATCTGTTTGATATGGTGAGTGCTGTCCCGAGGAGAAGCCATTTCCTTCCGCACATCCCGTCAGACCAGGAACTGGGGAAGGCTCATCTCACCAGCCCCCACGGGGCATTCTATTGGGGCAGCCGTTCCCTCAGCTTCAGTGGTCTGTTGGGGGCAATGCAGATGTGGGGAGTAGTGAGAATCTTGACATAGAAGCAGGTCCCTGCTTCATGCTCTCAGGCCACTTGGGACGTGAGGATAACAGCCGGGTCTTTACGCGGGACTTACTGTGGGAAGGCCGCAGGGCTCTGGCTGAACCCTGCAGAAGACAATAGAAGGGGTTTTGTGGTGGAGACAAGCCAAAGGGGAGCAGGAGAGTGTGCTCCCAATGCTCGCCCATCACCCGGGTCTAACCTGGGGTTCCTGCTGTGCTCTGCTTACCTTGGGGAGATGTCCTTTCAACAGAAGGATGTATGAACTGAGAGAGTCAAGTATCAAGTGCGTCCAAACTGGAGTCCTCTCCACTGGCTCTGACAGCTCTTATGGCCACAAGGAGCAACAGAGCAAGTGTCTGTCAAAGGGCTGTATAAAAAAGATGGGGAAGCCAGAAGGAGGCCCGGACAGCAAGGGCAAGAGAAGCATGATGGAGTGGGGGCCGTGGGGCTCCTTCCTCCTGCCCAGATGATGCTGTGCTCCGTGGCCTTTAGCACATAACAAGAGACCTTTCTCTCAAGAGACCCTTCTGGCCCAGGTGTCTGGCTTCCCCAGGCAGCCTTGAGGGAGAAGACTGAGGCTGGAGGGGAGGGTGGAAAGAGTGACACCCTGTGTCTCACAGGAGCTGTCCCAGATGCAGACTCACATCAGTGACACCAACGTCATCCTGTCCATGGACAACAACCGCTCCCTGGACCTGGACAGCATCATCGATGCGGTGCGCGTCCAGTACGAGCTGATCGCACAGAAGAGCAAGGAGGAGGCCGAGGCCCTGTACCAGACCAAGGTGAACGTGGGCCCTGGGTCTGTACCCCACACGAATGGGTACTCCTCAGCCGACTGCTATTGCCTCCTGGGTTTAAAGTTTGACGTCTCTGTGATAAAGACTTCCTCACCACTGAATATTTTCAGATAGTTCCTGCCTGTTTTATTTGTTTGTTTATTTATTAACTTATTTATTTTAGTTCACCCTTATGGAGAGCTCATAGGGGCCAGACTGCCTAATTTTCTAACTAAACCCAGGACTGCGATTTACAAACACATTCTTAGCCAGCACAGCATTTGTTATTTTTGTTCTTCATGATGGCATCTTTTTAGTCTCTTGTTTTTCTCTTTCACGTGTCACTCAGAAATCCTAGAGTCACTTTCTGTGACTATAAATATCTTACCCTGCTCTTAACAGGACAGGAACTTAACTGGGTGATCACATTTGTCACCTGCTGGGCACAGTTTTGACTGCCTCTTGGGTGTGAGTCCGGTTTTTGAGTGGTTAAGACTCTAGTTGAAGGACCGGAGGCCGACAGCCCAATCATTGAATCTGGAGTCAGGATTTGGTGACCTGCTCTGTAGATTTTGGAGTCCACTCCGGCGTCATTGACCTCTGTTCTGCAGTCTGAAAACAGACGTTCTGGGATGTCACGAGACAGGGGAAGGGGAGTTTTGTCAGAATGTATACTTTCTTCTCAGCTCTTCCTGAGGAAACCCTGTGTATAATCTAGTTGGTGAAGCAATGCTGGCACAGGAGAGAGAGAGAGAGAGAGAGAGAGAGAGAGAGAGAGAGAGGAGAACATGGGTGCCCTGAGGGCTTCTGAGGCCACGAGCTCCTGTCAGGGGAACCACTCTGGAAAAGGGACAAAGAATACAGTGGGTGGGAAGGAGTGAGGGAGTCCCAGCGTGGGTAATGGCTGTGTGAAGGCTGAGGTGTGTGGAAAAGGCGGTAAAGAACATTAAGAAACAGCTTTGTCTGGGTGGGCTATGAGCCTAGACTGGTGTACATGAGGGCGGAGGGAGGCTTGCTCTAGCGATACGTGTGTGTGTTCAAGCACATCTTTTTGCTGCTCAGCTGAGGGAGGTTTGGGATGAGTATGACTGTGCAGGGTCACAGCTCTAGGTGGCCTTTCTCGAAGAGAGTGCAGCACAGATCTTTCTCTGGGATACCCAGACCCTGCCCCTGCAGTGCGCAGAGTGTGACCCGCAGACACTGACCACGGCGTCTCTGACCCATAGTACCAGGAGCTGCAGATCACAGCCGGGAAACACGGGGATGACCTGAAGAACAGCAAGATGGAGATCTCAGAGCTCAACCGCAACATCCAGAGGCTTCAGGCAGAGATCGCCAGCGTCAAGAAGCAGGTGGGGCGAGCGCTTAGGGCAGGCTGGGTGCTCAGGGTGGGCTCGCCAGACGCGCCTCCTCCCGCAAGGCCCAGGCCGGACTCCGGGAGCTCAGTCCCCCGGTGGTCTCTGGAACAGATCGAGCAGATGCACGGGTCCATTTCTGATGCCGAGGATCGAGGGGAGCGCGCTCTGCAGGACGCGAAGCAGAAGCTGCAGGACATGGACGAGGCCCTGCAGCTGTCCAAGGAGGACCTGGCGCGGCTGCTGCGCGACTACCAGGCCTTGCTGGGGGCCAAGCTGTCCCTGGACGTGGAGATCGCCACCTACCGCGAGCTGCTGGAGGGCGAGGAGAGCAGGTGGGTGGGCAACAGCCGAGCCTCCGGGCGGGGGTGGGGGAACGGGACGAAAAAGGCTTCTCCACGTGCTCCCGGGAAGACTGTCCGGGTGAGCAGGGCGTCCAGGTTAGGGTGGCTAGCTCGGAGGGGCACGGAGGAGCCGCTCCGAGGCTGGCGCTGACCGCTGTGCTTTGATTCACAGGATGTCAGGGGCGCTGCAGAGCCAAGTGAGCATCTGTGAGTACCGAGGCTGGTGGTGCTGGGCGAGGAGGGGCTGGCCGGGTGGCCTGGGCAAGGAGGGGCTGGCCGGGTGGCCTGGGCGGCCTGGGCGAGGAGGGGCTGGCCGAGTGACCTGTGTTCTCTAGTCTCATACAAAGAACAGGAACGCGAGCAAGGGATGCTTGACAGCACGGGCTAGAGATCACGGGGATGCGCCCCCAATTAAGAACTGCGCCCAGAGGGCCGGTGGCTAGCCAGGGGCAGCGCGCCTCGCGTCAATGGGTGCCCGCATCCTTTGGAAGCGCACAGTTGCCTTCCAGTGCCGTCTGCAGAGTCCCCTGACCGCCCTGTCTGTCTGTCCTTCCCTGGCACAGCGGTGCAGAGCAGCCAGGTGACCATAGGCGGCGGCGGCGGCGGCGGCGGCGGCGGCGGCGGCTCTGGCGGTTACAGCGGCGGCTACGGAGGAGGAGCAGGCTCCCGCGGGGGCGGCGGCGGCTACGGAGGAGGCGCAGGCTCCCGCGGGGGCGGCGGCGGCGGGAGCTCGGGAGGCTACAGCGGCGGCTCCCGCGGGGGCGGCGGCTACGGAGGCGGCTACGGAGGAGGAGCAGGTTCCCGCGGGGGCGGCGGCGGCGGCGGCGGCGGCGGCGGCGCGAGCTACGGCTCCAGCAGCAGGAGCAGCAGCAAATACGGCGGCGGCGGCGGCGGCTCGTCGCGCACGCAGATCGTGCAGACCTCTACCCACAGCTCACGCAGGCGCGTGGTGGAGTAGGGGCTCCGCGCCGCCTTCTCCCCAGTCTCTCCGGCTCTCTCAACTACCTTTTCTCCCAGCGGGTCCCAGCAAGCTTCCAGGTCGCTTCACGCTAGGGGAGAAAGCAGGGCGCATGTACAGCCTCCGTTTCCCGTCAAAGCCACAGACAGGCTGCTCCCTCAGGCACCCCTCCGCTTGCTCCTACCCCTGCCCCGGACCCGGGGGCCTTGTCCATCAACGAAGAAAAAGAGCCTGGAGGACACCTTCGCTAAGGCCTCAGTCCCAGGCCCCCTTAAGCTGGGCAGTTCATTGAACAGTAACCCCCGAGGCCTTCATCCCTCCCTGAAGCCTCCCGTAAGGCAGTGTGCTTAGTGAGGGGACCTCTGAGCCAAGAGCCTTCAGGCCCCTGGCTCTGTGGCCTCACGCTGCCTCCCCCTGACAGCGGGGTAGGCTTGTTCTGATTCGGTAGCTGTGCGTCTTGCCTGTGTTGACCTGTGTCATTTCTGAGTCAACAGCCGCAGTCGGGCTGTCTGAGTGGGCAGGGGGTAAGTCCTTGTCCAAGGGAGGACTGTGCTTAGCAGTGTGTGTGGGGGGCCAATCAAGTTCTCTCTCCGCCCTTCCCTCTTCCAGCAGGCCCCTGAGTTCGGAGCCAGCCCCTTCCCCAAGGCGCTGAAACACAGATCACCCGCAGGGCAGCCCTGCTCCTGCAAGCAAGCGCCCCGGCCTGGGGAATGAGAGGCTTGTTTGGCTTGTTGTGGACTGCTCCAGCCTTGTGCTAGTGTGGAAATGGCCTGGGTTTTTGCAGGCAACCCCGACGCTCACTGCCAGACCTCCTAAGTCCCCTCTGTTCTGCGATTCTGAACTCTCTTCCGGGCTTTGTCTCCTGATTTAAAATTTAAAGCACAGTTGTGGCAAACTCGCTTGACCCATGCTGAGGGGGGCAGGAAGAGGAGAGCACCAGCCAATGAACGTCAGGAGAGAGAGGGAACGGCTTTGCTCCCAGTCTCCAGTCCCTTTCACTCACTCGCTTGCTTAACCCCTGCAGCCTGAGTCTAATTCCGCCAGGGAGAGCTTTTCTGTGGGTCCGCTGGGAGCGCTGTGATGTCAGTCCCTGGTTGGAAGCTGTACTCTGAAGGGCTTAGCAGTTCTCGTTTTTTTCTACAATAAATTTTTCTGTGATCTCAGTATACTGTGTGGTCAGAAGGCAAGTTATTATTTTGTCAGTTCTCTGAAATTAATTCGAATTTGAAAAGTTAAGACATTATTTGTGTGTGTGTGTGTGTGTGCATGTGTGAGCCGGTGTGAGTGCAGGTGTGTGTTAATGCGAGCTGTTGGTCCTTGGCTGTTGTCTGTCTTCTTTTGGGAGGATGACAGGTTCTCTTACTGACTTGTAACTCACCGAGTAGGCGGTCGGCTGGCCAGTGAGCCCTCGCACCCACCCATCTCTGCCTAAGCGGGTGCGAAGACTGCAGGCAGGTGCCATTGGGCCAGGCTCCTGAGTTGTGAGTTCTGGGAGATCAGCTTGTAGCCCAAGTGCTTCCTGGGGTGTTATCATTGGCCCCCATGGATCACCGTCTTCACGGCTTGTCATTGTACACGCAGAGCACCATCTTGGAGAGGCTCCCAAACTCTTGCCCTTGCTGACCGGTGAAGCTGCTCACCATGCAGAAGCTGCACATTTGTTCAGCGGGCATCTGTGCGGCTCCTACTGCTGCTCATTCCAGTTGCAGCCACACTGGAGGGAATCACCGGCAGCGGCAAAGGCTCTGAGATGCCTCGTGGAATGGACAGGCCTCCCAGCCTTGAGGTGCTGAAGCACAAATGACACGCTTTGAGGGAAAAGACAGTTCAGAGGGGAGAGAAAGCAGAGTGCACATCTCTCTGGGTCCTCCAGCTGGATGAGCAGAGGGGTCGGCCCAGAAAAAGAGAGGAAGTAAACAGGGAGGCAAGAGTCTATACTTAAAGCGAAAAGCCAAGAGCCCAGGCAGTAGCCAAGGGAGAGGCCGATAGACATCGGCAAACATAAAAATGATGGATGGCGTTTAGCTGTCAGGGAGAACACATTAGTCAACAGGGCGTGGCCACAACCGAAGACAGCTGTGGGAACCAGGAAGAGAAGAACCAGGAAGAGGGGTCCTCTAGACCCTTCTGCTGTGAGGTCCCCCTGGGGACCCTGAATGACAACTTTAGTAGCAGAGAGGAGCCTAGTCCTCTGTGACGAGGGCAATAGTGGTGGGCCGTGCCAGGTATGGCGGGGAGGGGGAGGACCGTGAGAGCAGCCTGGGTGGAGGGAGACAGGCTTGTCAGCTGCAGAGATTTGAAGAGCCTGCCTAGGCAAGAGGTTTGGCCCCAGCTGGTGACCCACATGCACAGGTGGGAAGGACAGCAGGCTTGGTTCCTTGTGAGTTCTACTTAGCTGCACCGAGAGGCCCCTGGGGAGTTATCAGGTCACAAGCCACTTGAGTAACTGCTTGGACTAGGCTGAGGGAAATCAGAAAGGGTGGTGGGGATGCTGCGCGGAGGCCTCCACACCCCTGCTGTCCGCACTTGGGAGGGCCAGGGGAAAGTAAGGGAGCCTGCTTTGTGTGCTTAATGGGGAGAATAAGGTCAGACACCAGGGAAGGCTAAGTCAAGGAGAGGCCGAGCCAAGTTTTCCTGCGGCACTAGGCCCTTTAGAGGGCGTGGCCTGGGATCACTCACATGTGCAAGATATTCGAAGGGAACAGGGGTGACTGTGGGAAAAGCATCAGGGCCAGGGCCAGGCGTGGGTCATGTTTCCCATCCTTCTTCTGGGCAGGAGTTGGGATTGTTCCAGAAAACGTGGCCCTGCCTTTTCTAACCTGAAAAGATGTGGCTAGCTTAGTCAGAAAGAAGGGGAGACCACGAAACAGAAGGAGGGAACAGAGGGCCCCAGTTCTAAGATTCTGGGCAAAGAGCTGCTCCAGCACAGGGGAGTAGGAAATGTGGGGAGCGGGAGGGGAGGCAAGCGAGGAAGGGCTCTCAGGGTCTAGGTGCTTACATTCTGCCAATGGGGAGTTGTGTAGGGCTTGAACAATGGCGACTGGCCCTGGAGGGCAGCAGAAGATGCTAGAGAAGGTTTCCTGGTTCGGCCAGTGAGCAGGTTCACCGCGGCCAGACACTATCACCTCTAGGTCATCCCAGTGAAAATAACAAGCAGTTCTATAAGCCATATGAAGCGCCTTGTTTGCGTCATCTCATTTGGTTCCCACCATCCCTTGAGAGGACCTGGAGACCCAGAGGGGGGCTTGGGAGGCTATTCCATGCCACTGAGTTAGTGCTTTCCCAATAGGCAGTCAGAAGAGCAAAGCTGTCCCCTACCATCCATCATCCATCAGGTACGACTGGCAGGAGCTAGTGTGGATCCCAGGGGAGCTTTGCCAGCTGCTCCTCCCGCCAGTAGGCTGTGGCAGGGCGGGCCACAGTGGAAAGCTAAATTTAATTTCACCAGCTTCTCAGCTGCAGAGATTTTTATCTAGGACGTGGTGAACAGGAGGAGCAGCCATTGGCTTACCACCGTCCTAACTCCATTTGACCTTGGCTGAGATGTGTGGGACGCTGGGAAAGTTCTCAGTCTAAGGAGGAGTCTGTGCCTAGCCCTTTGGCCCAGGAGGTGTCTTCAGATTAAAGGGCTAGGTGCTCCTGCGGTCCCTCTTCAAGCCCTCTGTTGCTCCCACGGCTTTGTTGGACACGCTGTCCTGGTTTTATCGGCTTTCCGATCAGTCCAGGAAACTGGGTGTCTAAATTAATCAATGCTCTGTTTCTGGGTTGGGCTGGGAATTTGGGCCTCTGGGAGGTTCTCCAGAATGAACAGTCATTTCCAAATGTCCCAGCGCCAAGCCTTGGAAGGCCTTTGGGGGCTCCAAGTTGGCTTCCACTCTGTTGCCCCAGTGTGCTGTATCTGTGGGGCTTGGCTCCACCCCAGGGAACAGGCATTTCATGGTTTCATCCAGGGTCCCTTGCTAACCCTGCCTGCCTGGTGGTACTGGCGCTGGCTGCTGGCATCGTTTCTATGGGATGCAGCACTATCTTCTCTATGACAAACGTATGGTCTTTACAAGTCCTGGGGCGTTTCAAGAACGGAAACCTTCCTTGGTATTTTGGACAACTTTCAGCAAGGGGTTTGTAAAATAAATAAATAAATAAATAAATAAATAAATAAATAAATAAATAAATAAATAAATAAATAACTTCCCAGCTATTGGGTCCTTCCAAATGCAAGAATGACAGACTCAGTCTCTCTCCCTCTGTCCATCTCTGTCTCTTTCTCTCATCTATATCCTGCAGCTTCCTTGGAAATAGATTTAGCTCCTATTTTACGAATGAGGAAAGTTGGTCTCAGAGAGGACTGAGCTGCCTAGGGTCATACAGCCGGCGGTGTGCAATCAGGAGTATGACACACACACACTCCCCACCCCCTCCCCAGTACAGACTGCGACAGCACACACTCCTCTTTGGTTTTCCCCCTCTCTGCCCTCCGCTGGCTCCCTCACTGCGCAGCAGTGATTCTGAGGACTCCTGTCCTTGCTGCCTGCCTTCAACAGGTCTGCCCTATGTGGGCGCCTTTCCATCCTGCTTTTAAAAGCCCCAGCCGCTCCTCAGCTCTTCGTCAGCTTTCAACATCTCACCGCGCCTCCCCATTGTCTGTGACTCCCCTGCCCTCCTCCCAGGCTTCGGCTGTCCCCACTCCCCTGAAATTGACTTCTCCCACAGCCTGGCAGAGTCCCACAGGGCTGGGTGGCTTGTCATTGCATGTTCCTCTTAATTCTTTTCTCAGCCCCATCCCTCAAAAAGCTCTCAAAACATCACCACACCTGCCCCTGCTGCGCCCCAAAGCAGTGTGGGGGTGGGGAGGGGCCGTGCAGATGTTCTGGAATGCTGTGAGCTTGTACTGATGAGCCCTCCATTGCCAGGGCCCATAAAGGAGGCTGAGAAGCCCCTAAGACACGGAGAGTTAGCACTGGCGATCAAGCCACAGACACACCAGCAATCGCTGGGCAAAGGGCTAAGGCAGTGGCCAAGTTAGGGGAAAGAGCCCAACAGAGTGGCAGCACAGTGTTAATCAAGGAAACCTTCCTGGAGAAGGTGAGGTCTGGGCCGACCAACCACAAGCTGAGTGATTACAGTGGTGTGGGAGACTGAAACCAGAGTCTAGAGCAGTAGCTAATCTGAATGTGAGGGCTTTTTTATGGTCCCAAAGCCTGTCTGTGAGGTAGAATTATTGGAAGGAGAAAAGGCAATGATGAGAGACAGAGAGAAAAAGGGGAAGAGAGCTTGTCAGTCCGGGTAGAGCAGAGGGAGGAAGGGTCACCATTTGAGGGCTGAGAGGAGAAAGTGTAGGTGATACAGACAGAGGCTGGTCAAGGTCCCGAGGCACGGGGCTTGCCAGTGACCTTCTGGAGGACCAGGACACACATTCCGACCTCTGTGGATCTCAGCCATCTTTTCTTTAGAGTGGGGCCAGGGTCTCTCAGCAACGCTTACACCTAATAGTGGTTGGCGTCTGCAGGAGTCTGGGCTCCACCTGGCTCTCATTCATGTCTGTGTGTTCTGAGTGTGGGGCTCACGCCTTTGTCTCACCGGCGTCCCAAAACATCCCACGTCCTAACACATCTCGCCATTGCCTAGCCTTCTCCTGTGGGCTGCCCAGGAAGCAGAGCTCATGGGGAGGTCTGCGAGTGGCTGGCACACACATGCAATGCACACACATGCAATGCACACGCATGCAATGCACATGCATGCAGACACCTATGCACACCCTCCAAAGTGCTAGAAGGAATCGATTGTGCAGAGCGATATGTCTCAGAGGGAGTGTGCTGAGCTGAAAGAATTTTGATTGCCTGTCAGGAGATGATTGGGCAATAGTCTTAGCACACCAAGGCCGCTCCAGTCCCATTGTTCTCAAGACCCGGATTACTCATTCCCTAAAGAGATGGTTAGTTTAGCAGCCCAAGGATGAGGGCAGCAGGACAGAGTTCCAGAAGACAGTGCTGGAATCGGGGGACAAAGACAGGCTGGGGCACCTCTTGGAGGAAGGGAGGGCAAACACGGGCGCAAGAGAAAGCTTGCCGGCTAGGTGTTGCTGAAGAGAAGCGGCTGTTTATTTTCAGCAGCAGCTAGGTTGCAGAGGATTGGCACAGCTCCCCAGTTCAGAGCTGCCAGGCACTGGGGCAGGATGGTCTTTACAGATGGCCCCTCTCCTCATACAAGCAGAGCTTGTGTGTGTGGGTGGAATCCCCACGAGGTCACAAGGGTGCTGGAGCTAGACGCCAGGGCAGGCTCCCGGAAGGCGTGGCCCACTCTGCGTTGAGTGTGCGGCACACGCCAGGCTCCTGAGATGCCTCTACATGACCCTCTGGGTAGGTTTCGGTCTTTCCAGGTCTCTGTTACTGCTCTCTGCAAATGTTGACCGAGTGCTGGGCTCAGGAAAGCCCCTGGCTGCTGAGAGGCATGGTGGTACTCAGGGATCTGGACAGGAGAGACCCTCCCTCGTCTTCAAGATCTGAGGGAATGTCCCCAAGGTCTTCCTGTCTGCCAGGAGCCAAAGGCTCGGAGGACAAAAGTCTTTCTTTCAGAACCCTCCATAGCAGGACGGTATTTCATGCTGCCCAGTGTCCCCCGGAGCTCTCAGGAGGACATGAACTCAGTTGCCGTGCCGACACACAGAACGAGTTATGATCTCATGCACTGTATGTACCCTCAGTTCATATCCCAGACGCCACCTCTGGAGACGTAGGAAGCTTTGCCGCCCTCATTCTTCACTTTTCTCATTTAAGAATGCATAGATTTAGACCTCTGTCAAAGTTGCTGTAAACACCGACCACATATAAACCATAAAACACGTCCTGGCACCAGCTTCCGTTTGCTTTAGTTCCCCCCCCCCTTTGCCCCAGAGCTGTTGTCACTGACTCTAGGAACACTGTGAACTTCCCAGGTCAGGATTTCCAGATTTTCCTAACTGCCTTCCCTTCCAAACCCACACTCATGTCTTCTGTGGTCCAACATGGGGTTTGAACCTGTCGTGCCTCAACTTCCCGCTTTGCTTTGCCACGTTCGAGGTGCCGCCTCATCTCTCCATTGCATGTGCTTTCTACGCTGGCACCTGCGACTGTTGCTTTATCTTTGGAAAGGAGCAACTAGGGAGCCTAGGAGAGAACACAGCATTCCCCTCGCTCACTGCAGACCCCTTTCTCCTGCTTGGTGACAGCTGTTCTTCTTGGACTCCGCCAGGGCAGCGCATTTGAAACAGTCTGGAAAACATTGGCTTTTTAGCTCTCAAAGCTTCTACTCCGCGTCAGGAGATGTGGTTTGGCGAGCTCTGGGGTTGGAAGGGACATCTCAGAGATGGACGGGAGCTCTTTAGGAACGCAAGCTCCTGAGATTGCACCTGCTGCTCCAGCAGCACGCAACAGCAGGGGAGAGTACGGGCACGCATGCCTTTGTGCCCCGGATTACAAAATCTGATCAAGAACACTCAGGAGCCAGAGTGGGGTCCTGGATTCTCAAAGTCATCAACACTTGAGGAGAGATCCTGTCTGATAAGTGATTACCACACGAATCAATCCTGTCTGCACAGCAATTTTGAGAGCACATCCTGGGAGCTAGGCGTGTGGTGTTTATCATATTGTTGAGGCTCGTAAAAATCTTGTATGGCTGCAGGCAAGCCAAACCCTCTGCAGGCTCTGCATCTCCGCTGACTCTGAGGACCAAGCCCAGTTTCCTCCAGTATATAAGGGCATGGCGCCGGGCTCAGAGCAGAGAAGTGCTCAGCTCCTTCCTTCCCTGTGTGACTTCTCTCTAAGCCAGCATGAGTCGACAGTGTAGTTCCAGGTCCATGTGCCTGAGCGTTGGCGGCGGTGGCAGGGGCTTCAGCTCCGGCTCCGCAGGCCTGGTCAACTTCCAGCGCCGGTCCACCAGCTGCGTGCGCCGCAGTGGAGGCGGTGGTGGCGGTGGGAGATTTTCAGGAGGAGGAGGAGGAGGAGGCTTCTGTGGGAGCTCTGGTGGCGGGGGTAGCTTTGGAAGCAGAAGTCTCGTCAACCTTGGAGGTGGCAGGAGCATCTCCATGAGCGTGGCCGGGGGTGGATATGGTGGCTTTGGTGGCAGCAGCTTCGGCGGCGGCGGCGGTGGCGGTGGTTTTGGTAGCGGTGGTTTTGGCGGTGGCAGTTTTGGCGGTGGCAGTTTTGGTGGTGGTGGCTTTGGCAGTGGAGGTGCTTTTGGTAGATTTGGAAGTGGTTTGGGGCCTGTCATTCCCCCTGGTGGCATCCATGAAGTCACTGTTAACCAGAGCCTTCTCCAGCCCCTCAACATGGAAGTTGACCCTGAGATTCAAAAGGTGAAGTCTCAGGAGAGAGAGCAGATCAAGTCCCTCAATAACAAATTTGCCTCCTTCATCGACAAGGTGAGTGAGCCTGCTGGGAGGGCAGGCCAAGCTAGCCTCTCCTAGGCCGTGAACTGAGGGCAAGACAGTGGGGTTAACCTCGTGTGTGTGCACTTGGCAGCTGAGAATGGAACACGGGACATGTGCTGAAAGAAGGCCCGGGGTGGTGCTAAGCCATGAGCGAGTCCTTTATTGGACAAAGGGAGCCTGAGTACTCATGTGGCTGACATCCTGTTGTTCTTTATTGCACTCTTGAACTAAGCTGGACTTACATCTGTTGACTGAAGATCGTAGAAATGGGGATAATGCAATTTTCTAGGGTTCAAGCAAGAAACCCACGAAGGCCTTCCTGGCCATGAAGGGGTTAACTCAGGGGGGCCCTGTGAAGTAGCAGGGAGGGTGGAGCAGATTAGCACCAAACAGCCTGTGCTGCCAAGGGGTCTCTGTCCTCTGCAGCCCAGTTCCTACAGTTACTGGACCAGGAAGGTCATTTTTAAAATACATGTATTCCAAGGTTTAGTTCTGGAAAAATTAAAAAAACAAACAATTTTTGGCTTTTCTGCTAATTTATCAATAATGTCAATATAAAATTAGCCACATCAAATTTCAAATCCAATTTGGTATTTTCCTAACACACCTTTAACTGTGTGTATGGCCCTGTGGTGTGAATTTCTCAAGTGTGGTGTGAATTTCTCAAGTGTCACATATCCACTGCAAAGCATCATTCCAGGAATTTTATGTGTGCTGTAAGTGGTAGAACAGATTTCTTCCTTCCAGGGCTAGTCTGCATTAAGCCACATGCTGGATTTTGCTCTGAAATTGATGCCAGCTTCTTCCTACAGCCCTTGCTGCCCAATATGAATGAAAGTTCTTTTTAAAAAGGAGACATTGGTCTTGCTCGGTGGCCATCAGACCCCATTCCTGTACTTTGGGTAATGAATGGGTCCCCTGTTTCCAGGTGCGCTTCCTGGAGCAACAAAACCAGGTGCTACAAACCAAATGGGAGCTGCTGCAGCAGGTAGACACCACAACTCGGACCCAAAATTTGGAACCTCTGTTTGAACAATATATTAGCAACCTCAGGAGGAATGTGGACTCACTGAAGAGTGACCAGTCACGGATGGATTCTGAACTGAAGAACATGCAGGACATGGTGGAAGACTACAGGAACAAGTAAGGAAGCCATGCGTTTCCAGAAGGCGATGTGCTAGGAATAGGACTTAGCATGTAGCCATGGCTTTCCCCTCAGTGAGGGGCAAATCAATTGGGCTAGACCAAGTCTTCATCTTCTCAGAAGGTAGATTCTGGTTAATGGTTTTAGTGCTCAGAAGCAGAGGGTGGTTGGGGTGGCGGTGCCTGTGAAGGGAGGCCACCGTAGGCAGTGATCCCTTTCCTCTAGAGCACCAAGTTTCAGGCCTCAACCTCCCCTAACTGTCCTACTGTGTTTTCCTACAGGTATGAGGATGAGATCAACAAGAGGACAAATGCAGAGAATGAGTTTGTGACCATCAAGAAGGTAAACACCTTTCTGGGGTGGAATCCATCTGTGAAACAATAGATAAAGGTCACGCCAGAGAGAAGCCATGTTGTGGAGAACCAGGTAGCACAGCTGCTGAACATGTGGGGAGGGCTGTTTTCTCCCATTCCCACGGGCCTGCGCTAGCGCGGGCACTCAGAGCTTCGCAGCTCTTGTTTGTTTCTTTTCTTCTCTGCACCTATAGTAAGTAGGGAGGCCAGTTCTCAGCAAGTCAGGCAAGCTCTTTGAGGTGTGAAGAGACGGAATAACCAAGAACTGTGATTTACCTGGGAAGAGAAGGAGTGGATCCCAAACCCCATTGAAAAGCCCCTTTATGGCTGGAGAGAGGAGGCTCGTCCTGGAAAGAACACGGCTTTACGGTACCTTTTCCCTCTAGGATGTGGATTCAGCTTACATGAACAAAGTAGAACTTCAGGCCAAGGTGGACACCCTGAAGCAGGACATCGAATTCTTCACAACACTCTACCAGATGGTAAAGGCTTGGATTTCAGTCGAGGCCACCTACATGGAGCACCTTGAGCCCGACCCCCCTGCTCTGCAGAGTGGAGGCCTTGCTTCCCTCCCCAGGCCCCCGCTCTGAGCTGTTTTATTTTGTTTTTATCCCGTAAGAGTCACTGAGCTGTTCCATCCTGCAGGAGCTGTCCCAGATGCAGACTCACATCAGCGAAACCAACGTCATCCTGTCCATGGACAACAACCGCTCCCTGGACCTGGACAGCATCATCGCCGAGGTCAAGGCTCAGTACGACGACATCTGCCAGAGGAGCAAGGCTGAGGCCGAGAATTTCTACCAGAGCAAGGTGAGCGCCTGCAAGCTTAGGCCGCCCTCCGGCCCGTTTGTGCGCCCCGCATGCTAACATGCTAACGGAAACTGTGTGTGCTCTGCAGTATGAAGAGCTGCAGATGACTGCTGGAAGACATGGTGACAGTGTGCAGAGCTCCAAGATGGAGATCTCTGAGCTGAACCGAGCAGTCCAGAGACTTCGATCTGAGATTGATGGTGTCAAGAAGCAGGTACGCTCAGATACACAGAATGGGGGGACCCTCGGGCCTTGCTCTGCTCTGCCTTCTCCACTCCCTTTGGGGACTGTGTCAGCTTCCAGAATTCAACTCTTACATGGGATACTCTTAGGGGAAATTTGTGAAGATGGCTAGCAGAGAGAAGGTGATGGTCACAGTGAACATCCTAGCCCACGACGAGAGCAGACCTAGGGATGAGGGGAGGTAGTCAGAGCTTTTAGGTTGGCACGTGGTGGCCCAGGAGAGCAACTGTAACACCTTAAACATCTTCTAAGGATGGTGGCTCTGAGTGCCTCAGGTGACATCAGGGACCATGTGCCCATGCAACGTGCTCTCTCCTCCTCAGATCTCCCACATGCAGCAGAACATCAGTGATGCCGAGCAGCGTGGGGAGAACGCGCTCAAAGATGCGCAGAACAAGCTGAATGAGCTGGAGGACGCCTTGCAGCAGGCCAAGGAGGAGCTGGCCCGCCTGGTGCGCGACTACCAGGAGCTCATGAACATCAAGTTGGCCCTGGACTTGGAGATCGCCACCTACAGGACACTCCTGGAAGGAGAGGAGAGCCGGTGAGCAGGGGTCCTGCCAGCTCGGCCACTCCTCAGGGATCGCTCTCTGGCTGCAATTTGTCTTGTGTTTGGGAAAAAAAAAAAAAAAAAAAAAAAAAAAAAAAAATTCACTCTGTGGGGAGGAAGCAAGGACTTGTATTTACAAGCCCAATTTTTTTTTTTTTCTTTTCTCTACACTTGTTTTTCTGAGTTGCTCTCTGGCTGCCTTTCCTTTCTTCTTCTGCGTCTGAAATGGAGCAATTCTCAGGGCTGGCCTGGATCTCTGGTCTTTGTGGCTGAGTTCCACCAGCCGTGGGGGTCTTGGCTGATTTAGGGAGGTCTCTCTCGGCTTGGACTCAGGCCGACAGCTTTGGGGGGCGCGAGTCTAAGGCGCTGCTCTCCCAGCGGGAGCTCTGGGGAGAAGTCTGGGCCACGCCCCACGGGAAGGGGGGCTGCAGCGCCCTGAAGGCTTGGCTTGTTTCCCCGCAGGATGTCTGGAGAGTGCACCCCCAACGTGAGCGTGTGTAAGTACGGGCTTCCCGGGGGTCTTGGTTGGGCGGGGAGCGCGCGCAGCGGGGCGGAGCCTGAGCGAGCCTCTCTGCAGCCGTGAGCACCAGCCACACCAGCATGAGCGGAAGCAGCAGCCGCGGAGGCGGCGGCGGCGGCGGCGGCGGAAGAGGCTCCGGAGGCAGCAGCTACGGCTCCGGCGGCGGCGGCGGCGGCGGCGGCTACGGCGGCGGCTCCGGAGGCGGCAGCTACGGCGGCAGCTCCGGCGGCGGCGGCTACGGGGGTAGCAGCGGGGGCCACAGAGGGGGCTCTGGAGGGGGCGGCGGCAGCTCCGGAGGCAGCCGGGGAGGGTCCAGCTCCGGCGGCGTTAAGTCCTCGGGTGGCAGTTCTAGCGTGAAGTTTGTGTCCACCAGCTACTCCCGAGGGACCAGATAGAGAGGTGCCCACCAGCCCGCTAGCTCTCCCTTCCCCCCACGACCAAATTTGCCTGGCAAGACCAAGATCAATTGCACCAGCCTTATTGGAGAAAAGAGCTATGGTTGATGGCACCGATTCAGCCTATTTCCCCCGCGCTTTCTTTTCCGAGTCCCCTGGTAGCGACTCCACTTTACGTTTTCCTCGAGAAACAGTTCGGAACTGCCACCACCTACATGACATTTCAAAGAGGAGTCGCTCCAGGGCTTCTTTGCCCAGCGCCCAGAGCACGCTCGGTGCTTCGGGCCGCCCTCAGCATCCTGCATCCCGCAGCACGCTCCGCTGCTTTTTGGTTTTGTACATAAGGTGTTTGCTAGTTTGTCTTTTGTGGAGCACCCTGAAACTTTCCCGCTTCGTTTTGCTGCAATAAACCGCATTTGAAATTCTCAATCTGTTTTGGTCCGTTTGTTTGTGTTGGCTGGGGCGGAGGGCGAAGGAGTGCTCTGTGCGACTGAAATGCGGCGCGGCCAGATGGCTCGTGCGTGTGGGGGTTGGGATCCAGGAACTTGAGTGAGAATGGAGACCGATCGGACCACTTCAATGAGGGGGGGACCCCAGGCCACAAGCTCTGTCCTGGAAGGTTCTCCTGGCGGGAGAAGGCTTTCTTAGAAGGAGCAGGTTGGGAAGGTGTCCCACATTGAAAAGGTAGGAGAGTGCTGCCTGGAAAAGAAATTGTTCCTGTGGAAGAGCCAGTGATGAGGCCCAGCAGCCAACATGCAGGCTTTGGCCTGAGGAGGGGACAGAGAGGCAGACAGGCAGCTTTCGCTCTGCCCATCTCTTGCGGACCACCAGCTTTGCCTCATCTAAGAAGTGCCATTCCAGGCACACAGATCCAGGCACACACACACGTGAAGTAGCCAGGGCACCACAGGGCGAGGAGAGGGGAACTTGGGTGCCTGGGCTGGAGTCTTAACTAGTTATGTGGAAACACAGAAATTACAGGTCTCAGTTTCAGCAGCTCTGCGCTGGGGTGTGGAATACATCTCCCTCACGGGGGCCATTGTGAGGACTGAATAAGGTGGATGAACCATAGCTCAGCCATAGTGTACAAACACTAAGTACCTTTTTAATGATGATGATGATGATGATGATGATGATGATGATGATGATGGTGATGGTGGTGATGAGCTAGCCATTGTTAACATTGCTTGTTGAACTCTGGACAGCCCAGTAAATTCTTGTTTAAAAGAACCAACAAACTGCCACCTTCCTGATGGTTCCAAAACCATGAAAAACTCAGTTCTCTAAACACCGTTTTCTTAGCTTCCTGTCCCCAGGGTTAGGCAGGGCTGAGGATGAGGAGGGTTCAGATAAGCAGGGGTAACATGTAAATAGCACTTAGGGAATTCCCTCTCCTCCTGGTTCTGGATCAGCTCTTCCAGGGCTCGCTGTGTCCTGACCATGGCACACAGGGTGCCTTGAATGCCCTGTGTTGCAGCCAGCAGTCGGTTGCTTGTCTTCCCTGCAGGCTTGAGCCTCAACTATTCACTTGCACTGGTAAACCTGTTTAGGTTGGTTCCTGAAAGCAGAGAATTTAATCCTTTTGCTAAACACGTAGCAACTGGCCCCTGCCCCGAAACACATTTCTTAAGCTCTCACACAAAGCTGGCTAGCTCGGGCATTCCTGGCTGAGTGTTCGGAGAGGGCCAGCCCTCACCTTGCTGTGTCCTTCAGGACATCCCCACCCCTCGTTACACAAGCCTCCCCAGTGAACGCTGCGACTGGCGACTGGCGACTGGCTGCCCATCGTCAGTGATCTGTTCTTTGGAATTCTGACTGCTCTGGACTTGGCCCAGCTTGAAGACTCCCTTTCGGGAATTTCCTGCTGCTGCTTTTGAGGTCACTCCAGCTTTGTCTTCAGCCGGTTTCTTCACCAGATGTGTGGCTGCCAGGATGGATTCAAGAGTTTGCAAAGTGTTGTGAGGCAAGGAGGAAAACGAGGAGCTCTGATTTACACCAGCTGTGTCTAATCCGCTCTGCTACTTAAAGGGCAGATGAGGAAACATGCCTCACAGCTTCCAGGATGCGTAGACCCTTGAGTGAGCGCTCTGGCTATTCCGCATCTCAGTTGTCTCTTACGTACAATGGATAAGAGAGCGTTCGCTTTGGCCACCAAGAGAATAAAGCATACAGCTGTGACTGTTACACAGAAATTGTTAGATGGGTTAGTGAGGGCCTTGCTGCACAAAGAGGAGCAAGGCTCAGGGTTAGGGTCTGCAGCGCCCACGTGAAAGGCAGGTGCAGCAACGGATCTCTGTAATGCCAGCACTGGGAGGAGGTCTGGAGACAGGAGGATGTCCAGGACTTCCTGGCCAGCCAGCTTGCCACACGGCCGAGCTCTAGATACAGTGAGAGGCTCCGTTTCAAAACATAAGGCAGAGCTCTCCTGAAGAAGACAGTGCTGACCTTTGAACTCCATAAGAATGCTCATGTGTAAGCTTCTACACGTGCACCAACAAGAACACACGCACAAGGCGTACGCACTCTGAGAAAGGGCGCAGGAGGGGAGCAGAAGCTGGCAGGCCAGGGCAGTGCTGTGGGGTGCTGGGACCCATCTCACCCGCGGGATAAGGCTGAACCCGCTCCTGACGACTGTGTGAACCAACTGTGGAAGGAGTGGGGTGTGGCGCTGAACGCAGGCATTAGCTTGTGAAGTAAAACCTACATTTTCACTGACTGAACTACCACAGCTACCCCACCTTGCTCTGGAGGTACCTAAACTTCACAGAAGGTGCTGTGGTGCTTGTAGAGTCAGAGCAATGACGGCTGGGTGGCTTTGAGGGAAATGGGCTACTGTCTGCATGAGAAGAGCTGACCTGCGGGACAGCACCACGCTTTCAGGGACACCCCATAACCCTGCGCTTTAGTTGCATGCTTTAGGTTTCACGGTAGTGTGGTGGCCGTGTGTGTGTGTGTGTGTGTGTGTGTGTGTGTGTGTGTGTTCGTGTGTATGGGGGGGTGTGGAGGCCAGAGGTCGACATTGGTGGCTCTCTTGATTAACATATGTATGTATGTATGTACACACTGTGTGTACACATTAACGAGACAGAGGCTTATTGCCTCAGCTAGGCTGTCTGGCCAGTGAAGTCGGAGGTTCTGTGTGTCTCTGAGACCCCAGGGCTGAGGTTACAGGAACGCACTGCCAGGCCTGGCTCTATGTGAGGACTGGAGAGCCAAATTCAGTCTCCACGCTTGTACAGCTGTATTTTACCACTGAGACTCCTCCCAGCCACCAGGTTTCGCTATTATTTATCACATTTCACGATGTTTCTTGTTTGGAATTTGGTGTCCGGATTCAAGAAGTCACAAATAAAAATTTCCTGTACAAACGTATAATTCAGCGGGTAAGCCAAGAGTTGGGGACACTCTGCTGTGTGAAACATGGGTTTTGTTCCCAGGAGCCTTTGAAACTTGGGTTGTAGGAAGTCCAGAAACCTATTGTTAAAATACCCACGACCCAAGCAATGAGAGAAACACACCAGACACAGAGAATGACACACAGACATGAGAGTGATTAAAGGTGGCGTTTGGCAGGGGTTTCAGGGATGCTGTGAGTTTGTGGAAAGGAAAGACTCTTCAGAGACAGACACTCCAGGAAGAGGGAATAATCTGTGCAAAGGGAAGGAAGAGTGAAACTGTGTAAAGCATAAAACCAGCGGCAAAAAAACAAAGTTCAAGAGATTCCCCGACCCAGCTAAAAAGGGCCTGTCATACCCTAAGCAGCCTGGACTGTTGCTGTGGGCGGAAGTTCTCAGGTGGAGGATCGGGACCTATTGGCTTATTACAGGCAATACGGGGCCGGCGGGAGAAAAGGGATTGTGCTGCCGCCACCGCCCTGGGAAATGGGTAAGTAACAGGCTGTGCCCAAGTTCTCAAAGACCAAATTCCAAACAAGAAGCTGCTGAAAGATGGAAGGTAACTGTACTCACACAAAGCTAGCAGCTCGTGCCTGTGACCTCAGCACTGGGGAGACAGAGACAAAGGTCTCAATGGTCAGCCTGTGGGAGAGCTTTGAGTGGATAGAAACGGCCATGTAGCTGAGGAGAAGCTGGCAGAGGAGAGCAGCATGGTGACGTGGGGGGTTAGAAGGCTTGCTAGGGCAGAGGTTTTCATCGGCTGCCTCCCGTTAGAGGCCAGGCTCACAGCCAAAACGTAAGAGACTTTTCAATGTGCACGGTGTGAGCGGCGGCGGCTGTGTCTATCCGAGCGGAGCGCTGGGGACACTCCAGTGAACTCAGAGAATGCTAAGAGCAAGGCCACCCACCCTGTGGTGGATGCATGCTGGTGAGGCCTGGAGGCAGGACCACGGTCACTAATACCTGCCCTCGGCTCTCAGGGACCTCACTCCGCAGGCAAAAGCTCCAGGCGTCACCCAGATGTCAAGAGGATGTCAGGAAGATGGTTTTCAGAGCCAACCATTTCCTGTGCTGTGCAACCCCTCTCTGGGTGAGCCTCACCTGCCAGCCTGAGGTACGAGTGGGGCAGGACAGAACGTGTCACATCCGATCTGTACGACTGTCGCTTTAAGACCCCCATGGGTGAGGCTGCCCCTGAAGGACCCACTCATCAGAGCAGAATGGGCTTTTCCTGCGCCCCCCATTTCATGGGAAACTTAGACCTCAAAGCCCATGCTGGCCACACGGGTTTGTTTACTTTGTGAAAATCTACCAAGCACAGCGGACTCCCAGGATTTGTGCATTTTGAGTAAGAAAAGATTTTACTAAGGCTTATTTCAAGTTGGCAACTGATGGAAAGGAGGCAAATGACACACATATCATAGACTTGTATCTGAACTTAATGTTAGAATCTAGATAGATATGCAGTAAAACTGTCAGTAGCCTACGGACCATCCATTTTCTATTAGAAAAGAAAAGAAAAGAAAAGAAAAAGATCACTCAGGGTGGAGTGGACAGGCCTTTCCTGGAGAGGCAGAATTGCAAGAGCACAGACGAGACATCCTGTGGACCCTAGATTAAAGTCTTTAGAGACGGCAGACCCACCCCAAATGGCAATATACATTTTATATAGACAGTAAGCAGTCAGATCTTAGGGTTGGTGGAAGACTGGATGTAGGCAGGGTAGGGTGAGAGAGTGAGGCTGAGGACACTGAGGAAGCTTCCGTGGCCCCGACCTGGGTCATGCCAGTGAGAACAGGCAGGTGGTGACGGAGGTAGGCTGGTCAGCAGTTGCCTCTGCTCTGGCTCTCTTTCTACCAGGGCTACAGATGGAAACCCGAGTCACTGATGTTGGGAAACAGTGAATCCTCAGATAACTTAGAAGGGATTGTTTGTGGGTCACAGAGAACTTCCAGTGGAGACACTTGCTCAGGTGGAGAAACTTTTAAGGACACGAGAGTCAGGAATCCTGAAGGGCTAGTCGGCAAAAAGCTTGAGGTCTCTGACTCCAACATGTCATCTCTTGGTGGCCTAATGCAGATGTGAGACTTGCAGTTTATCTAAGCAGTCACAGCCGGCAGGAGGGAATGCCACGCACACAGCTGCGTGGCCAGACTTCTCCTGTTCCTTATTCCTGGCTCCCCCTTTTCTCTGGCAGCCACTGTCCTGAATGTCTTGAATTTCCTTCCAAAGGTATTTATGTGTACCACACAAGAAGGCGTCCATCCTGTTGCCCTCCTTTCCCATGCTTTCTGAAGCTCTGGTCTTCTCTCCCAAGCCTCCTCGACTGCCTCCGCCCCACTGAGATCTGAAAGCTTGCCACACAGCAGATCAGCCTTTTGGAAGCTGGCTGTGGCTTCTACCGACAGGCAATACGGCCTGGCCTGGTTTCTGCATATGTGTGAGCTTTCACATATCTGCTGCCACCTCCTTCCTTGGCCTAGACCCAAGTGCTTTCTTCAGTGTTTGTAGCTGGAAAGAGAATCCTTTCCTCAGTCTGCTGACTAAAGAAGCCATGGAAATACCTCTGGCCATTCATTCCCCTTGGAAGGTGACTATGTCCTAGCTGCTGGCTAGTTCCTCCAAAACCGGCTGGGGTCTCCCCACCCCACAGTGATATGGCTTTTATACAAGTACCTCTCTAACTCCACAGACAACTGGGCTTCCCGCTCCCCCCACCCCACCCCAGCAGCCTCCTCTACCACTACATCAGCCCAAGACAGCCTCCTGGAAGCCCTGGGAACATGGCAAAACAAAGAGTTCTGGCGGCTCTTTCCAAACCTGTCACCTCTCACATCCTAATACCGCTGAGCTCAGTCCACTGCTTACTCCTTCCTAGGGGGTTCCACTGACTTGGGGGCTGTTTGGTAGCACTGAGGAAGAAAGAAACCAAAAGACAGTCTGAAACTGGAGACTTTTAGATTCTTGGAGTTTAAGGAACTAAAATCCTCCAGAAGACTTCATTAGGATAAAGATGGAGAGGTCTCCTACATAGACACATAGACACACACACACACACACACACATACACACACATCAATATATCTTTATTTCCCTTTCTCTCTCTACATATATATAGCTCAGTAGTAGAGTTTCACATGTGTGAAATTCTATTTTCAATTCCCATTCCTGCAAATAAACATAAACCCAAACAAAATATAACAATAACAACAATAACAAAACCCAACTTAACCCAACCTAACTAACCACTACTAAAACCAAAAAGGGATAGAACCTTAGCTTAATGGGCATTGATAAAGTGTCTTTGGAAAAATAATATCAGTACTGTCACTATTATTCTTTGAGACAGGGCCCCACTCTCTAGCCCAGGCTGCCCTGAAACTTCCTGTATCTCCCAGGCTAGCCCTGAACCTGTGGCAATCTTCCTACTTTGGGCTCCGAAGCACTGGAATTACAGACAAGAGTCAGCAAGTCTGGTTAAAATGTTATTTCCTTGGGTCGGGATTCTGAAAGTATCAGTCTCATTGCTTCCTGTCTTATGGTAAGGCGCTAAAGTAAGAGCTCACACTCAGGCTGAGAAAAACATAGACACTTTAACGGGCACACTCACCCAGCTGTGCAAAAGGAGACACAAAAGGAAAGTTGGCAACACTATCACGGACCTATTTTGAATATAGTGTTGTATTAATTCACTGAGAATTTCATCCATTCAAGTATTGTAATCACATCCCCTCTCCCACAGAGCCAGCCTCACTCCCACCCCCTCTCAGCCTGTCTCCAGCCTTAAAAAACAAACAAACAAAAACCCTCAAAGAACTCACCAAGTCTAATTTGTGCTGCACGTGTTTGCTCATGGGTATGGGGTCACCTGCTGAAGGGCCAAGGTCGAAGGACGAGGACCACCCCTTTGAAGAGACCGCTCTTCCTCTCCAGGCCCATCGACCGAGAAAAACTTCTCGCTAGGGCGGGGCTTGTGAGACCTTCCCCACTGCAGACCTTCCCCACATAGACCCTTAGGCCGCTTGCTCTGGAAGGCAGAGGGAAGCAAGCGGCCTTGTGCCCAGGCTCTCGGCCGCTGTTGGACCAGCAGCAGATGTGGGCTGCCTGCTGGTAATGTTGATGTTCTGATAGCATCCTCATACAGAGAGCTGGGAAACTCCAGCGAGTTTCCCCGATGAGAGGAGAATTCGTTCTCTTCTCTAGACAAGCAGCTACCTGCTGCAACTACTCAGTGTTTTGGGAAGCAGGCAAAAGCTGAACTCATTTGGGTGTGACATGAATTTTGGGGGTCATTTGGGTGTGACATGCGTCCTGGGGTCAAGTGCAGTCTGGCCCAGATCCCTAGAAATCAGCCATTTATTGTTTACAAAAGAATCTTAGGACAGCAATCATCTCTAGGCTGTGTGTGTGTGTGTTGGAGTGGGGACATTAGTAGAGCATTCTGGGATTAATCTAAGGTACCTGTTCTTCCCCTCTCTCCCAGCTCTGGAAATGCTGTCTCCATGACAGAATAGTAGATGGATTCCTGAAGGTGTCACTTTCTTGTTTGTTTTATTCGCCATCAAAACAACTTATTGTCTTAAAAGAGAAAGAGGATGATCAGACACGGAACCCAAGGACCAGTCTGCGGACTGAGAAAAGCAAAGACAAAAATAAAAACAAAAAATAGTCAAATGTGTTAAGAAGCTGCTGTGAAGGGAGGGGCCATGCTGTCATGGAAACTGACAGGGGAACATTGCAGGAAGCAACAAGGAAAAGACGAGGGCTCACGATGAGGTGAGCCAGAGCAAGGCCGGGGTTTGGGCAGGTGGGAGGGAGTTAGAGGCCTGTAGGCAGCCTCAGCCGGAAGCTGCAAGTGTGGTCTCTAAAATGGTTCCCTGAGGCAAAGGTTGGCTGGGTTCTTGTGCCAGATAGAAGGGAGAGGAAGGATCACCACAAGACATTTGGGTGTAATTTTCAGTTCTTTGTTGAAAGGATGGGCACCCGTGAAGCCGTGCGCCACTGTGAGTCTCTGACCTCGCTCCTCCCCGGTCTGCCGGAGCACACTCCCTGCCGATCCATTTTCAGGAACTTGTCAATTTGTGACCTTCCCAGGTTCAGGCAGGGGTGTTCCCACCCTTCCCAGGGGCCCACGCCCTGTTTCCAATCTGTCAATGTAGGCCCTGCTCGCTCAGTCTAGGCAGCGTGGAGCGCCCTCTACTGGCAACATGTGTGTAACACACGCAGGTGCAGCAGCCAGGGCCGGCTGCGCTAGGCAGAGGCTTCTGGGTGCTGGGGGAGGAGGGGGAGACGCTGCCCTCGGACAGTGCAGGAAGATTCTCAGCACTGGCAGGAAAGGCTGTTCTTGGCTCTGTTCTTTGGCGGTGAAGGCACAGGAGGGCAGTTGGGTCCCTCTTGGTGTGTGTGTGTGTGTGTGTGTGTGTGTGTGTGTGTGTGTGTCGGCAGTGGGTGGAGACTGGGCTCCGGCCTGAGCTCCTGGGAGGTCCAAGGAATCCACCGAGAAACTGAGTGTTTAGAAACAGAGCAGAAGGGAGACTTGAACCACCAGAGATGGTAAGGGACGGTGAGTGTGATCGCTGCTCCTGTGGAGATGAACCACACCACTCTTGTGTGAAAGAGGGTCAGGCTTCTCAGGGATTGTAGGGGTCACCCAGGCCCAGGCGGCTGCATGGCCAGTCCTGCGAGGACGAATTAAGCTCCCTCAGAGACTTCGATAGTAGGAGCTCTGGCTAGGGGCCGCTCAAGAGAGCCCTCAGGCCTTGAGCAGATGACTTCCAGCTGTGAGTGCCCAGTTGTGTCGGGTCCTCACTCTCCTCCCACATCCCCCAGACTCTCTCTCTCTTTCCAGCCCCAAATTTTCCCAGGTTCTTAGACCGAACTCCTAGAATATTTTGACCAGTTATTTTAAAAAGCATAAAGGCCACGGCCTTGGCTTGGGTTACCTCAGAGGCCTTTTGGAGAACATTCTTGCTTGTTCAGTTAAAAGAGAAAGGTTGGAGGCTGGAGAGACGGCTCAGTGGTTAAAAAGCGCTCCTGCTTTCGTTCAGGTCAGCTCCCAGCATCAATGCGGCAGCTCACGACCATCTGGAACTCCAGTTCAGGAGATCCAGTGTCCTCTCCGGGCCTCCGTGGACACTGGGCAGACACGGTGCACAGACTGAGAACACTGATCTTTTTAGAAGGAGTCAGTCTTTGGCATGGGGTGCTCCTGCTCCCCTCGAGTGTGGCTGTGAAGCGGTGGGGGACAGCCTGGGGCTGGGCCTGCTGCCCTCCCTGCCCTGCCAAGTCCTCCTCGGTAGCTGCGGAAGTGCTCTCGCCATCTCACAGGGATATTTGCAGGACAGGGAAGGAGACAGTCCAGCTAAGGCTGCTGGGCCTACTGTCTCCTGCCAACCTAAAAACCGAGAAATGTGTTGATAATACGACAGACAGAGAGGAATGAAAAGTCACCTCTGTGGAAAAGGATTGCTTCCATGTTTGTTCGAGGCCCTTCGGCTGTAACTGTATGTACAACCATTGGGATGTAAACAGATTAAAACAGATGTCTTCAGGCTGGAGAGATGGCTCAGAGGTTAAGAGCACTGGCTGCTCTTTCAAAGGTCCTGAGTTCAACTCCTAGCAACCACATGGTGGCTCACAACCATCTATACTGAGATCTGGTGTCCTCTTCGGGCCTGCTGGCACACAAACAGGCAGAACACTGAATAAATAATAAATAAATAACTCTTTAAAATAAAACAAAACAAAGCAGAATTTTCATCCAGGCCTGATAGAGCAGGTGCAGTCCCAGCTGCCAGGAGGATCCTGGTTCAAAGCCAGCCCAGGTAACTTAGTGAAACAGTCAGCTGTTGGCTGGGATGGTGAAGCTCTAGCTTGAGAAACGACCTTGTGGGAGCTGCGGAGATGGCTCAGTGGCTAGGATCACTGGCTGCTCTCCCGGAGGGCTCCGCTTGATTCCCAGGGCCCTCAGGGAGGCTGCTGTCACCCCAACTCCACCTCCGGGGGATCCAGCCCCCGCCCCTGGCCCTTGTGGGTACCAGGCGTGCAAGCGGCGCACAGAAAGAGCCACGCTCAGGCAAACCCCTCGTACACACAAAGTAAAACAGATGTGGAGAACGTAAAATCGCCATTTTATTCAAGGCCCAGACAAATGGCACAGTTTCTGTGAGGACGTGAGAGAATGCTCCTTCACGCTCCGTTTCAGCCTGCCGGAGCCTCAGAGTCTGAGATACCGTGTGCGCCTGTCACCTCAGTGATTTGGGAGACCCTGTGTGGTGAGGTCATCCTTTATTTATCTCTGATTCTTTCAAAATACATCTCAGGTCACTAAGAAACAGCGTATGGGGCCTTAAGCTTGCGGTGCTTAAACTGTTTCAGGTCTGGACGAGTGTCCTTGTGAAGTACACCCATGGTCTAAGACAAGATCGCTGGCTTTTCTTGCTACCATGTCCAGTGCTTCCTGTGCCGGGCGGGGGAGGGGAGTGAGCCTGCCGGGAGAAGCAATGATGTCAGCTCTTTGTGGGGCTGGAGGGATCCGTAGGGCCATTCCTGGGGACCCGACCAGGTCTCTCTCTCGCTGTCTCTCTCTTAATCACACACACACACACACACACACACACACACCTACTCACTCTGAAAAGGGAGCCCACAAAGCCCAAAGCAGCGACTGCACCAGTGTCTGACCTTGTGAGTCCAGGGGTTGTATTTATTTGTTTATTTTGGTAGGGTTTCCCAGTGGTGTAGATAACGGGCTACTTACACGGATCAGGGCTAACTCAGCGGGAAGCCCACCCCGACAGAGGTGATGGCTCCCCCAGCCAGGCGACTGCACCATCTAAACACGCCTGAGCATGGCTGCCCAGCACCTCTCCCCACCGTGTCAGGAAGGCCGAGAACACGCCCTGTAGCCTCCCTCCTCTCTGGAGCAAGCGCTTCAGTTTGGAGGGTGTGTCTCAATTCTCAGCACACTTGTAAGAGTTACCTCAGGACAGCCTGGCCTCGTGGGCTGTCCTCGGGGCTAAGCCCTTTGTGCTGATTTTCACTACAGAGACTACTGAAAGGCCGCTGTGGTCTGGCCTCAGTCATGAGTAGGTGCCGCCAGCTTTGCCCCTGGGATGAGCAGCTTTTGGGGTGGTCTTGGCGTCACCGTGGCCCTTTTTATTTTACTGTGTGTGTGTGTGTGTGTGTGTACACCAGAAGCCAACTTGGGATTGTTCCTCAGGCACTGTCTGCTTTGTGTTCTTGAGACTGGGTCTCTGGCTGGAGCCCGTGTCTCCCTGGGCAGCCGGCTAGTAAAGCCCAGGAGTACAAGCGCACGCCAGCCCTCCTAGCTTTTCACCAGGGCACCGGGTGTTGAATTCAGGTGCTGACGGAACAGACGCTTCCCTTGCTGAGCTGCCGCCCTGTGCCTGTCCAGTTCACCCGGCCCGAGAGACAGCCCCTCACCACACAGAACGTCTACCCCGGTTCCAGACTCCCTGCTGCAGACCCTCAGGCAGACGCCCCTCCAGGCTCACCCAGCGGCTCTCCTGAGATGCCACAGAGGCCCTGCCGGATGCAGACAGCGGGTGAGGGGTGGCAAGGCCTCGGAGTCCTGGCTGAGAAGGATGCTCCTCACAGCCTTCTGTCGGGAGTGCTGCTACCCACTGGTTTCTTGCCTGGGCCAGGCCTGGAGAGAGCTGTGGTATTGTTACCTGTCGAACAACCCGAAACTGCCCATCTTTAGGCAAATGTTTCTTCACCTCAGAGCTGCCCTCTCCCGGTGCACGGCGCTTACCCAGCCTTTGAGAACTGGCTCGCAGGCATCCCTCCTTTCCTGACTCCCTATCATTTTTTCTGTTTCCGATTTCTTGCCCCTGGTAGGTCTGTCTGGTGGTGTGCCAGCTCCTGAAAACCAGCTGAGCGCCTCTGCTGCATCCCATCCCATCATGTGATAGGTGGGAGTCAGCTGTGGTGGCTGCTTTAATACCACACAGGTAGAAAATGCCCCAAGCCAGGGCTTTCCTCATAAACCCCGAGCACCCCTCCTCCACGGCGGGCATCTGTGTGCTGCTCCTACCCAGGAGCCTTTCACCCGTGGGATAATGAATTTCTGAGGGAGGGGCTGCGTCCTCCCCCTTTCACCTGGAGAATACAGCAGAGTGTGTGCTACACAAATGGAGAGCAGGGCGAGCAGAGGCCTGCTGTCGCTCAGTGATGCGGACAGACAGCAATCAGAGGGAGGGCCCCAGCAGCACAGGCCCTGGTCTACCGGTCCAGAATAAAGAATGTGTGGGCTGGGTCCTGGGGGGTGGTCATGGTCCTGGGTAGAGGTGGCAAGGGTGGGTAGAGAAGCTCCCCAGGCATCCCTCATCACAAACAACGTCACTGTAGGGCAGACTATAGTGTGGATGGTTGTCCCTGTCTGTCCCAGACCTAGGTGCCTGTTTAGCCTCAATTCGATGGAATATTACAGGCTGGGAAGCAGGGCCTGGGCTTAGCTTTCTGTTCCCCATCCAGTCTCACACTCAACAGTTCTTCTCCTCAGGCAATATGGCCATTGGTTGATCCCTTTGTCATTAGATGTAAGTTTCTCCTGAGGTCAGCTGATTTCCTCTTGTCCGGAAAGGACGTTCCAGGCAAGTAAAGACCATGACGTCACTCTCTGTGTCCCTGGTGAGAGAATGAAACACGTTGCAGCTGAAACCACCCAGGATCGCTGTGGACTTTGAAACAGCTGAGCGTCTTCACCTGCGCTGTGCTCACTGCTGAGGTGTGTTTGGGATTAGAGGCAGCCTGCCTGGGTTCCTGCCGGAGCATTCTGGTTCTGGCTGCCTTTCCTTCTTCACCCTCTCTCGGTCTGACCATGGATAAAAAGGAGTTCCGTGGTAAAGGCATCAGGCTTGGAGGCAAGGTGCTGTGCCCGAAGCCTTGTGCCGCCTCATTGGTACTTGCACCCACCATGTGCCATCACAGGGAGATGCATGCTTGGCTGGAGCTGGGGCATGCAGCCTTTCTGTGGCAAAGCTGTCACCAACCTGTGGGGTGGGGTGGGGTGGGGTGGGGTGGGGTGGGGTGGGGGTGGGGTGGGAAGTTTGCTCCTGAACAGTGTTCAGCCCCTTTCCTGGCCCAGGGAAGCCTGGTCTGGTTCCCTGACAGCCCAAGGGAAGGAAGCATTGCAGTGAAAGATTTAAGCGGTTGTTTGTAAAGGCCACGGCTCCGTGTTTCCTCTTCTCCCTCATTACGGGTAATTGAGTGTTGACTGCAGAGTTTATTAGGCCCCTGACTTTGGAGTCCTGAGCTGTGAAATCAGTGCTGTCTGGGCTGGTGCACCATGGGAGGAGCAGCCAGGCTGGGATCCTCCTTTGTCACAGAGCTCAGTCTCTTCCTCAGAACTGAGACTGACGTGACGGTGAGCAGCTCAGGTGACCTCTGCCAGGTGTCTGAGCTGTCTGTGCAGAGGCTCCGCTCTCTTCCCACAGTGAGGGGAACTGGGCCAGAGAAGGGAGAGTGAGGCTCCCATCCTTTGCTCTTGCGGGGGCTCTGCTGGTACGTGAAGTGCTTCAGTAACCCTCTCAGGAGGAGGCTGTCAAAGCAGATGACACACACAGGGTGAGATGCAGCCAAGGGGCCTGCTCTGCGCAAATCCTCCATGAGGAGCTGAGTGTGGGGTGAGGTGCCTCCTGCTTTCTGGGAAGGGTCACGTCCTCCGTGGCCCAGAGCGGTGTCCTGCCCCTCGATCTCGTGTCCTCCTTTGGTGGGAGTGCTGGCGTCCCTGCCTGACCGGTAATTCTGGTCACCTGTATCTCGTCATGGCTCTGCACTCCATAGATACATGCAGCTAAAGTCTGGTCGGTGAGCAAAAGCGGGCCTGGAGAGTGGGCTGGCAGTTGAGAGCTCCTGCTGCTCTTCCAGGGGACCGGAGTTCAGTTCTTCACACCCAGCCCCCACACTGGTCAGCTCACAGCTGCCTGTAACTGCAGCTTCAAGGGAATCCGGTGGCCTCTTCAGACCCCTCCCCAACATTCTGCAAGAGTGCACACACACACACACACACACACACACACACACACACACACACACACACACACACAC
>NW_026594240.1:53344-134723 GCF_907164565.1 Psammomys obesus | reverse complement strand
CACACACACACACACACACACACACACACACACACACACACACACACCTATGCCTGTACGGTGAACATACACATACACAAATTGCAATTAAAAAAAAAAAAGAGGCAAAATCCATTTATTATGAGAAAGTCCTTTTCCTAAAACTGCTATGTAATGGCTGGGTGCCTGGCACCTGCCCCGGGAGGAGCCCAGAGCTAGTTGGGATTGGCAAGAAGGGGCAGAATGCTGCAGGGAGTGGGAAGAGCCTGGGAGACGGGCTAAGGAACCGTGGGTGAAGGGTATCCCAATAGGCAGCAAGATGAAGCCCAGGAGATGTGCGTGTTTTTGCTTCTTGTCACAGGATTTCTAAGCACCTTCTATAACTTGTGCAAAGCACAGGAAAGGTGGAACACTTTCTTTGCACTGGCCGAGTGTTGCAGGCACTGACAGTTCCTCAGCTAATCCTGGCACTGCCATCCTCTTCACAGGCCAGTGACAAAGGCCAGCAAGGGAAGGTAAGGCTTGTGAAGTCCAGAGGAGAGTGACGGAGCCAGCCTCCGTCCAGCTGTGGGGGACATGTGGACATGTCCTTCATTAGTGCGTAAGTAGAGCAGGGCTAATGTAGGAACGCCCACTGCCTCGCCAACTCTCCTCAGACAGTCTGCGCCCCGGACAGCCTTGCTGCCCTGCCCATTCAAGGGGCCCATGCAAGGATGAGAACCATCGCTTTAGCCCCTAAACAGTTAATGCCTCAAGAGCATTTCCATGAGGATACCGCAGGCTTTGAAGAGAAAAATACTGGGCCTAAGGCAAAAAGAATCCCCCAAAAACAGGGAGAAGCTCTTTCGATGCTCAACAACACTCCTTCCCCACGTCTTAGGGGAAGTGGGCGGCATGACTGTCCACCCTTAGGTGGCAGATAGGGCCATCATTTGGGCAAAGGTGAAACCTGCTTTTCAAAGTGAAGTGGGTACCTGCCTGGTCTAGTGTGGTGCCCTGTGATTGGGGATGGGTTCACCCTGCCCAGAGGGCCCCGGTGCCAGGCAGCAGTGCTGTGGTGCTGGGCCATGGGCTTTGGCATGGATCTCCTGGGGTGCAGCACCCCCTCCCCAGGCAGGAGCTGGGCTCCGTGTCTCAGCGCTCATCTGCGGAAGAAGGGTGTGGTGAGCGAGAGATCAGGTCTGAGGCAGGAGCCGAGCAGATGCACTGGTACTTGGTCGGCAGCTGGTGCTGGCTCCCTGCATCCCAGATGCCCTGTCCTTCCCTCCCAGGTGCATCGGCTCATCTGGGCAACCCACGGTCTACGTCTTCTTTTGGAGGCCCGGAGCATCTGGTCTTCCCTCAGCTGTCACGGCCTGCTCCCAGGGACACTGGAACTCATGGTGCTGGGGTGGCAGGCCAGCTTTATGCCTGACTCCCACCGAGCCCACAGCAGGGCCGGGTGAGGCAGGCCGGCCCCTCTTTTGTTAACTCTGTCTTCAGACTGTCACCAGGCTTAGCCCAACATTGCTTTTGTGCTTCCAACATCAACAGGACCAGGGCCTCCAGAACATGTCTTTAAAAGGTGTCGTGGTAGTTTTCTGCTGATGTCACGTGACCGGTAGGAGGTAAGATGTGCTCTCAGGGAGAGAGGATGGCCAGCTTCCCTGCCTCTTCCAGCTGGTGGCCTCCAGAAAGATCGGGGTCCACTCTTCTTCCTCACATTAGAGCTGACAAGCTGCAGTTCTCTCTCCTGCTCCTGCGGCCCCCCCACTCTCTGCTGGACCGCCCACCCTCCCCACCCTCCGGGGTGTGCGCAGAAACCAAGAGTCCAGACACAGCAAAGCTCTTTCTACACGTGTCTTGGTGTGTGCCCGGGGAGCAGAGGCCTAAGAAGAGGCAGTCGGTCAAGATCCTGCCTGGGCACTGTCCTGTTCTGTAGTTGGTTTGGGGGCCATGGCCTGGAGTGCCTGGTGGGATGCACAGGGAAGGGAGAGCAGTGTGGGACAGAGGCTCATACATTTAGGTTGTAGGCCTGTGAGCATGTGAGCTTCCTTCAAGAAAATGTTTGCACAGAGCCTGACAGCGATTCTTGTGTAAGAACCAAGCTTGTGATTGGAGAACCCCAAGTGCTACTAGGCATCCAGACCTGGTGTAAGAGAAGAAGGAGAGGTGATGGCAAAGCGTCAGGCAAACAGCAGGAGCATCAGTGTGAAGGAATCAAGGCTGACGTCAGGGTCATCGGCACAGGAGATGTGGAGAGGAACGGGGAAAGGAGGAGCAGGTTGGAGAGGAAGCCAGGGACGTGAACACCTCTACCACCAACCACCGGGGGTTCACAGAGGTGCCAGGGAGCCCTGTGACGCACACCACCAGCAGATGTCCTGGGCACAGACCCTACGCACCTAGAAGGAACTCTCCCATCCCCATTTTCTACTCTGTCATGATTCTCCTCTTGTGGAATTGTTAGCAGATTAAGAATGAGAGATTGTTAGCAGATTAAGACACACACACACACACACACACACACACACACACACACACACACACACGGAAGTACCAGTCCAGTGAGAGGACTTTCAGGTCCCACCAAGGATGCCAAAGAGAATGGAGCAGCTGCCTGAGCTGATTCCTCTGCTCCTGGGAGACAATAAGTCAAGATGCAGGCTCTGCTGTGGGGTGGGAGGAGCTTGGAGAGATCTGCTTGAGAAACTGGGCCCTCCTCTCTGCCTTCCAGCATCTGCACCAAGTAGGACAATGGTGATGTAGCTGGCAATGATCTGGCTTCCCAGATCTGCCTGGACAAGCCTGCTATAACATCTTCATCGTAAAATTCTGACATTATGGTTTTTCTTTGTGGGGAGGCATTATTTATTTCTGCTTGACGGTGAATGGCTGGGGTGGGGACAAGCCTTCTTCGGTGAGGATTCTGTCCAGCCCCGTGATGACATCTGCATTTGTGGGTCTTGCACAGTGCAGGAGACACGGCATAGAAGCATGCAGACCCAAACAAGGCAAGTGTGGCGGTGAGCGGTAGACACGGGTGTCTGAGGGAGGAGAGGGCTTGGGAGAATCACGTGTTGAGAGATTCCTGTCTTTTAGAGGTTGTTTGAAGTGTTCCTACAGGATGAGTGTGCTACCCCAGAGGAGGAGGTGAAGCCTCCAGCGTGCCCTGGTCCTGAGAGAAGAGAAGAGGCCAGAGCAGCAGAGCTGGGCCGGAGCGGCTCAGCTCGGTTGTGGAGTTCTAAGGAGACCCTCTGTGTGCGTCTGCTCTAGACATCCGTGAGCGATCAGGGGTGGCCACGCCCCAGGAGCTCACAGTTGGGCATCAGATTCAAGGAAGCTGTCCTCTCAGGTCCTAACTGTCCACCCACAGGAGAATCCCATCCCAGCTGCTTTCCCTTCCTCTCCCGGCTGGGGGGCTCCTGAGGTTCAGCTGTCTTTCGTCTCTGCCTGGGAGTGGGTGTAAGCACGTTGGGTGTTTCCAGGCTCCCCGACTCTCAGAAGGGCTCAGCTCTGAATGTCCCTGAATTGTGAGGGGCCATGTGCAGGGGACACACTTGCTTTCTGCTGCAAGGGCTTGACTTTTGCTCCTAGGCGCTCTCTCCCTGTGCAGTCACACGGTTTCTCTTGTAAAAGTCTGCTAGCCACATGGGCTGTGAAGTGTGCCTAAAGCTCATAAAAATATAATTCATCTCATAAATGTAAAACATCCTGGGTGAATGAGTGTACTAGGTCTACATTTAATCGCTTAATTAGCAACGGTTTCCCTCAACGTTATGTTGTTATTGTTGTTTCGTGTTTCAAAGGCTTTCAAGGAAGATTTGCAAGATCCATCACTTTCAAGGTCAAGAAACAAACTGCTGTTCAAAGACTTCCCAGCAGCCGTCTCTCCCTGAAATCCTCACAGCAAGCAGCTTGCCCAGGATGAAGCCTGTGGCTGTCTCTAAGTGGCCTTTAAAAAGTTTATTGCTAGACTTAGTGGCGGAAATCTCTTAAATTTAGGCTTTTAAAATAAAAGTTGTTTTATGCATATCTTGACTCATTTTACTGGGCGAGGGGCATCGTCACTCCACCGGCCCCTCCCCCCACCATTTACAGTTACCCTCATGGAGGCAAGGCAGAAATCCTGACAAGAAAGAAGCGCTCTTCCCACTGGTGTTGGAGGGAAGGCCAGCTGTGACTCATGGCCTGGTGGTGGCATTGCAGTGTGGATTGGAAGGTCCTCACCGTTGAGGGGCTGGGCGAGAAGGGGACTGCATAGAACCTGTAGAATCCGGGAAGGTCTCTGACCCTCGAGGAAGGCCTGGGCACGTGGGGTCAATGGCGCGCCTGCTCTGGTCCTGACTGGGGTGGCACGGGACATCCGAAGGCCTGGTTCTGGCAAGTTTCAGGGGCTCAGCAGAGAACGTGGTCCAACCAGTGCGGCTGGAAGGAGGACTGAGGCTGGAGCCCCAGTCCCCTCTCTGTAGTTCTCTCTGTGTGGAGGGAGGCATGGAACCACACGTGTGCCCATGTGGCAGCATGTCAGCCAACACGGCACAGGTCTCCACAGACCCCGAGGATGCCTGTACGAAAAGCTGAGCTGATGAAGGCAAATCTACCGTGTAGAGAACAAATCCACAATACGTAAACTTGCAGTATTCTGGGCCACAAGCTGGGCACAACAGTATATGTCTGTAATGTCCATAATCCTCACCTGGGAGCCTAACGCAGGAGGATCCTGAATTCAGTGCTAGTCTTGGTTGTGGGACCCCATTTCAAAATGTCTAAACACACACACACACAGACACCCCCCCCCACAGACACCCACATACACACTTAAAATTACATTACATACGTCATGTATGTACATAGCAAGGGGAAATGAAGTGACATTCTTTCATTGCAGAGCATAAGCTAGGTTCTGTGCTGAGGTTTTCATTTGATTTGTTTTCACTAATTACTGCACTCCTCAAAGGTGTATCAAACGCCAGCTGTCCACTGGGCTGTCCCTGTCCTCACTGTCCCTCTGCTTCTCAAGCTTGCACAACTCACTTTCTCCGGAAGACTGCCCTGCAGAGCAAGGCTTATGGGAACAGCCAGCTAGCCTTTTCAGTAAAGCCGCCTTGGCCAGGACCCTTTAAAATCAACAGCCGCATGTTTTCATTTCAGGAAAGGGGGGCAGCTGGAAACCAAACAAAAGTCCCAACCACTGAAAAGGAACAGGTTAGGTGAGACAGGAGGGGAGCTGGCCAGCGGGGAACTGGGTCAGAGGCTGGGCCTGTTAGCAGCCTTAGCATAATCGTTTACAAAGAAAGGCCCTGGGGGGAGAAGGTGAGCAAGTGGCTCCCGCTGGGGCCCTGCCAGGCGCTGTCCCACCTTTCCTTGGAGCCACTGGCTGTGTGATGCTGTTCTCTGGAGCAGCGTGCTCTGATGGAAGCAGAAGGAAGCTGCAGGCGGCTTGGGTATACTGGCTACCTCGGGACACGACTGGCACCACTCTGGGCTTTGCCACTTTTAACAAACAGGGGGCTGGAGGAGGAGATTGTTGTCTTAGTTTTGCTTTGGAAACCCCAACGCTTGTCTTCTATCCCGGGAGCGTGAGCACTCTGTCCAGCTAACACACAGACTGCCGGGAAGGGGGTACAAAGGGAACCCCGCCAGAGTGGCACAGAAACCTGCCCCACCCCCACAGTGGGCTCGCCAGAGATGGCAGGGGATGCTGGGAAGGCTCAGCTCAGGCGGGGTCACCCTGCAGTCCTGACACCCTAGAAAGGAGTCGGTCACAGGCTTGTTCCTGGGTGAATACTCTTGGAGATGGAGGTTTCTGGTGAAGGTGAACATGACCTTGGCTCTCCCTGCAGAAGCCCAGGGACAAGTTCATTGGGAAAGGACAAGGGCATGGTGAAGTGTCAGCACCCACATGTGCTGACCTCCCGCCACCTACTTACTGCTGAGGACTCAGTGCTCTGTCCCTCTGGCTTGCAGACAGCTCTGCAAACCCACAAGCAGCATCAGGAGCTTTGGGCAGCTCATCGGAAAGGAATTGGGGTACAGGAAGGGCTCTGTCCCACAGGATGTTTGTCCTTTCACCAGAAAGCTAACGTCCCTGTGGCACAGTGAGGACCTGGGACAAACATCAAGTCCACGGCCAGACCAGCACTCTTAAATCCCATTTCACCCCCTCAGAGAATGCAAAACTCGTTATTTTAAAAAGTACATTGAGGTTGTGTTTTTTGAGGTGAGATTAGAAAACCCACATAGAAATAAAATCTTATATTAACCAAGTTCCATTAACTCTAATCCCTACATTCAGTAGAGGAGGAGTCTTTTTCGACTTGATTTTCATACACCGGAGACTGGGTCTGGACAGGGCAGGTGCTCAGTGGAGGGGTGGGACAGTGCTGAGAGTGAAATCAAAATGTTCATGTCGACCGAGTGCTGGACGTAAAAGTAGGACGCAGGAAACACTCACTGAAGTTTGTTCCTCTTCCTCACGTGGGGGCTGAGACCCCTCTGGAGCTGGCATGGCCTCAGCACACTCATGATGGAGTAATGGACAATTAGGGTGGAGCTGAGATATCCGAAGATAATGACACATTTGGCTGTGGATTGAGACTCTAAAGCTGTTAGCTTCATAGTTTATTTGCATGATTGTAATTATATAAGCTGGAATGGAAAAAAATCCAGGAGACTCGTGGATTGCTGTCTTCAGCATTCTTTTATGGCAAATCAAATCGCTCCTTCCTTATCTCCGTTCCCACCCCTGCTGTGTAGTTACCACACAGAGCTGGGAAGGGGAGAATGAGGGGGTAAATAAAAGTCAGCAAGTTTCAGCGACTGACTAGCACCCGTGTCCTGTATGTGTGCGTATTCTCTTCTCCTCACCCTCTTCGCCCTTCCTCTTTTCCTTCCTCCTTCTCTTCTCCCTCTCCCCTTTGTCCTCCCCCTCCTCTTCCATCTCCTGCTTTTCTTCCTCCTCCCCTTTCCCTTTCCTTTCTTCTTTTTTTCTTCTTTTCCTTTTCCTCCTCTTCTTCCTCCTCCCCTCTGTCCTCCTGTTCTTCCTTCTCCCCCTTTTCCTCCTCCTTCCTCATGTTTTACAGGTGAGGAGACTGAGCAACTGAGGCTCACAGAACAGTGTGCCTTATCCAACACCATCTCTCTCAAACACAACCAAAGTGTGACCTAGGCCATTAGAAGAGAGACTAGCATACTGAGGTTGAAGGAAATAAGAAAATATCTTTGTCTCAGTCAAAGTAATATCATTTCACCTTTACAATAGCATGGTTATCAAACTACTACATGTCTGGCCAATACCTGTAATCCCAGTACTCGGGGAGGCAGAGGCTGATGGAGCTCTGTGAGTTTGAACCTAGCCTGGTCTAAAGCAAGTCCAGTAAGCCAACACTACACAGAGAAGCCCTGACTAGAAAAACCAAAAAAGCCAAAAGCTAATAATAATAATAATAATAATAATAATAACAATAACAATAATAATAATAATAATAAAATACATATCAAATTTCTACACTAAAGCTAATGCAACAAAGACTCAAAGTTTAATTCAAGGTCACACAGTCAATAAATGGCAAAATTGAGATTTAAATCTAGAATCTCTAACTTTGAGATGGTTCTCTTTCTCCACAGCATTGTCTTATATGCAGAGCCATATGGACAGGAGAAACTGTGCCTGAATTTGGTGTGAATGAATGTTTGTCAACCCTGGACAGGCTGGCTGGGTTTTCCAAGGCTCAGCCATCTTTCAATGTCAGTGTAGAGCCTGCCTTCTTATTGCTGTCAGAATGAGAAGGCAGTAACGCTCGGTCCATACTTGGCTCTCAGAGCACCGTGGGTCATGGACTTAAGGACATAACTCGTCCTTTTGTCCTAAGGTGATAAAGTCCTTGGTCATAAAGATTCCTGGTGACAGAGCCAAAACCTGGAATCCCTCCCAGCACTTGGCCAGGAACAAAGGGGCTGAGATAGTCTCATAGTGTCACAGCATTGTAGTTCAGCTTCTCTGGTGAGCACAAGCTGGCCTCCACCACAGTCACAGTGTGTAAAGACTGCCGCCAGGCCACAGGGAAGCAAGAAAGCTGGAAAGCTGGAGGGAGTGCTCTCAGAGCTTCAGACCCGACCTCCCTCCCACGGCCAGCCAGACGGGCAGCCCGCACAGGCCTGGGTGGTGGCTAGCTTCCCGTGGGTCAGTCCAGAACAGGGAGCAGCATTCTGCAGGATATTTTTTTCCAAGTTGAGAAACCCAAATCCTAATCTCCTCTTTTGATGATTTTACAAAAATCAAATTGCGTGACAGATGCAGAGATAAACAGGAGACGGTCGCAATCAAAGCAGGTTCTGGGATGAAGCTGATTAGTAGATGTTTTAATGGCCATTAGGTTGATAATCACTCACCAAGAATAGCTTCCAGGCAGACCAAACCCATGCATAAGTGGGCCCACACCCAAGCTCACCAACACCTAGTTGGCAGGTATATAAGAGGACCCCATGAGTCTCCCAACAGCCTCGGATCTGCCCAGGAACCAACCTTCTACTTTCCTTGCTGAGCAGAACCACCATGAGTTGCCAGATCTCCTGCAAGTCCCAAAGGGGAGGCGGTGGAGGCGGAGGCAGCAGGTTCCGGGGCTTCAGTAGTGGTTCGGCAGTGGCCTCTGCAGGGAGCCGGAGGTCGACCACCAGCTTCTTCTGCCTGAGCCACCAGGGTGGTGGCAGAGGAGGTGGAGGTGGCTTTGGCAGTCGGAGCCTGGTTGGCCTTGGAGGGCACAAGAGCATTTCTTTTAGCGTGGCTGGTGGATTTGGTGGCAGCTGCTTTGGAGGCAGCAGCTTCGGAGGTGGCTCTGGCTTTGGAGGAGGCCGAGGATTTGGAGGTAGCAGTGGCTTCGGAGGTGGCTCTGGCTTTGGAGGAGGCCGAGGATTTGGAGGTAGCAGTGGCTTCGGAGGTGGCTCTGGCTTTGGAGGAGGCCGAGGATTTGGAGGAAGCAGCGGCTTTAGAGGTTTTGGGGGCCCTGGTGGATTACCTGGAGGAGGCATCCATGAAGTGTCTGTCAACCAGAGCCTCTTGCAGCCTCTTGATGTCAAAGTAGACCCCGAGATCCAGAATGTGAAGTCTCAGGAGCGCGAGCAGATCAAAACCCTCAACAACAGATTCGCCTCTTTCATCGACAAGGTGAGTAGGAGAGGCAGTGCACCCCTGTGAAGAGATGCTGGGACCCTGTGAAAAGGAAATGACAGACTTTCCCTCAGGAGCCTTTGATGAGGCCAGCACAGCCAGCGGCCTTTGCAAATTCCACGTAGGAGAGGTGCTGGTCCTGTGGACTACACATTCCACAATAATAATTCCTTTGTATGTTATGTTTTTAAGTCCAAATAAATACTACTTATAGAAAATTCTGACTTTCATAGACAAGCTGAAATGGGCAAGTAATGACAGAACAGGTCATGCAGGGTGACAGGACTGGAAAGTCATAGTGAGAAAAGGGCAGTGCTTGCCTCTCTGGAGTGTTATGAGTCTAATAAATCACGGAACCCGTACGGGAAATACGTTTGCAGGTGATTAAAATTCCAGTTGAAACCAGTCTCATTTTGGTGACCTATAAAGTCTTTATTGGTGTCGTTTGGGGTGTTGCTGTCTGGGCTCCTCTGCCTTGAATTAGACATGAATTTACGAGGCCCTTAAAACTCAGGAGAAGCCCCGCCTGTCCCCAGGACCCTCCCGTTTGGTGCAGTTAGCTGCCGGGACCGCAGGCGCACGCTTTCTCCAGAATTGACAGGGCTTTGGCAGGGTACAGTACGAGGGAGGGAAATGCCTAGAGTCTGGGGAGGAGCTGTGAACAAGACATTGAGCATGGAGCGGCACAGATGGGCGTCTCTAGAACTTTCCATGTTTGACGTCGGGAGCTCAGAAGCTCTGCCTGGTGTTCCCCGGCCGCCTTGGACGCTGAGGGCGAAGCATTGTGACGTCTGTGTCTCCTGGAGCCGCACCGGGGGTCCTTGGGCGACAGCGGCTCGCTGGTGGCCCGACCTCGTGTGTTCTTCCCCCGGCCACTGCAGGTGCGCTTCCTGGAGCAGCAGAACCAGGTGCTGGAGACCAAGTGGGCGCTGCTGCAGCAGCTGGACGTGGGCCGCCGCACCATCGACCTGGAGCCCATCTTCCAGGGCTACATTGGCATGCTCAAGAAACAGGTGGACCAGCTTTCCGCAGAGAGGACCTCACAGGACTCAGAGCTGAGCAACATGCAGGACCTTGTGGAGGACTTTAAGAAGAAGTAGGTGGCGGAGGGACCCGGAGTGGACCTGTGGCCACGCCCATCCGCTCGTTGATCTCCCAGCAGCAGTCGTGTTGGGTGCCAGGTGGTGTGGGGGGGCATCTGTGTTATCACAGAGAAGGCAGGGACTTGGAGGTCACACCTGCTTGAGTTCATTAATAGAAAGCTACCTTCAGTTTGGACTTTCATAGTTTAAATCTAGGCATTGAAAGCGCATTCCATTTTCCAATAGAAAAAGGGAAAGACAAAAAAAAAATTGGCCAACCAGAACTGGTCTAACTGCTGGTGTCTTTTGGGGCCTCAACAGTTACGAGGATGAGATCAACAAGCGCACATCTGCGGAGAATGATTTCGTGGCCATGAAAAAGGTGAGCAAGAGAATATGGTGGGCAGGGGAGGAGCAGCACTGTGCCGCGGCTCACCGTGCCCAGAGAGATGCCCAGAAAACCACTGCGAGTGCATACACAGCCAGGGCTAGGGTGCGCCAGGAGCCTCTGTGTTCTAACTCCCATAGGCGAGTTCCCAATTTGCTTACTGCATTTGGGAGAGTACCCCTCTCCACAACGCACTCAAAGACTGGCATGGAAAAAATACCAAAAGAAAAAAGCGCTTTATTCTTCTAAAAAGCAGAGGTAGAGTGGGGCTCCTTAGAAAGCCTGCTGACTGATGAGTTACGCTGATAAAAGTTTGAGCTAGAAAACTAGAGTGTTTGCCTAGGACCTGCAAGGGGTTTGGAGACTAATCCAGGTAAATCCCGGAGAGTCTGGATGGGTAGGCAGGATGGAGGCATGAAGGACACAGCCGCCTCCTCACCTGTTAGGGGAACGCACCATGTCTCCAGCAGGAGGGAGACTGGCTGGCGTTTGGCTGGCCCATCGCACTTCTCATGCTGGGGGGTGTGAGCAGTGGACCTCGAGGGGCTCCCGACAGTGGTGCATGATGGCTTCCATGCTAAATGAGGCACCGTGGAGCTACAGCTCACCTGGGAGTGCCCGGTGTCAGAGGCACTGGGTGGAGGCATCAGAGAGACCCTGGGGCCCGCTCAGGGGGGCACTCACGGTGGGCGTGTCTTTCTCTGCAGGATTTGGACAGTTGTTACATAGACAAGACAGAGCTGCAGGCCAAGGCGGACATACTGATGCAGGAAGTCGATTTCCTGAAGACGCTCTATGACATGGTAAAGGAAGCTGTCTTCCTCACTCCCACCTTTCCCACTCCAGAACAGTCCTTTCCAGGGTTGAAAAGCGCTGACTGGCCGATTGCCACGCCGGGCAACTATTGCAGTCCTCTAAGATGCTGCCCTAGGGCAGTTGGGGGAGAGATGCCAGGTCAACTTTCCTTCCCTCCATCCCCCGCACACCCAGCTCCGTTTGGAAGACACCTTCCCAGAGCCCATTACACCTTGGGGGTGAAAATGTGTTATGCCTCCTGCTCACTTCCCAGCCCACTTCTGAGGTAGGAAGGAAACTTGAAGGACTCTGCCATGGACCAGTTTCTTTCTTGGGCCTATAGGCATGATGGTGAAGCCGTTTTACTAGAATGCTCGCAGACACCCTTCTGCCATCGTCACCATCCCCGGGGTGGCCCTGTGGTGACTGGGCTTTTCCCACATAGCATGCTCAGCCTGAGAGTTTAGGTGTCCTCAATGCCTGCCTTTCACTGCCTGTGGCAGGCTGTCACAGCAACTCAGTCTGTGTGCTGTAGGAGCTGTCCCAGCTACAGCAGAGTGTCACTGACACCAACGTCATCCTGTCCATGGACAACAACCGCAGCCTGGACCTGGACAGCATCATTGCTGAAGTTCGGAGCCAATACGAGCTCATTGCCCACAAGAGCAAGGCTGAGGCCGACGAGCTGTACCACAGCAAGGCAAGTCCTGGGGTGCAGCGGGGGCCAGAGCCGAGCTTCATGCCCAGGAAGGGCATAGAGTGTGTGTCTAGTGGGAGCTTGGCCTCATTCCTAAGACAGCTCAGAGAATGGCACTAAACCCTTGGGGCCCGTGAGATGGTTTCTTATCGGCCGTGAAGGCACCGTCACGGCACCGTCACATTCAGGGTGGCTCACCACTCCTGGTCTGACACCAGCCTTCTTCAGCTCAGGCCAAGCCTTCCTCAGAGAGCGCTCCCTGCGTGCGAACTGTCTGCCTTTTCCCTCACCAGTATGAAGAACTCCAGGTCACCGCTGTGAGACACGGGGACAGCTTGAAAGAACTCAAGATGGAGATCAGCGAGCTGAACCGAACAATCCAAAGGCTGCAAGCGGAGATATCACAAGTGAAGAAGCAGGTGACCTTGGTGCTCAGGGCCTCTCTCTCTGTCTCTCTGTCTCTCTCTCTGTGAGTAGGGAGAGATAAGAGACTGAAAAGAAACTGAGAAGTTCTAATGCAGTTTGCACCAGTCCCAGTTTCCTGCAGATCAATGCTGTCTATTTAAGACTTTCAGAGTATTTCAAGAAATGTTCTGAAGTAAGTTTCAGAGAAGGGAAAGAATTGCTCAACTTAAAGGGCCCATGGCAAACAAAGCAAAACCTGGCTTGGTCTGCTGTCTGCTGTGATTGCTGACGTAGCTTCCTGTTCCTGTATCGTGCTGCCCTTGATGCCAGCTGCGATGTCTGTTCCCAGAGGGGCAGTGACTGGGCTGGTCTGAGCTGGACGCTGGCCTAGGAGCTGATGCTCGGGGCAGAGGCTGCTGAAGAGGCGGCAGAAGCTTGGCAGGGTCGGTCGAGCGTCTTTGTTGCGCATAGCCTGGATGAAGGATGAGTTCCTGTGTTGGGAGGGTCACGGCACTGCAGGAGAGCCTGTGGGTCCAGTCAAGGGGACATGGGAGGATGATAGCTCAGTGACCGCAGCTGCGAGTCAGCACAGCTGTCTGCGGCATCTGTTAACTCCAAAGGGGGACGGGGCATCTGAGGCTTCCAGGGCCAGCGATTCCGGGCTCCCACACTGAGCATCCTGCCAGTCCCTCCCTCCACCAGGCTGACCCCATTGTGTGCAAACGGAGGCCCTCTCTTCTTTTGTCATAGTGTAAGAGTGTTCAAGACTCCATTGCAGACGCGGAGCAGCGGGGAGAGCACGCCATCAAAGACGCCAGGAACAAGCTCCTGGACCTGGAGGAGGCCCTGCAGCAGGCCCGGGAGAACCTGGCTCGGCTGCTGCGCGACTACCAGGAGCTCACGAGCTGCAAGCTGGCCCTGGACATGGAGATCGCAACCTACCGCAAGCTGCTGGAGGGCGAGGAGTGCAGGTGGGGGCACCACCGGGGAGGCCATCAGGGCCTACACTCTCCTTTCTCTTGGAGCCAGGGCAGGAGTGAAGGGAGAGAAAGCTGAGGACTGAGCAGGGCCTCTGACTAGCGAGACTGATGCTTCTCCAATCAGACATTCAGGATGAGAGCAATGGCACTGTTCTCTCATAAAGAGAAAACAAAGTGACGTGGACACAGGCACACAGCTGGAGTAGCTTCCTTCCCCTCCACGGTTTGTTTGACCCAGAATGGGGAGATGGCGTCAGATCTGTCGGAGGGGCACGCTTTGTTCTTTAAGGCCCCTAGAATGACAAACAGAACCACTTGGCTATTTTAAGGGGGGGTCCTTGCTTCCTGTGTTGTCAGCATCCTTGGGGAAGTAAGTGGCTGAAGCTATTGGAAGGGGAAGGTCCTCGGTGTGGGCAGCCACCAAGACAAGGGAGCTGCCTTTTTTAAGCGACCGTTCCATACTTGTCTGAGAGGCAAGGTCCCCTGTTCTCAAGAAGGAGCTGGCAGGCGTTGGGAACTGGGCTGGAACAGACTGGGCTCCAGTGGAAACAGGAGGCCGGGAGTCCAGGAAGGGCTTTCTGCGGAAGGCTCACAGCGCAGCCTCGTTTTGAAATGTTGGGTGTGGCATGGATTCCGGATAGCAGATTCCCCGATGTGGCTGCCGAGTACAAACTGGGGAAGGCCGTCAGAGTGACTTGGCTTTTCAGCCCCTCTGGATCTGCAGTGCAAGGGTTTGGTTTGATTGGAGTGAGACCTCTGGATGGGCTGAGATTCAGGCTGTAGATAAGGGTGGGGTCTGTCACCGCCCTCTGTCAGCGCCCGCTATCTGTCAGCGTAGAAGGTGTGGCTGGCTGAAGTAGCTAAACTGCACTCAAGTCAGCGGAAGTTGTGAAGCCACTTTGCTCATCCACACTGCATCAGGATGTGCCTCGCGAATCCCCCTCTCTCTCCCTGACAGGATGTCTGGGGAGTTCAGCGACAATGTATCTGTGTGTACGTATGGGGTATGGGGTGTCGCCTGTGGAGTGGGGCAGTGGAGGGTAGAGGCGGCCAGAACTCCTGGTTGACAGCATCTCTCTTACAGCCGTGACAAGCAGCACCGTCTCCTCGTCTGTGGCATCCAAGGCTGGCTTTGGCGCTGGAGGGTCAGGAGGAAGTTCTGGAGGAAGAGGGTCGTATGGCGGTGGAGGAGGAAGCAGCTACGGCTCTGGAGGCAGAGGCTCTGGCTCCAGAGGAGGGTCTGGATCTACATCCGGAGGAGGTTACAGCTCCGGAGGAGGCTCCAGGGGCGGTTCAGGCCCTGGAGGAGGAGGTTACAATTCTGGAAGAGGCTCCAAGGGTGGTTCTGGAGGAGGTTACAGCTCTGGAGGAGGCTCCAGAGGTGGATCCGGAGGGGGATACAGCTCCGGGGGAGGATCGGGAGGCGGAGGCTCTAGGGGAGGGTCAGCCTCTGGAGGGGCAGTGTCTGGCTCTGAAAGGGGTGGTTCTGGGTCAGAGGAAGGTTGTGGCTCCGGGGTGACCTTCTCCTTTAGATAGAGATGGTCCTCTCCCTACTCTTTGGTTCCGGAACTCCAGCTGTATCTCTGTATCTCTAACTCAGAGTAACCCTAATATTTACAATCCACCTCCGATGGCATTTTCTTCTTGTGAGGAGGTGATGAAAGAACCACCCTAAACAATTAGAGTCAGAGATATGTGTTCTGAGAAAGAATCTGTGCTGTCCAACTGTGTCTTCAAGCCGTGTCCCGCTCCTGGTCTCCTTGCATTGCCCACCTGGCAGTCCTTCCCAGATGGTGTTCTGCTGAGGACCCCGGGGTAGCCCCCTGTTCCATCCCCCAACAGTGGTTGGGGAACTGTGCTTCTGTGTACATAGCCTCTCGAATGGCCTCTGCTCTCTGAGTGCTGCGGTCTGGGTGTCTGCATAATAAACTTCATTTGCAATCGATACTGTGTACTGTCCATTGTCAAGCTTTGGCGGGAGTGGGGCCATTTTGGAATGGGGGAGGGATGAGTCTTTAAGGAAGGGGCAGCTAAGGAGCTTGGAAGGTTTTCCTGTGTTAGGAGGGGGCAAGGGGTGGCCCTGGAGTCAGGGTTGGTGAACCACTCTCAGAAAGGATTTGCCAGAATGGGGACTCTGGCCTTTATAGACATTATAGAAAATGTCTTTCTAGGCAGAAGTGCTGCCTCTGAGAAGCATGAGGGCAACCATAAGCAGGAGCTAGATGCCCAGACAAACAGAGCAGGAAGGAGCTCCAGCAGTCAGTGAATTTGAACTTCCACTCTAGACAAGAAAGCGGTCCTCTTCCCGGTTCCTGTTCTGCGAAGTGGGGAGCTTTGAAAGGTAGAGACAACTCTGAGAGGTAGAGAGGAGGTAAGGCAGAGCAGGTGGCAGGGTTCTCTGACTCTACCAGTGACCTGCATCTCAGCCTTTGGATCCCCAGATCCCCAGGCCTCCCACGGAGACAGCCGGCTCCCTCCAGCTGCTTTCTCCCTCCAGCTGCTTTCATGCTGGACTCCCAACAGCCCAAAGCCGCCTTGAATGTTAGCACAGACAGATTCGGCCTGAGGCTTTCAGAGGCTACAACTGGACAAGAGGCAAGCTTTCCAGAGGGTTTTTGTTTCCTCCTGAGCAGACTCATCTAGAATCTGGTCACAGTCTCTCCACCCCACACCCATCCTATTTCCATCAGGTTCAAAGATGGATTTGTCAAGTTCTGGGCTTTAAAGGCAAGATTGTGTGCATTCCATTTTCACAGACGACAAGGACAGGGATTTATTTACACAGTGACGATGGGAAGGTTTTCAGGACGCCTACTCCCTGTAGTGGAAATTTTGGTTTCTTTAAGAACTCAGTTATGTTATGTAAATATGTTTTTGTTTTAATCCCAAGTGTGGGATTTTAGTTTGGGCTTTAGTTTGTCCACAGCTGATAACTGCCTCCTGCGGGATGTGGTCTTCGCCAGCTGGTAATGTCCTGCTTTCTAACCCCCTCACCCCACTAACCTTCTCTCTCTTACCTAAGGTTGAAGGGTTGGTGGAAGGGAGATGGAGGCCTAAACACCCCAAATAAAATAGAGTTTAGAAAAGAGCACAGCAAGCCCATCGTTTTCTCTGTTTATATGTCCTGTGTAAATTCAGCTGGGTCTTTTGCTTGCCCCTTCTCACTAGCTTTCGCTAGGAGGAGCCGCACACTCAGCTGTGACATGGGCCTCACCCTGGGGGTGCAGTGCCCGGCGACATCAGGAGATCATTTTTCCTCCCAGACTTTATTTCGGCATCATTTCAGGGGTCAGACTGAGAACTCTGAAGGCAAGGATAGTCTGTGTGCCCCTGTGTGTCCTCCAGTTCCCCAGAGACAAGGTTTGGAACTCAGAGTCAGTGAGGAGGCTTCGACCTGTCTGAGCATGAGAGTGAGCATGGGGCGCCCCAAGTCCTTCCCATTCTGTTTAGCCGAGTGTCTCAGGCTGGGGCTGTGACTGACTGCTGCAGGGAGATAAAGGTGGAGCGTCCTGCAGGGAGATCCCAGTCTAGGGATGGATGGGAACTTACAAGCAGCTGCTCATGCAAACTGGGGTACAGTTAGCAGTGGCTACTCTAGGTCTCATTGTGTAAGTCAAAGTCTTTTGGATGCTTATTTAAAACACAGTCTTAGTTGCAGTTGGAGTTGGGAGGATCCTGGAAATCCCCCGATTAATAAGTTCCAGGTGCGCCAAGGCTGGGGCTTGGGAACCGCACTCCGCTGGTTGTGTGGTTGCTCATTTTCTGGTACTTTGAAATTCAGTAGGCGCTTAGTAAAAACCAAACCAAACCAAAACAAAAGGATTGCATGAGAGAATATAGAGCCTCTGGTACATTTTAGCAATTTAACAATTCAGAGTCTTGGTTTACACATTTATAAAACAATAAAATGTATCTCTTTGCGGGGCTGTTAGAAAGATAAACACAATGAAAATGTGAAACGTCTTCCTACCCCTTAGGGCCTGGGCCCTCACACATGCAGCCCTGTGCTCCTTACTGTTGTTAGAGAGTATTGTGAGGCTGGGAGGGTTTCACAGATGAGCTGGTTCAAATCCAGGCACTAAAGGCTATGCAGGATTAACGACAAGATGATAGCAGCTCCACATAAACTCTTCCAGAAGACAGAAATAGCCATTACCTTGCATCTTGCTTTATAGAACCACAGCAAGACATTGTAAAACAGCTAGACACGTTCACATGTCTGAAAACACAGACTCCAAAATTCTCAAGAAGATATGAGCAAATCTGATTTAGGAATATGTGAAAAGGATACATCATGCTATGGGAGGCTTGTCCCAGAAATAAAAAAGCTGGCCCACAGTAAGAATCAATTACTGGGTTCACTCTACAGAACCGAAAAACCAAACCAAACCAAGCCAAACCAAACCAAGCCAAGCCAAGCCAAGTCATATTTGCTGTATTGTTATATTGTAGAAGAAAACCATCTGAACAAATGCAGACTCACTTGATAAAACTGAGCATTCATTTATTAAAAAATTAGGCAGACAGTACAGTGTGAACAAACAAGACGGCTGGGACTTTCTGGAAAACGCCCTGGCAGGTGGACTTTGGACTCAGCTTTTGAATTTTAACTGCATTCTTTGGCTTGCCATCTCCCCCAACAGATTTTGGATTGTAAAACTTCCACAGTCACATGAGGCAGATAACACATACCCCCCCCACACACACAACAGAGATTTTTCTTATAGCAAACATTAAATGTTGAAAGTCTTAATGCTTTTCCTATAAGACTGGGAACAGGTATTGATCTAATGTAGCATTTTGCTGGAGGTTCCAAAAAGTACAAGAAATATAAGCCATACAGGTTGGAAGGAGGAAACAAGACTGATTTTATCTATACAGTCAATGCTGATGTTTGTACAAAGTCCCAAAGAAGTTGGCTGGTATTGGCTAGCATGCCTGTGTTATGTTGACGCACACAAATGCTGGTGATATTTATAACTTGGTGCTTTCCAAATATGTTATTGCTTTCCATTGAGAAACACTGTAGGAGGTGCTGCCCGAAAGCCCAAGGGCCACCAGCTCCACCCAGGCTGCTCCACGTGCGTCTCCTCGGGCACTTACAGATCTAGTCCTTGATTCAAGTCTCCTCGTGTGCATTGAGCATACAGCCTGTTGGCATTGGTTCAGATCCTGCTTCCATCCCTGGGCTAGTTGAATTATTTTGGGAAAGCACTTAATCTCTTGAACCTTAGTTTCTACTTCTGAAAGGACTTCAGTAGTGTCTGCCTCCTAGTGCTGTCAGGGGGGTTAAGAAGCTCAAGAACAATTCTCCTGGCCAAGAACCTAATAGCCCTGAAATACAATGATCTCACGATGTTCCATGGCTTCGGACGGGGAACAGAATAGACAAATATTTACCTTTGTAAAATGTCAGCGGCAAGGGTTAACACCATAAGGCGGGGCGATGGCTCACAGTTAAAAGCACTGGCTGCTCTTCCAGAGGACTCAGGTTTGAGTCCTAGCACCCACTTGTCCGCTCACAGTCTTCTGTAACCCTAACTCTTTGGCATCAGGCATGCACACATACAGAGACATGCCGAGAAAATACTCATATACATAAATAAATGAAAAATGCTTAAAAGTAACACTGTTTCCATCCCCTGAAAGCTTTTGTATTGTTTTGTTTTTTGGTTTTTTTGAGACAGGATTTCTGTGTGTGGTCATGACTGTCCTAGACTCTCTTTGTAGACCAGGCTGGCAGGGGACCAAGGGATCCACGTGGAGGCAGGACAGGAGGCTCCCCACCACAGGGTGGGGCCCGGCTGTGGATTCCTCTCCTGTGTCCCAGCCAGTGAGCCATGAGAACTGTCTCCCGCAGCCTTGGGAAGCCAGGCCTCGGGGCTTCATAACCACATGAAAGCAGCTCAGCCAGGGTCCCTGAGGCAGATGATCTGACGCTGGCACAGGTGGGAGATTTCTCAGAGACGACACCGTCAATTACCGTCTCCTCCAGCTTTCCTACCGCCCCAGCCCTCTGGAGAAGGACAGCTAGGACCATGACAAGCTTCCTAGGCAAGATCTTCCTGGGGATAATACGGCCAGTTAATTACCCCGTGCTAATAAGATAAGACTCAATTACACGCAGAGGACCTGCAAGCCCAGCACTTTGGGGTTTTCAAGTCACCCCATGTCTCTGATTTTGATAGGAGAAAATGATTTCTTCCTCGAAGGCAAATTAAACCCACCAATTAGGACAATTGTTCTGTTGAGCTCTATAAAGGGGAAGGCCAAGATCACAGGTGGTCAACACTCAGCCTCTTCCGTGCCGGCGCGCGTCTCGTTTCCATTCTGTGGCTTCTCCGCAATGAATCGCCAATTCACCTGCAGGCCAGGAGCTGGCAGCAGGGGCTTCAGTGGCTGCTCCGCAGTGCTGTCTGGGGGCAGCACCTCCTCCTACCGGGCAGGGGGCAAAGGGCTCAGCGGGGGCTTCAGCAGCCGGAGTCTCTACAGCCTGAGGGGCGCCAGGAGCATCTCCTTCAATGTGGCCAGCGGCAGCGGGCGCACAGGGGGTTATGCGTTTGGCCGGAACCGGGCCAGCGGCTTCGCAGGCAGCATGTTTGGCAGTGTGGCTCTGGGGCCTTCAAATACATCCCCATGCCTGCCCAGCGGCATCCACCAGGTCACAGTCAACAAGAGCCTCCTGGCCCCCCTCAATGTGGAGCTGGACCCCGAGATCCAGAAGGTGCGCACCCAGGAGCGGGAGCAGATCAAGGCCCTGAACAACAAGTTCGCCTCCTTCATCGACAAGGTAGGACTGCAGAGGCTAAGTATCTCCTTCCTCCTCCACCTTCACCGTCCTCAGGGGCTTCCTAGCTGGAGACAGGATGATGGGACCCCTTCCCAGGATACAGACACCACAGGACAGAGCAGAGAGGTAGCAGATGGTACCCTGGGCACCAGGGCTGAGGGAGAGACAGGACCAAAGGCCTGTGAAAATAAGAGAGAGCGTCATTTGGAAGGTGTCTAGGGGCAGAGGCAGTGAGACTTAGAATGCAGGTAAAGGAGAGGCCGCAGGAGCCTTGGGAGGTGCAGGATGCCGAGCCTGTGCAGTCTGCATTTTGAGGAGCCCTCTAGGTAGGCGAGTCTTGAGCAAAGGAAACTTCCGGGGTGGGGGTGGGAACCAGAGGGGGCTCAAGGTCCCAGTTGATGGCTTTCAGGTAGGCTGTGGAAGGCCATGACAAGGAAGGAAGGAGCAGGCCAAACAAACTAGACCACCAGGCCCCGAAGAGCCTGGAGGTATTTGGGGGGCATTTTCTTTTTCCCAGAGCTTACCTTTGAAGGTCACATAGCAGATCAAAATCCATCCTTTCCTCTGAAAAGAAAGTTTCCCGTCCCATCCTCTCTGTTGACTGTGGGATGGGCTCAGGTGTCTGTGGGTCTGGGCTCCAGGTGGTGTGGGTCTAGGTTCCAGGGGTCTGTGGGTCTGGGTTCCAGGTGTCTGTGGGTCTGTGCTCCAGGTGTCTGTGGGTCTGGGCTCCAGGTGTCTGTCAGTCTGGGCTCCAGGTGGTGTGGGTCTGGGCTCCAGGTGTCTGTGGGTCTGGGATCCAGGTGTCTGTGGGTCTGGGTTCCAGGTGGTATGGGTCTGGGCTCCAGGTGGCTGTGGGTCTGGGTTCCAGGTGCGCTTCCTGGAGCAGCAGAACCAGGTGCTGGAGACCAAGTGGGAGCTGCTGCAGCAGCTGGACCTGAACAACTGCAGGAAGAACCTGGAGCCTGTATATGAGGCCCACATCAGCAGCCTGCAAAAGCAGCTGGACACACTGTCTGGGGACAGAGTACGGCTGGACTCAGAGCTGAGGGGCATGCGGGACGCAGTGGAGGACTGCAAGAAGAGGTCAGTGGGGACACTATGTGGGCTAGCTGATTCCTGGGGCTTTCTAAGAAGGTCCTGGGGCTTTTGTGTGTGTCTTCAGGGAGCCATAATTTGGGTAGAACAAGCCACCTGAGCTCAGCTGGTGGGCCAAGAGCCTTTATGGGCTTAACTCAGCAGGCTGGACTGTGGGTACTGCTGGGCGGTGCCAGTGAGGCCCTTGAGGGCATCCTTCTTCATGTGTGGCTTCCCACGCCCTTCCAGACAGCCGTTGTGTGTGCCCAACACAGAACTCCAGTTCCTAAGCTCACCCAGGTGCCCCAAGTTCCAAGGAAACTCAGGCAGGAGGTGGGATTCCTGTAGGTCTTCTCCTCTCATTTTCACTGGGTCCTGGAAACCCATCTGAGCCATATTCTTTCTTGACCTGAGTAGGGGTAGCTCTGGCTACCCACCTCAGGCTGGAGTGGCATTATTGGCAAGGGTATCAGGCAGGCAGTGCTGTTTCTGCTGGCAGAGCCCTGTTCCTGTGATCTGGATGCTGAGAAAGAGGAGGAAACCTCCACTCAGCCACAGGCATCAGAAGAACCCTAGACCAGAACCCTCCAGCCACCAGGTCTCTACTGAGAGCTCAGCCAAACAGCCCTACCAAGCTGAGACAGCTGAAAACCGGCTTAATGACCCACAGCTCAGACCCCCTGCATTTCCCATCGAGAACCACAGCTGTAGGTGCCCACACACCGGCCCCCCAGCCCCGCTCACCGATGCTTCCCTACAGGTACGAGGAAGAGATAAACAAACGCACGACTGCGGAGAACGAATTTGTGGTGCTTAAGAAGGTAAGGGGTGAGGGGGGCTGGCCTCAGTGCCCCAGTGCAGGGGGAAGAGGAGGGGGCAGTGAGGCCTGCACATCCGACAGCCCCAGAGACGGAGGCCAGTCGTGTCCACCGTGGACCCTGGTGATCTATGGACATAGATCGCTTTGCCAGAACAAGAGTCCCCCTGCGGATAGTCAGTCCGGGCTTATGCCAGAGCACACAGGACTCTGGGAAGGGCCAAGTCCTGCTTCTAACCCTTCTCATCTCTGACAAATCACTGTGGGGAGGAACGGGCTCTGTACCCGGCCTTGGAAGAAGTTCTCACAGTGAGTCCGGGCTGAGGTCAAGTTCCTACCCCTGGGGTCTTGAGTATCCTCCTGGGGCAGGCAGCCGCAGGATGGGGCTTCTGTGAGACAGGTCAGTGCAGGTGTCTTGGTCTCCCTTAGGATGTGGACGCAGCGTACATGAGCAAGGTGGAGCTGCAGGCCAAGGTGGACGCCCTGGACGGCGAGATCAAATTCCTCAAGTGTCTGTATGAGGGGGTAAGGCCTCCCCTTCCCCCTGGCTTTGGATTCAGGAGGGACTTGTTTATCAGTCAGCTCAACCCCTCCAGTGTTTGGGTGCTGAGGGCTTTGCGTTCAGCTTTGCGTTCACAGGCTGGTGACAGCCGGGCAGGCGGCTTCCCTTCAGTTTCCTGGCTCCTGCCCCCTCTTGGGGTGAATACATGGATTTTCTTCTCAGTTGGCAGTCTTTCACCGTGGTGTGGAAACCTTCAGCTCTGTTCTTTCAGAGAGCTGCTCTGCATGTACCTGTCTGGGACAGCCTGGGGTCATCCTGCGGGGACACGGCCATCCTGTTGTCACCTTTCCCTGTCACGCATTCTTGTGCCCCTGCAGGAGATTGCCCAGATGCAGTCCCACATCAGCGACACGTCCGTCATCCTGTCCATGGACAACAACCGCAGCCTGGACCTGGACAGCATCATCGCCGAGGTCCGAGCTCAGTACGAGGACATCGCCCTGAAGAGCAAGGCGGAGGCCGAGACGGTGTACCAGACCAAGGTGGGTGTGAGGGAATCTGGTTAGGTCCGCCTTTCTCTGCTCCATGACTTAACACAGGCCCAGCTTGCTGGTAACACCACACCGACCTTGGCACCTCGGGGAGCAAGAAGGGAGAAGACTGCTCTGTCTTTGGGTTCCCTCAGACCTGTGGCAGCCATTGCAGGGTGCAAACTGCAAGATGCCTGCGAAGCATCCTAACGCAGGGCTGGCTGGGATGGGGCAGGGCCTGCTTTCTGGAGGCAGTGAACTCTGAGGTGCTCGGGGAAGGGGAGCGGTCGGTCCTTCAGCTCCGTCATTATGGTAAATCACAGGTCTCTTCCTGGTGATCTGGGATCAAGTCCATCTCCAAGGAAGAAGAGGGCGTCACTCTGCATCACATCTTAGCTCCCCTGATAGGTGTGGGCGGGAGGGTGACTCAGATAATCTGGTTCCTCGGATCAGGATGCTAACTTTCTAATTGTTCCTTGCTGTTCACTGGGCACTTTCCCTAGGGAAATGACCCCTCCCCCAGACCTTATCACTCCTTACATCTCCTTCGAAGCCTGGAATGGAGAGGTTTAGCCTGTTGGGAAAGGGTTAGCCCTCAGGGCCTAAGGGACAGCACAGGCCTGGGCTCTTGGGGACGGCTTAGACTGGCCCAGGTTCCTTCCCTATCTATTCTCCTAAGCCAGGGTTGAGAATGGCCGCTTAGCCCCTGTGGGCTGTCCGGGCCCAGCACTCAAAGCCAGGCTGTCTCCTCCACGGTCCTTCCTGGAAGAAAAAGAGGAGCCTCACAGCTGCGGTTATTGACCGTTTTCTGTGTGGGTCGTGGGCACCTCCCCCTCCCCATGGGCTTAGGGACAGGGAGGCCACCGCTGCTGGCCAAGGTGTTGCGAGGTCGTTTTCACCATCACCATTTAACGATGCGGGAGATGCGATGGTGTGGGAGATGCGCCTAGAGTGTTTAGTAAAGAAGGGATGATGGTGCTGCTGTGTCTGGGGCACTGGCTGGGGTGCCAGAGTGGATCAGGGCTGAAGGTTCAGGGGTGGGGGGTGGGGGCAGAGGGGAGGGGTCAGGCAAAACTTCACCCCAGAGCGCCAAAGACCACAGCTGTTCTGTTTTCCCTGTAAGTTGAATTCTAGGACTATGCTGGGTTCCCTCTGTTGACGGTTGAATAGGCAACCCCAGGGGCAGGAGGAGACTGAGTCACGGCTGATACCCAGCCTCCTGCCAATCCAACTAGACAGCCCGGAGAGCCTGTGCCCACCTCAGAGAAGGGGGAGAGGAGGGAAACACAGCTGACTGGCTCCTCATTCAGCCAGTCACGTGATCTTCTCTTGAGTACCAGCGAGGCACTGTGCTGTGTACAGAGAATTCAGAAACAAAAGAAAACGTCCATCCACCGAGGAAGGCAGAGAACATGTCCTCTCGGTGCGGCATGTCTGACTTTGGGAGCGTAGGATCATGGGGACAGAACTGTACCTAACCAGAAAGCCTTCCTTCCTGGCTGAGCTACAGCTGCTTAAGGAAGATGGCGGGTATGGGTGAGGTCCTGTGGGGGAGCTCATAGTCCCTCACAGACACAGGAACACGTGAGAGTCACTCCAGGGAAGGATATTTGTCAAAGCTGAGAACCAGATAAATGAAGGCAGTGAGAAACAAGCACCTTGATGCCATGCTAAGAGTTTGAATTTCATCTTCCGTGGGCCACAGGCAGAGAGGTGCATGGTGGGAGACTCATCTCACAGAGATGCAGTGTGAAAGGTGGGACTTCCAAGAGTCCTATGGCCAAGTCTAAGTCTCTGAAGATGAGCCAGGCTTAAGGCAAATGAATAAAGTCCAGGGACAGATGGTTAAGCAGGAGGAGGCTATGAAGGGGGAATGGAGATCCCTTCTCCCCCTTGCCACGCAGCCCTGAGCGAAGGCACCGTTTCTGTGCTAGATTAGGCACACACAACTCTTAAATCGCGTGTGTGCTTTGTCACTTCCCTGGCAGTTCCAGGAGCTGCAGCTGGCAGCCGGCCGGCACGGGGATGACCTCAAGCACACCAAGAACGAGATCTCAGAGTTGACCCGGCTCATCCAGAGACTGCGATCAGAAATCGAGAGTGTGAAGAAGCAGGTGAGGGATCAGGGCTCCTGGCAGGGGCCTCCTCTGCCCCCCAACCAGGAGAAGGCTAAGAGGCTTAGAGCCTCCCTGCCCTGCCTCCTCCACTTCGGGCTCTGTCCTAGAAACCTCTTCCTCAGAGAAGGCTCAGCTCCTCCCATTTGCTCTCACCTGAAACCTAGAATCCTTATAGGGCTCCCCACCACATCTACAAGACTGAACAACAAGCTTCCCTGTGGCCAAGTGAAAGTCCTCACTGCCGGATATGTCCAGGACAGAGTAGGGCCCATCCTCCCATTAGCACGGGGACCAGAGCGGGGCTGGGGACCTCAGAGCTCAGGGGATGCTACCGTCTGCCCTCAGTGCTCCAACCTGGAGACGGCCATTGCTGACGCCGAGCAGCGAGGCGACTGCGCCCTCAAGGATGCCCGGGCCAAGCTGGACGAGCTGGAAGGTGCTCTGCAGCAGGCCAAGGAGGAGCTGGCACGGATGCTGCGTGAACACCAGGAGCTGATGAGTGTGAAGCTGGCCCTGGACATTGAGATCGCCACGTACCGCAAGCTGCTGGAGGGCGAGGAGTGCAGGTGAGAGAACCTTTGCAATCCTCCCTGGATGGCACTCCCTGCAATGAGGGAAGCAGACATTGGAGGGACTGCAGATGCTTTCCAGTTTAGCCACACAGAGCGATTTCCAGCCACACAGTAGGGCAGCAATGTCCTCTAAGCTTGCCTTCAGCCTCCAGAGTCCCAGCTTTTAAGTGTCGCCAGCCTCAAGGTCTCGCTATCCCTCCTTTACACATCCTAAGCTCAGTGTCTCAGCACCAACCAGCTCTCCTCCTCCAGCCAAACTGCTGGTTTTCACTGATTTATTTTTAGTGGCATTTCTTTTTTCATTTGGTTATGTAGTTCCGGTTTGCCCATAGAAACATAAAACCTTTTAAGAGAGATGCATTCTTTTCCCTATAAAAGTACTCAGCAGCAATGTAGGCTGTGCTGAGTCCAGCCAATTGGAGGGAAAGGACACAGATCTTTGTCATCTGGAAATCCCGGTGCTTCATTCACTGCTACTTTAGTCGTCTGTCTTCCCCTGCCTCTATGGCTCAGGCCTCAGCTACCCAGCAGTCAAGCAACGGGCTCAGAAGCTGCACAGGCAGACGGCGCCCTGGCCGTGGTGTTTGCCTGGGAGCCCCAGTAGTACAGCCTTTCTCTGTGGTGGGCGGTGGACGAGGGAGGGCAGGAGAGACTGGGAGGCTCTAGCCTCGAGACAGAGGTTGCTAAGTCTTTCTGACTGGGGGGCGGGGGTGGGTGGAATGGACCAGCTGGCGATTCTAGGCACTGTCTGGTCCTCAGTGTGTCCTAAGTGTGATGGAGTATACCCGTGCTTTTTCCTGCGCAGGATGTCTGGAGAACACAGCAGTGCCGTGAGCATTTGTGAGTATTTCATGTCTGGGGGGTGGGTGGGTAGTTCCAGGCAGCCAGCAAGCACAGAGTGCTGAGCCGGGGTCTGAGCCAGGGCCTCTGTGGAGCAGCCCGGGTTCCACCTCCGAGCTGCTCCTTCACCGGCAGCGTTAGCCTCTCACAGCTGTGACTTTGCACGCCCTTCACTTCCCCAGTGCTGGCATGAAGCCCTCTCCTCTACCCACACCCACACTGTCGTGCATGATGGAGTACAAGGTGCCTGTCCTCTCTGGGAGGAGACACCTGCGCAGCCGTGTGGCACAGTGTCAGTGCTGGCCCCGCAAGGCTCAGCCATGCTCTCTTCAAGGAGGGGGGCCCAGCACAAACACCCCAATTCCAGCCTCCGTAAGCACAGTGGGAACAGCGTCAGGGCGCCTTCTCAGGGTAGACACAAGAGATCAGCTTATGTTGGGGTATCATCTGTCCGTTGGGGAGACCTTGCATTCCTGGTCCTCTAAGGAAGAACAGGGGCCTGGCTGTGACAGCTGGGCTGCTTCTCTCAACGCTTGCTGTGCTCAGGAGCCAGCATGTGTTCTTAAATGTGGGGTCCGTGTGAGAAGTTTAGGCAGCAGAGAGGTCTTTGAGTGAGTGGGATGGGGGTATTGGAGGGAATTAGGGCCACTTTGGCCATAGACACCCACTGACGTGCCTTCTCCCCTTCACAGCCGTCATCAGCAGCTCTGCGCCTGGGACCAGCGGAGGGGCCGGTTTTGGGTTCGGTAGCACTGGCGCCTATGGCTACCGGCCCAGCTCCGTTGGTGGGGGCTACGGCATCCTGTCTGGGGGCTGTGTCACCGGTAGCGGGAATTGCAGCCCCTGTGGAGAGACCAAGACCAGGCTTGGTAGCACCAGTGAATTTAAGGAAGTTTCAGGAAAGAACGTGGCTTTGGGCTCGCCCACAAAGAAAACCATGAGATAGACTGACAGCTGGGCGCCCGTTTCTGCCCAGCTGTGGTTTTCTCTGGAGCCTCTGCCGGGAAACCCCTCTGTTTGCCATCGCTTGCTCGCTCACTTCTTGCCGTTCTTTGCTACCAACCCCGCTGCCTTTGTCTTTATTAGCCATACCAGAACTCTCAGGTTGAAGCTATCTCATGAATCCTTCTGCCTCAGTGCAAAGGGACCACTTCTCTGAGCCTTCCATATCCTCGTGATGGCTCACCTGCATGCCCCTTTCTGGTGGAGCTTCCGTCTAGGCTAATCCTGATCCTCTGCTGCCCATTACCGTCTGGGCACATGAGACAGGAAGTGTGTTGAAGGACGGTCTTTCGAGAGCCGGCCCAGCCTGCCGCAGCACCGGGCCACAGATGCATCTGGCACGGTCTCTGTTGGTGTAGGGCTGGGAGTCCCCATCCCATCTGGACCTGGTTCAGCTCCAGTCCTCTGTTCCTGTACCCCACTAATAAACATATAAAACCCATGGAAGGTCAGACTACCTCTTTCCTGAAGGAACCCTCATTTCAGGCCACGTCCCTCTGGTATGTGGAGTGCTCACCGAGCCTCTGGCATCTGAGGTCTCTCCAGTCCACAGAACCCCGAGTATTGATCTGGGTGATGAGGCCCTGACCAGGCTGGGTCCCCACCAGCCTGCGTGGGCCCCAGCACCACCTGCACTGATCCCTAACATTCACCTGTCCACAGCCGACAGGTGTGCCTTCTAAGTCCTGCTTCCTCAGCTACAGTCAGGGTGCACAATGTCTAGCGACGTGTGGGCTACAAGGAGCAGTCAAGTGCCTGGCAGCAAGCCTAAAGCCGACCGAGAGGCAGTGGAGAGACAGTTCTGAAAAGCTTAGGACTTGATGTCTTCTCACTAAACGCCTCGATGGTAGATTCCTCTTTGAAATAAAGACCCAAGTCCTTAACAAAGTTTGTGCTGAGTCGAGCATGAGCGTGTGTGCACGCAGGGATTTACGTGTGTGAACGTCTCCGGGGTCCACGCTGCAGGGATATGTCAGCTGCAGCACAGGCAAATGCAAATATGTTCGGATGGAGACTCGGGGGTGGCATCTGAGCTGGCTCCCTGCAGGCCCAGGGAGAAAATGGACTTCAAGAACAGAGCTAGGAATTTGGAATTCTGGTCCTGCAGCTAATTGTTGATCCTGAGCAAAACTGTCAGCCCGAGTGAGCTTCATTTCTTCATTCACAAAGCAGGTAAAATGGCGCTTCTGATGTTAGCTGGAGTGAGACCTAAGAGGGGGCACGAGCAATTCCTGGAGTACCGAGTCGAGACAGAAGCTTGCCAACGCCTTGGTTTAAAAGCGTGACTTAATTTGCTCACTAAAAGGTGTGTAGGAACTAGGAAAGCGATTCACTAAATCCGTACTTGGAGAGACCGTCTCATCGGGGATTGCTGCGGACTCATTCCCAGCATAAGCAATGAAGGGAAGGGGGAAGGAGGAAGAGAGGGCTACAGTCTGCCGTGGCAGGGAAGGCGGCAGAAGGTGGGGTGGTCACCGTGCTCTTGTAGTCAGGACGCAGAGAGAACTGAGAAAGGGCAAAAGGCAGAATGCGGAAGGGAGAGGGAGGAAGCGCTCTTTCTCCTTTTTATGCAGCCAGAGGCCTCAGCCGTTGGGACAATGCTGCTCACGGTCAGTGTTCTCGGCTGTCTTCAAAACTTTCTGGAGAAATTCTCAAAAACACACCCAGTTATATGTTTCCATGGAGATCTGATTCTAAATCAGATTGACAGTGAAGATTAAACACCGCGAGGACAGTCCAACCATGTTTTCCATAGCCGCAGGGACAAACTCTTGGGGCCGGTGAAGAGTGGTAGCTTGACGGGTTAGAGTCTGTCATGACATATGTTCATTCTTCGTATTGGACACTTGGTGGATTTGGACAAACGTGTAATGGTATGTGTTGGGAGTTGGTCTGATGCTTGTATTTTGGTGCTAATTACTGGCCCTCAAGATCTGGTTACTGTCTGGATATACCTATCCTGGTTGTGTGAACCTGCCTAAGACATTACACCGATTAGTTGATTAAAGGCCTAAAACCTGGGCAGGACAGAAAGGGGTAGGCGTGGCTAAGGTTCCTGGGCTTTGGGGAAGAAGAGACTCATAGGAAGAAAACAGATGGAAAGGAAGAGAAAAAGAAGGAAGAAGCCATAATGGGTTAGTGTGGAGAAGGAACAATGTGGGCCGGGAGGAAGGACTCCAATAATGGCATGGAACAGCCCAGATGAAGAATACAAGCAAGTAGTTACAAGACTATGGATGGAAGGCAGTCCAGATGAGGATGGTTAAGGCAGATGGCTTTGGATGGGGCTGGGAGGTGGATGGTGAGGTTATTGAGCCAGCGTAGGTGAAATATCTGCTCAGTCCAAGGTAAATAAGGCAATTATGAAACCTAACAGGTGTCTGTGTCTTCTTACTTCTTACAGGTTAAATAATACCAATCATAGGATAAATAATCAACATTATACAGCCCAACACTCATTTTTTTTTAAAAATTTACAACAGATATGTATCTACTATCATGGCAAGATACAGAGTTTTTCAGTGTTCCATAGATCCTCTGGCACTGAGAAAGCTAACGAACTAGGAAGCCCTGTGGTAAGACATCTTTTTATTCCACGTGCTAACACATGGACCATAGGGATGGAGAAACCTGCCCTGCGATCTTCAGGAAGGCAGGAGTGCAAGAAAGGGCAACTGTGCCCCGGGGGGGGCAACAACACAAAAGAGCACCCAGGGGCAGCCTTGGCAGTGAGGAGGCACAAGGAGAGAGGACTGACGGAGGGAAGAAAGGAAGGAGGGGGAGGGAGGGCAGTCTGTCAGGAGGCAGTTTGTCAGGGGGGCCTTCGGAGGTAGCTCGCCTCATGGACAACAGGAAGAAGTGAAGATTGGACCAGAGGCACTTGAATGGGCAAACTTGTTTCTTGTTGCTAGAGTGTGGCTGATGAAACAGGGGTGTGGGGGCTCGGGTGAGAGGCGTGGCAGCTGCTGGAGCTGGGGAGGCAGCAACAGGGGATCAGAGAGAGCCTCGCTTCTCTGCTGAGAGCCAGGATTCTTTCTGCGGAGCGTGAGGGAGAAAGGACGCCACAGCTGCCAGATGAAGAATCGAGAGGACTTGGACCCTGGCTGTGACAGGAAACTCTCACTGTGTGGGTCTCAGAGTCCTCATCTCTTAAATGGTTAATAACAGCGATAGTTACCGGATGAACTTACTATGATGATGAGCTTTAATGGGGTAGTGTTTGAGAGTCATTGCCTCACTGCCTGCTTGGAAAACATCATGCTCTTGGCATCATGAGGTGCAGGATGTTAATCCAAGCAGTTTACATGAAGGGGGATGCAAAGAAGAATAGAAATCAGACTATCTGACGAACATGAACTTAGAATAAAGAACATTAAAAGATAGTTCCGCCATTGGCTTCTATGTTTAGATCCCGAGAATCATGCCCACTGCCTCCATGGACAAACCCTGAAATCTGAATGTCTTAATACACAGGGTCCGTTCCTCATCTGCTGTCCAGGGCTGGCTACAGCACCTATCTCCCAGGGCTGTTCCAGTGGGTGTCTCGGGATCTTAGGCTTTTCTTAGCAAGGACATATGGGATGCATGGCTGTCAAGGTCACAGAGATAGAAGAAAAGGCCACTCAGGCTCCTAACTGCTTCATCATCCCAGAAGTATCTCTCTTCAATGGCCAATACTGGTCTATGGCTCCAAACACTAGTGGAATCCCAAAGGAGGCTGGGAGATGAAGAAGAGAGTGGGGCTCTCTGTCATCCTGAGATCATTCTGGAACAGGCTGCCTCAGCTGAGGTGCCCACTCACCAGGCTGAAAGTTCCTTTGCCGTTGGCCAGAGCTGGGAGGCACGGGACACACTCTCCAGAGCCCATGCAGACACACTTCCCTTTGGTTTTGACAACAACCTGGAGCACATTATCATAAGCTACATGACGCTGCACATTGCAATTAGGTCTTAAAACAAACAAACAAACAAACAAAACACTGCTAAGAGGCATTTTGTTTAGCTTGGAGAATTATCTATACAGTAACCAGGTTTTTCCTTTGAATATGTAAATTCGTTAAGCATATCAAGCAAAAGGACAAATAGCAAAGCTGGTAGAGAGAAACAGCAGATGTATGGCAAGCATTGGCAAATCACGCACTCACAGCATCCGGCAGAGCTGACTAGAGCAGCCCAGCATTAAGAGAGCAAGCACATGCTCACACCAGCAAGCCAGGAAGTCAAATGGGAAAGCCCTGTTGAGACAGGGCTGGAGTCTGAGTGGACAGTCCGGGGGACTAGCGGCCCGGCCAGGCTCTTAAGCACAAAGTGCAGGTAGACACCCAGCAGAAATGACTGGGGAGGCCGAAGCAGCCAGCAGGAGTTCCTGATTGAACGCTTTTCACCATGAATGAGCAGTGCACAGCTGAACTCCCGGCTTCTCATTCCCTCTCCAGTGATTTTTACATCGTGGGGCGAACAATAGTAACCTCTGTTGGAAATGGCTGACCTTCTAGTTATTGTCAAGGATACAGTGGTTTTATTCGGGCTGTTCAGCTCATCCATTCTTTCTCTGTCACAGAGTGAGGGAGGCCGGCTCATCCTGGATGAGGAGGAGGACAGTTTGAGGCAAACATGCCTGGGTCTGAAATGAGGAGGAGGGGACTGTCTCCAGACCCAGCTTCCCAGTGAGCTCCAAAGGCACATGACAACTTACCAATCTGATATACGTTACAAGAAGAGAAGGACAATCTTTCTGGATTTGGGCAATTTAAGTCCATTGAATGATAAAGTGGTGAGGTCTTCAGTGTCTCTCAAAGGCTGTGTCTTAGGACTCTGGTTTCCATGAGATATGTAACCAACACGAGCTCTTTAGTTAAAAAGGCTCTGGACACCAGAGGCTTTCATTGGTTTAGAATAAGAGGAGTATTTAACGTCTGATATAAAGACTAAGTTTCTCTTAGTTACTCTCTGGTTTTATTGGGAAGTACCTCATTTACGAAAACATTTTCTGCCCATATGTGAAAAGCAAGAAATAGTAATAAGTTTAAAAAGCCAACCATCCTTAACCCCCGCTCAGCTCCACATGATGGAAGGGTCAGGGCTTACAGCAGCCTTTGGCCAGCAGAAAGCGGGACTGCCTTTGATGCTGTTAACATCATGGGCCACCCATTCATCTATTTATGTATCCTGCCTTTGTTTATTTGTTTGTTTTGTTTTGTTTTGAGATGGGGTCTTTCTGTGCATCCATGGCTATCTTGAAACTCACTCTGTAGACCAGGCTGGCCTTGAACTTTCAGAGATCCACCTGCCTCTGCCTCCCAAGTGCTGGGATTAAAGACAAGCACTGGCGTTCCTGGCTTGCATTTAATTTTTTTAAAGGAAAAATGTTAAGGGTCACAGAGTGGCAGGTACAGTACTTTCCCACATGCCCTGTGCCCTCAAGGCACAGCCTCCCCCTCGTCAACGAACCTCTCAAGTGGCACATCGATATGGCTGGCGAATGGGCATCACTGCCGCTGGAGTCCACTGCTCACTCGGTGTTGGACATTGTTGCTCGTTTGTCTGCATGTTCACACGCGTGTGTGAAGTGCCACGGTTGATGTCTGGTGCTTTTCTTTGATCACGCTCTACAGCCTGCTGCAGCGTTTCTTCCTTCACTCCAGGGCCCGCTGGTTGGGCTAAGTCTAACTAGCCAGCCTGCTCTAGGAATCCCCTGTCTCGACTGTCTCTCCCTACCACACGCAGGCGACACACCACATCCATCTGGCACTTCCGTGGTTGTTGTTGACCCAAACTCCGGTCTTCTCAGATGAATGACACACACCCTATCCTCTGCGCACGCTCCTCAGCTCTGGGGCAGGACATCTTACGGGTCTGGATAAATGTACGGCAGCACTCACCCGCCACTGACTGCCTCATACTGCCTTGAATCATCTTGCTGTCCACCCACTACTAAGTGTGTCAACAGACTAACAAATCTTGCACTAGAGATCTGGCTAACTTTTGGCTTTAATTTTTTTTTTTTTTTTTTTTTGAGACAGTGTAGCTCTGTAGACCAGGCTGGCCTTGAACTCTCAGGGATCCTCCCTCCTGCCTCTGCCTCCCTGAGTGCTGGGATTAAAGGTGGGTGCCACCACATCTGGCTTCTGCTGCCTAACTTTTTTTTTTAACATAAAAACCCCTCCAAACTAACAATTTTTCACATGAGACTTATTAGTTTCTCGAGAATAGAGGTTCTAGGGCAAAAACAACCCAGTTTAAACTGGCACGTTTGCAACTGCCATCCCGGAGTGGCTTGGTCCGCCTTTGGTTGGAGAGCTCTGGATTTGAAGGGAGACAGTCCTGCCTTCCTCTACCAACCTAGGGACAATTCAATCCAAAACAGCTCCTCCAGGGCTGAGGTGACACAGCAACCTGCGATCAGAGGCAGGTGCCAGGACGCCCCCTCTCCCGGGCCTCAGCCACCTTTGATCTGCCCACGTCCCCACATATCAGAAGCCTCCGAGTGACGTGTGTCACTTGTGTGTCTCCCCAGCTGTAATAAAGGCAGTACAGGGGTGGGGACCTCCTGACTCGCGAAACCACCACGCGCCCTCAGGGGGAGGCAGGAAAAGAGCATTTTACCTGTTCCCTCTCTTCAGGAGAGGAGACGGGGCCCTGGGGACACAGATGTCCCTGTGTCGTAGTTCTCAGGGAAAGGTGACCACAAAGGCTCCTTTTGTAAGCCAATGTCCTATAAGGGCTATGCTCTTTAAATATCTTATTTTTCTGGTCTAAATGGCTAGCACTAATAAACTCTTGTTCTTGTTGGGGCGGGGGGGAGGCGAAAATTGAGTGGGGTGAAATTGAAATAACAAAATGTTGAAAAGCCTGAAGTTTCTTAAGGGACCGTTGAACCCAAGTCTCCCCACCCCTCAGCACAGAGAGCCCACTTCCTCTCCATGGGTCTGCCTCAGGTTCCTCTATCTGTCCATCTTCTCCTGGCGCCGCCATCTTCGCCACTCCCGATACCCATGTCACACTGTGCAGTGTGGGCAATAGCATGGCTGTTATTATACCCTCTGATGGGCTCGCTGGAGGCCGTGTCACTGCTCCAGGGTGTGCCTGACCACTCCAGGACGCCCCGGGGGGAAGGAAGGCTCAGGGCCTAACGAGGAGTCCCGTCTGCGGCTCTGTGCCCCGAGGGTCCGGCCTGGGCTGTCAGTCAAAGGGCTGTTTCTGAAGCAGAGCCAGCCTGTCCGTCTGCTCCACCTGGAGTCCTCTGCCCCCGTCCTCCACAAGCCGGGCCCACTGGAATTTTCTAAGGAAGATCTTGGTAGTGATGACCTATGTAATTGGAGGGAAGCCTGTAGAGATAAGGTTGGGAAATTATTATAATGCAGGAGATGAGCACAGGCAATTCAGGGTTCGGGCCATTTTATAGGGGATTTGTGGACAGGTAAAGGGAAGAGACAGGAATCTTTGCAAGTGAATGGTAATTTCCTAAATGAAGGACCCAAGAGGTCCTCCCACCCTACCCCAGTGACCCAAAAGGGGGGTTCTAACATACAAATTAGCTGACTCGACCCTGTCCTCCCAAGCAGGGCTATTTAAGGGGGGAGCTGGGCCAGGAGTGCAGCTGCATCTGTGCCCCAAGGCCTGCCTGCTGCCACCCTGCCAGTCCTTGCCCGCCGCCAGCCATGAGCCGCCAGTTAGGCCTGTATCCTGGTGCCGAGCGCCTGGGCTTCAGCGGCTGCTCCGCCGTCATCTCTGGCCGGCTCAGCAGCAGCCGTGCCTCGGTCCGGGCCGGGGTCAAGGGCTCGGCCACGTTTGGCAGCAGGAGCCTGTTCTGCGTGGGGGGTGGCCGCCGACTGGCACTGAGTGCTGCCGGGCGGAGCGGTGGCTTCACGAGAGGCCACGGAGTGGCCAGTGGTGGACGTCCCGGGGGCTTCGTGGGCACCGTCTTCGGCAGCTCGGGGCTGGGGCCCACGTACCCATCCGTGTGCCCACCTGGCGGCATCCCCCAGGTTATTGTCAACAAGAGCCTCCTGGCCCCCCTCAATGTGGAGCTGGACCCCGAGATCCAGAAGGTGCGCGCCCAGGAGCGGGAGCAGATCAAGGCCCTGAACAACAAGTTCGCCTCCTTTATCGACAAGGTGGGTTCTTCGGCTCCTGCAGTCTGGCATTGGCAGGCGCTGAGTGGTACACCTGCTCTGCCACTGGGAACGGGGACGAGCTTCCTGTCTGCATCTGTCAAGGGGGCTTAGGGACGTATCTTACCCCAGTGAAGGGGAACCTCGTCCTTCCTCGAGGGAAGGCTTTGGGAAGGACTGCACTCCTGTGGCACGCGTCCCACGAGGGCCTCCCAGGTTAGACCAGACAATGAGGACGCACATTCAGAACAGGGGCACTGGAGGGGCAAAGGCCAGCGGGTGTCATAAGGCACAGACATAAAAGGAGGGAAGGCGGTTTCCCGAAGAGGGGAGAGAAAGGGGCCAGAACATTCAATCCCAGCTTAGGGACATTGGCAGGGAAGGCAGAGCAAGGTGCACAGCAATGGGCAACCAGCAAGGTGTCTTTGGGGCTTCAGTGACAGGAACCCCAGAGAGTTGAAGAAGAAAAGGAACGGGCTTTCCTCTCTTCCACCCCATCAGAGCTCTTGACTTCCACCCCATCAGAAGGTGTTAGGAACATGATAGCAACAGTTGGCTCTGACAGACATTTCTGCATTCCTGGGTTTCCCTGGAGACTCTTACCAACTCAAGGCTTCTGAGTCTGTTTTTCTGGCTTTTATGTGAAGTGATCAAGGCTGGAACAATTGGAAATGAGCCCGTGTTCATAGAATAATGTGTTTTTCTCCTCTTAACTCCTCTACTCAAGCATGCTTCCTCTGTCCCTGCGCTCAGAGACAGGTAGGAGAGGAAGGCAGGTGAGCAGCAGAGGACCAGAAACAAGAGAAATCCTGAAATGTGTGAGAACCAACTTTGAACAAACTGAAAAATTAACCAGTAGCATCTAAGTTCCTAGAGAAAAGGAGCACTGCTCCCCTCCCCCCAAATGCCCAATTTCCCCCTCACTCCCCAGTTCCCAGCATCTTCAACAAGAGAAACTGAGCCCGTCACATGACAGCTCACCAGAGAGATGACACCACTGCCCAAGCTTGGCTCCCACATTTCTTTTAGACTGTGTCTTCTTCCCTGGAACTCTCAGAGTCCCCTCAGATAAACCTTCATGTTCTCCTGCCTCGCTCTTAAGAGCCAATAGCATGGGGAGCTGTGGGTGTCTGTGGGTCTGGGCTCCAGATATCTGTGGGTCTAGGTTCCAGGTGGCTGTGGGTCTCGGTTCCAGGTGCGCTTCCTGGAGCAGCAGAACCAGGTGCTGGAGACCAAGTGGGCGCTGCTGCAGCAGCTGGACCAGAGCAACTCCAGGAGGAGCCTGGAGCCCGTTCACGAGAGCTACGTCAGCAATCTGCAGAAGCAGCTGGAGACCCTGTCCGGGGACAGGGTGAGGCTGGACTCGGAGCTGAGGAACGTGCGGGAAGTGGTAGAGGAGTGCAAGAAGAGGTGAGTGGGGGCCAGGCGGAGGCGAAGGTCCCCTGTCAAGCCAGCACTTCCGCCTTAGCGCCTGTGCTGAGGCTGCTGGTGTTTCTTTCACATTCCACAGAAGACATGCCTAGATAGAGTGGGGTCAGAAGGATGGTAGGTCTGCCCAGAATGCAACTGAGTTGCCCAGGAAATCTGTTCAGTTTCTAGCCCTGGAAATGGGGGATGGGGGCAAAGAGCACTAGCTGAAACCCGGCTGTTTAGCACAAATGGCTTTGTGGTTTCTCCTAAGTTTTCCTACGGCAGTTCCTCAAAAGATAGGCACCTCACCAACCTTGGAACAAGATTTAAAACTAAGCAAAATAAAATTTAAAATTTAGTTTGTCTCGAAGTGCACATACCCAGTGGACTCTCATCTCTGAGAAAACCAGACTGAGAGAAGGTGGGACATGAACCTGGTGTTTGGAAAGTTTGCTTCTAGGAGCCTCTGGGGACAGACCCTGGCTGCCACCGTTCTGAGAGGTGGAGATGGTCAGAGCTTGCATATGTCACTTGTTCTATATCCAAAAGGCCTGACAGCCCTGTTCTGCAGTCCCCTCTGTCAGAATCCTGGCTTGAGCTCTGCGTGGAGATGCTAACAGAGCTGGCCATTGCCCTGACCACAGAGAGACTACGGGCACAGGCCGAGAGAAACACTTTCTAACAGTTACCAGGATTACAGCACAGCTGAGATCAGTGGAATGCAGAAGGGGCTGGGTGAGCAGGGTCTACAGACAAGGGGCAGAAAGTCCTGAGGTCTAGGGTGGAGGCTGGGCTGTGTCAGGGCCTTCCACAGGGTGAAGACCTGGAGTTCCTGAACTGTTTGCTGAGTGGCTTTAGGTGGGCCTCTCAGCCCTCTGGAACTGTGGCTTTGTCACGGTGCCTGTGACATCAAACACCGATGGCTGTCTCAGCGCCCGCAGGAGCTTCTGAGAGGAAAGAGGCAAATGGCAGTGTGCCGACTAACGGTGCTTAGAAGCTTGAAGTTCAGTCGGGCCATGTGTGCGAACTTGGCCAAGCACACACAAAATCAGGAAACAGAAAAGCCGTGATAGAATAACGAAAATTAGAGCTGTTGTGGAGCTGAGCATGGTGGCACACACCCTTAATCCCAGCAGTGGGGAGGCAGAGGTAGGAAGATGTCTGTGAGTTCAAGGCCAGCCTGGTCTACGCGGTGAGTTCAAGGTCAGCTAAGAATACACAGAAAGAGACCTTGCGTTCTGTAAGCTGTTACGGGGAATAAATGAGATGATGAGACATTTAGCGTGTTGTCTAGCATGCAGCAATGAGAAGAGCACGTCTTACGATGGTTTAAAATCATCACCCGCAAACAGGTGAAGGCGTGTGTCGAATGTGCGGTCCTACAAGTAAATAAAGAGAAGCCATGTTGCTTCTGACCATCATCTTGGCCAGACACTGTCTATTCTCTTAGGAAATAGAAAGCTTTAAAATACTAAAATCTAATCAGTCTGGCAACTAACACATGCTTTAATTTTTATCGAGAGGCGGCAGACATTAACCGTCTATACAATGAGGTAAGGACCACAGTGAAGGACATTTTATCACACAATGCCATCTGAAAGCTCTCCGTCACCCGCTGAGACAGAAAAAAGTATTTTCTGTTATTCTGTGAGGCCTCCTGTGCTATCCTGATTTTTATGTGAGGCGTGTGTGTGTGTGTGTGTGTGTGTGTGTTTCCTGTGTTTGGCGAAGGGCTCAAAGCCAGCTAATAGTGAAGCTGAAATTGGCATCGAGCCCCACACAGAGTCTGGGATAAATCGTGTGAACTCTTTATCCAACACTGTTAGAAACACAGGCGTTCTCAGCAAACCTCCCAGGTGTGTTTATTTGTTTGTTGGTTGGTTGTGTTAGAGATCGAACCTATTAGAGATCGCTGCCGCCATGCTAGGCAAGCGCCCTGCCAGGGGCTACCGCCCCCACTTCCTAACTCACACTGACTTTGTCTTAATCATACTCTCTGGGTGGAGGGGCTGCCAGCGACATGCCTTAGGGCCGTGTCTGCAATGTGCTGCTCACATTTAAGCATGTCTGAGGAAATGCTTTCTAGAATCAGATCCCCCCTTTAATGCAGTAAAATAGGTACAACAACATTTAACCATTTTCAGCTTCTTAAATTAAAAAAAAAAGCCACTTGTACTCCTTTTCCAATCTACAACGTCTCCTCATGGAAAGCAGCCGCTGCATCCGAACTTGCTTCGCCTGAAATGGACGCCCGGTGTGAAGAGAGCCCTGGCCGCCACATCACATTAGTGGGGGTGGGGGTGTGAACCCGTCGGCTGTCACACGGAGGACGCGCTTGAAGGAGGAGTGTGGGTCCCACAGGTCCCCACCACAGAGCCGCCGGCTAATCCCTCAGGGCAGACTGCATCCTGGCTAAGGGCTGGAGAAAGTGCTCTTTGAAGCAGCGCTCGCTCGCCCTTGGAGAAGGGGGAGCCTTGGGAGCAGCTGTGACGCAGACGGCACGGTGGGTGGGTGGACGCGATGGGTGGACCTCCGCAGAACTGGAGCGCCCCAGTGGCAACACTGTCTCCTCTAACAGGTACGAGATGGAGATTAACAGGCGCACAGCTGCCGAGAATGAGTTCGTGGTGCTGAAGAAGGTGAGGGTGGCTGTGGTTGGGGTAGGAAGAGGCCTTTCCAGCCTCTGTCACAGTTCCTTGGGAGTCTGACTCCTCAGGCGCTTCTGCTCACCCCCTCCCCTGGGCGCATCCTGTAAACTCCTAGAACCCATTCAGCAGAGTCCAAGCTACTCTGCAGCATTTTTGGTGTGTCCACACGGGTCAGTTTCCGCCTTGGGACTGGGACACTTTTGAAGGGAGGTGAAGGGAATGAAGAGTTGAAGAGCGAGGAGGGAGAGGAGGGCAGGGTGGCAGGTTGGAGAGGGTATCTCGACCATTGTGTGTGCCCCAGGACGTGGACGCTGCCTACATGAACAAGGTGGAGCTCCAGGCCAAGGTGGACGCCCTGACAGACGACATCAAATTCTTCAAGGTCCTCTACGAAGGGGTAAGGACTTGCTTGCTCTCTCTCGTCCCAGTGCCACTGACATTCTTGGAGGTCGTGCTGAGGGCTGGGCACAGAGCCAGACTTTGAGAACACCATGGGGAGTATCAGGGCGTTTGTCCTCCAGGCATGAGAAACAGCGTGTGAAGGAGCTTTGGGGGAGCAGAGGCCTTCAGGGGATTATGCCTCTGCAGAGGTCTGGGAAGGGAAGGGAACTGGCGAGGCCAGGTGGAGTGCCACCTGGAGTCTTGATGCGATTAGCACTCCTGGCTTTGGAGGAGGGTATGGGGACCTGAGACCATGGAGAGCCTAGCTTGGGACAGAAGTTCCAGGTTGTTCAGTCACATGCAGCTGCGGGAGGGGGAAGGTTTGACCGGGGTGGGTCAGGAGAGGTGGTGCCCTCACGGAGGAGCCCCTAACACACTCCCTTCCTCCATGGACTGCCAGGAGATTGCTCAGATGCAGTCTCACATCAGTGACACGTCCGTCATCCTGTCCATGGACAACAACCGCAGCCTGGACCTGGACAGCATCATCGCCGAGGTCCGCGCCCAGTATGAGGACATCGCCGAGAAGAGCAAGGCCGAGGCCGAGGCCCTGTACCAGACCAAAGTGAGCCCGGTGCCCTGTGCAGAGTGCTCGGGGCACAGCTGCCGTGCGCTGAGTGCACATCTGGTCCTGGATGTCTGCATGCACTCAGCTGAGTGTCTTTTTCTTTTGGAATTGAAGCTCCTAGAAATGCCTCACTGTGGTGCAGGGAGGTCAGCCCATATTAGCATTCCTTAGGGACACAAACGAGTTTAGCCCTCGCCTTACCGTGGCTCTGACAGACGAGACAGGCCGGCTACAACCTCAGAGTTTGAGTAACCCACTCTCAGCTTTTCTTTTTGTTTCCAACTTTGGCGACAGGAACTCAGATTCCACCGGGCCATCATGGTTAAGAAGCCAAGGCCCTGCTGAGCTAGAGCAGGACCTTGCTCTGCGGTGGGAGTTGCTACTTTCCCAGTTCCTGACATTCTCCCCCTTCTCCTCCCTCCCTCCTTGGCTGGTGTGTACACTCCTAACAAGGGGACCACAGGCACAGAGCACTGCCCTCCGTGCTGAGCCCCTGTCCCCATGCTGAGCCCCCACTTCATGCTGAGCCCCCACTTCCTGATGAGCACCCCCACTTCCTGATGAGCCCCCACTTCCTGATGAGCACCCCCACTTCCTGATGAGCACCCACTTTGTGCTGAGCACCCCTCCCTGTGCTGGGTGCTCCCAGGCGGGTAAGGCCTTAACTACCATGCACTCTTCTGATTTGACCACAGATCCAGGAGCTGCAGGCCACAGCAGGCCAGCACGGGGACGACCTCAAAGTCACCAAGTCCGAGATCACAGAGGTCAACAGGCTGATGCAGAGGATCCATTCGGAGATAGGAAACGTGAAGAAACAGGTGGGGACCGTTCCTGGCATTCTTCTCTGTGGGAGCATTTGACTGGAAACTCACCTGCATCACACCTGTGGTTCTAAAGCCATTGAGACCAGGAGTTTCCTGAACAGGAGTGCTGTATGGAAGCCAGAGCCAGGTTTGGGAGCCTCAGCTGGCCAGAGAGCTCACATTTCCCACTTTCTTGGCCTCTCCATCCTCCACCTCTGAACACTCCTATGAGTGTTTGCACACACACACACACACACACACACACCACACACACACACACACACACACACACACACACACACACACACAATTTCTGTGTTCATTGGGTTCATGATCCCAGGATTAAGTAAGAGCTTAGGAATTTTTTTTGAAAGACAGTGCACGACAAACACAATATTCCAGGCCCTTTCAGCCATGAGCCGAGGTGTCTGCTTTGACACGGTGCTGCATGCTCCCAGCTGGGCACGGCTCTTACAAGAGGCAACTTTAGATGAGAATGCCGCTGTGCCTGGCTCTCTGGGAGGGTGCCTCTGCGGGGGACAGATGGGCTCCCCTGTGATACTCACTCCGTGGCGTGTCCTCTGAGGTTCCTAGTGGAGGGGCTGGCCTGCCCTCCTCACCCCTTCACCAGAGCAGCCCGCCGCTTCACACCCGAGTCTCTGTGCTTGTGATGTTTGAAGGGTGCCCAAATCTCACGTCCTCCCAATTCGCAGCACTCATAAGGCATCCCCAAGTTTACCCTGTGCAGGCAGTCCAGTCAGTCAAAGAGCAGGGGACAGTCTCACCAGCTTCCTGTCACCCTCCCGCATGACCCGGCCTCCCGGGCCCTGAGGATGACCCATGATTTTCCACTGCCGGGCTGCCAGGCCATGGCAGTCTCCTGTGATCCACTCATGCAAAATTCTGGGCATGTTGGCAGATCTGCGGCTGCTCATCAGAGGAGGGGCTGGCAGCTGAGGAGAAAGTCCAGAGGTCATTAGGGATCAGGACTGGCTGTCGCTTCTTCCCTCTGAAGCAAACTTGTATAGGAAGCCCCTCCCCCCAAAGCCTTAGCTGAAAGACTGAAACACATGAACTAAAAGACCCAAGAAGCCCCTCGAGTCCTTACACTCGCCAACACTTGAGCCCACGATTGCAAGATTCACCACTGAAGATGTCTGCCACCCTCAAAGCCGTGCAAATGCACAGTGAAGCCCGTTCTTGTCTCTGAGTGTGATTCCCAGTGGGTGGGGGTGCAGACTGAAGGCATAGTGGTCCTGCTAGACAGACATTTGACTAAGAGGAAGTTACCAGCCAACACTTCCACCCTCCGGTGTGGGCACGCCTGGGTCAGCCTGTGCTGCCGAACTGCTGAGCTCCAGCCGCGGGGAGACCTCCACGGGTTGTCTTTAGAATCTGACAGCTGGCAGCCTCTAACCAAGTGGGGCAGGGCTGGGGCACACACGCAGGCGGTCGTCCTCTCTCGTGGGAGGATTCTACCTTTGGAGGTCAGGGACGGGGTGGTGGCAGGGGAGGAGGAGTCGTCGAGGCCGACGGTACCGGGAGGCAGGGAAGGATAGCCTCACCTCCAGGGATGTCCAGGCTGGACCCCGAGCATCTGCTCTCAGGCAGCAGCAGGAGAGGAGGGCGAGCAGGACTTCAGGGCCGGAACACCCAGATCGTTTCTTCTGCAGTGCTCCAACCTGGAGACGGCCATCGCTGACGCCGAGCAGCGAGGTGACTGCGCCCTCAAGGATGCCCGGGCCAAGCTGGACGAGCTGGACGGTGCCCTACAGCAGGGCAAGGAGGAGCTGGCGCGGATGCACCTTGAGTACCAGGAGCTGATAAGTGTGAAGCTGGCCCTGGACCTGGAGATCACTACGTACTTCAAGCTGCTGGAGAGCGAGGAGAGCAGGTGAGGGCACATCCTTTGTCTGGGGGGAGTTTGCTCTCTGCTGTGATAGAAAGGTCAAAGGCTATTTGGCTCTGTTCAGGTTCCAATGAAGTTAAATCACGCCACAGACATAAATTAGACAGAAAAAGGAGCAACTTGTAAAATACGGAAAGGGCGGTGGGAGAGCACGCGTGGATGCCACCGCTTAGAATGCGCCCTGGCTCAGATGGGGAGAGAGGCAGGGAAGAGCCGTGCAAGTTCAGAGTGACTGTGGCAAGGCCTGAGGCTCAGCGAGGACGTGGGATCGTTCTTACTATCACTCTAGAGAGCAATGGGGCCATACTTCTGTGTTGCAGATGGCCTGGAGTGTCAGGTGTCCCCAAAGGGGCTCCCTACAGCAGGGTTGCTCAGGAGGGGGAGAGGGGAGGCTCGGACTGGCTCGCCCTGCTGGGAAAGACTGAACCTTGGAGGTGACTCCCTGAGTAGATGGGGGATTGCTCACGTTGGATTTACCTGTTCTCTCTCTATAGGATGGCTGGTGAGCACCCAAATTCTGTGAGCATTTGTAAGTACCCATTTGTCTTGGTCCGTGCTTGGTTATCCTATCAGGAGTCTAAGTAGCTCTCATTTCAAGGCACAAAGGAGAAACTGGAATCACAGGGAGAGTGGGAGTAAGGAAGGGGTTAAAGACAGAAAGAGGGTCTGGCTTCAATGGCCAAGGGAAGAAGCAAAGGCGGAGAAGAATGTTCTGAAACATTCTTCAGGGAAAACAACAGCACATCCAGCTGCAATGATTCTGATGGCGGCACTCTTCCTCCCCAGGCCCAATGGCGCGGCTGCGCCCTCAGCTTACTTCTCTGTAGGGAGTGCAAAGTCCTATACCGATATATAGACCCAAATCACATGCAAAAAAAAAAAAAAAAAAAGGTTGAATGTTTGGGGTACAGGTAAAATGAAGATACAGCTATGAATGGTGTCAACAAAGATATCTCAGAACTGAGAGACTGAAACAGAGAGAGACAGAGAGACAGAGACAGAGAGAGACAGAGGGAGACAGACAGACAGAAAGAGAGAGAGAGCTAAGGGAGTGGCATGGTGCCCATGATGGGCTCTGACGAGGTGGAGACTGACCGGGTCTGGGCCCCCCTTCCAGCCGTCATTAGCAGCACCAATGCCGGAGCAGGAGGCGCTGGCTTCAGTGTGGGCTTTGGTGCCTCCAGCAGTTACAGCCACAGACCTCTGGCCCTGGAGGTGAAGACCAAGGGCAGCTGCGGCAGCGAGCTCAAGGACCTCACAGCCAAAACCTCAGGCTGTGTGGCCAAAAAGGCCTCCAGATGACAGACGGTGCTGTGAGCAGAAGGCTGTGGACCCCAGCCGCCCCTCCTCTCTGTCCTTGGGTCCCTTTCCCAGCCAGGAAGTGTTTTCTCTATCACTGGGGTCTCCACATTCTCCCAGCCCCTTTCCCTCAGCTCAGGGAACAGCCTGGAGCAGGAAGGCCCGCAGCCATGCGCTCTCAGGAAACTATCATGCCTTCTCTCAGTGACCTCTCTCCCACTTGCTTTTTATTGGGTAGCCACACCCCACACAGGTGACCCAAGGGTCCAAAATACTTCCCTGAAGCCACCTGCCAGCCCCTCTGTTGTGTCTTCTTCCAGCCTTCCCTGTCAGGGGGCCTTTGTGCTCATGCTTCTGTCTAGTCCTCTGCTGCTCCTGCAATAAAGGATTGATTGATGCCATCACCCTGGTCTGCTTCCCGTCACTGTAACAGAACACTTGAGGTCGGGTACTGCGGGTGGAACAGGAAAGGTCACCCCACAAGCTCATGCTGTGCTTGTGGCATTATTTTGAGGTCTGCGGAAGCTTTAGGGGATGGGGCCTGGTTGGTGGAGGAGGTCAGTGGGGGTGGGCGCCAGCCTGCTCTCTGTACTCCTGGTTCAGACGCCAGCCACCTGAGGAGTCTCTGCCACACACTCCACCCCATGAGCAAGTCGACACCAGTCCTCTCAACCCATAAGCAACAACAAACCTCCTCCCCAAAGGAGTTTCAGCCCGTAATTCTTAAAGAACAGGGCTTACTTTGGCTCACGGTTCTGCGGGTCTAAGAGCTCCTCACCAGCATCTCTCCATCTTCTGGAGGTCACAGCACAGTGAAGATGCAGATGGGGGGGGGGCCCGAATGGAGGGAGCTTGTCTTCAAGGCTGAGCGATGGAGGTTGTCAGGATTGCTTAATTAACTTGCTCTAGTGAGTCATTCATCCAATCCCAGGGCAGCATCTCCACAGCTCGATTGAAGTCCAAAGATCCCACTGGAAGTGAGTTTCTCCGTGACTTAGGTGGGGACAAACATGTCCAGACTTGCTCCTGTGTTTTTCTGCGTGTTGCCCAAACATCAGCCTTTACATTGGCCAAACTTCTTTTGGGGCTGACTCTTGCTCCACCCCAGGCCATCAGTCACACACGCCCTGTATCATCTGGTTTCAGCCAGGTTGGCATCAGGGGACAAACAGCTGAGGAGACTTATCACTGATGGCGGCTGCAGGGAGGGCTCAACACTGCTTCCCACGTGGTCATGTGTGAGATGCATGATGTCACCCCACTGAGGAGACACAGAGTAGAGCTTCAGTGGGGCTTGTTACTCAGGTTCTCTCGCCCTGGGGTCAGCCCGGTGGCCCTTCATTTCCCCCTGCAGTGGCCTCATTTTCCTTTTCTTCTAGCACAAGCAGGAAGTTCGTGTAGGCGGGATCTTCCGGCTGCATCTGCTCCTATGGTGTGCGGCTTATAGAACAAGGATGGGGAGAGCCATTGTCTGCCGCTGAGGATACCCAAACAGACAGCACAGGCAGAGACCTGCGGGGCTCTCTGTCTCCGGAGGGGAGATGGAGAGGGCAGGGGAATCTGGCAACTAGCAAGGCAGTGTGTAGCGAGTCCTTGAGCAGTGTCAGCTGCTGTGATGGAGAGTCACGTGGCACAGGGAGAGGAGCCATCTGGGTGGTCTTTGTAGGGTGTGTGTGATTTCTCGAGTGGCTAGCCAACCGCTGTGAACACAGTTTTCATCTCGAGCAGGCCCGCCTTTCAAGAATGAGCCTGCTGACGGGTGGCCTTCCGGTGCCTGTGGCCTATCTGCTCCCATGTCCCACCCCTCCTTGACCCATTAGCCTTTCCCTCAGCCAGCCTGGCTCTTCGCTCCCAGGGCCATCGTCTATTTCCCGTTTATCAGAAGCTTGCTCGTCCTTCGTAGTTGGGCTGAAGTGCCATTCCCCCCATGTGCCCGAGGTGCCCAGCTCCTCCGAGGAACAAGGCTCCAGCTGCCAGCCCAGCAGCTCCCAACCCCCACTCTTCAAGCGAGCAAGCGGAGCACAGGGGGATGAAAGCTGCCTAGTGAGGGGCAGCAGGGGTGTGGACGTACCCACCCATAAAGCTGTGACCCCCAACCTCTGCGCTGCTCTCTTCTCCATCCTTCAACGCTCCTTTGTCACGAGGTCGTCAGGGGCAGCCCAGCTCAGGATTCATTTGATGCAGGAATGTGCTGGTGAGCAGAGTCCTCTTCTCTGGGGAATGAGAGCTAGTGTAACACAAACATCCCAACGCCTCGGCACATGGGTGAGAAAAGGCCAGGTTAACAAGTTCGTGTGTTTTACAGATCCACATACTCCCAGTTATCATTTTTTTATTCACACTGGGCCTTTTGGTATCATCAGATGACACACTGATCCTTGGAAAGAGGCCAAGCAAAGACGTTCAGGTTCACGATCCCTCGACCCGGCATTCTGGCTTTGAGTGTTGGTTCTTTTTAATTACTAGTTGCAGCCCGGCACAATCACGCAGTGTAGAATGGCTTAGCATTAGCTGGCCTTCGGTATGCCGGCCACTCGTCTCAGCCCTGCCGGGGCGCCTTCTACCAGGCAGCATGGTTAATTCTCCTGATAACCGATAGGAATCGTTGTTAATGACAGAAGTGCCATGGGGGCATTGGGATCACATATTTGGGAGGGGGAGGGCAGAGGTGGGCACTGGAACCCTGGGAGGTTCTGGGGTCTGTGCACCCAGTTGGACACCCCAGCTGCGGTTCTGATTGCAGCTGCGCTTTGCCTAATGAAGACACTAGGTAGTTGTGCCACTGCAAACATCAGTGTGATCACACCCACCCCTGAAGAGATGTGCCAGACCTAAGTTGTGCACAGCAGCTGCTGGGGCACGCAGTGCACTGTAAGATGGTGATTCCGCACGCAGTGTGGCTTCGCAGACACACGAAACAACCATTCACCTTGTCAAGCGTTGCCACTGCCCGTGAATGTGTAAGCTGCAGCTGTTCGCCCCTGGCGGTGCACCCCAGCCTCACCGTGGACCCCGAGTCCTGCCCAGGGCTCGATAGCTGGAGCTTCACGGAGTGACGGGAATTTTTCAGCCTTGTTGTCCCCCTACAGGACTGAGCATGCGATGTGCCACTGCTTTTGCTGGTTAGGTAGCTTCATTTAGAGAGAGTCTCTCCGAGGAGCACTGTCTAGCTGAACACCCTACGTAGCCCAGGCTGGCCTTCGACTTGCAGTGGTCTTCCTGTCCCTGCATCCAGAGTGCTGGGAGGCCGGCACCACACTCTGCCCACGGGACCGTATTTCCTTGAGTCTGTGTCTATAAGGGCCTGAGTCTCTCTGTAGGATGCGCCTTGGTTGGTTCAGGCCCAGGAGACCAGCAGCAGCAGAACCCGGTGGATCTGGGCCAGGATAGTGCTAGCCCTCTGGTACCTCCAAGATGAGCACACACTGCCCTCTGCCAGCAGCTTCTGGTACTGCACCTCCCGTGTCCCTGAGAAGAGACTGCGGAAGCTTGGTGGTAATCTGTGTCAGCTCAGTGCCTCTCTGAAGGAGGTGCTGCTCGGCTCCCTGGCATGCCCTGACTGGTCCTGTGTCCTGTCTGCCCTCCTCCTCTCCTCTCACGGAAGGAGAAAGGAGGCCCCCTCTTACGGAACCTCCTCACCTTCAGTAGCTAGCTGTTCTTTCACACAGCTTTTCATCAGGTGCCTGAGAACCTCGGTGCTTGTCAGAGGTCCTGGGAGTATGGGAGGTCTGTCACTCAGCAACACTCCCTCCTCCCAGCCCTGCTGGGGCACTGTGTGAGCCCCAGCCCCGGCGATGAGGGCAGCCCTTGAAAACTCTGTCTCTCAAAGCAAACAAAGCAGGGAAAGTCAGGGCAGTACAGAGCTACACAGGGGAAGTCTTGGAAGGCTTTCTGGGGGAGGGTGTGGGAGGGGGCGAACCACTGGAGAGGGGAGCTTGGTGAAGACTCTGCAGGTTTCTAGGGCTCCACCACATCCACTAGCTGCAGGGCGACGACCACATGGCGGACGAGCGTCCTGCACTGTCCTTCCGTCTCTAGGCTCCTCTTTGGCATCTACTCCCAGCACCACGAGGGGCTGGGGGGTCCTTCCCACCTCCTCCTGTGCCAGCGTGGCATCGACTCCACTCCTGTGCTGCTGTTGCTCTCTCTCAGGAAGACCTATGGTCCAGACCCTCCCTCGTACCTCCCACCATCCATCCCCACAAGGCGTGGGATTTTAGGTCTGGATCTCTGAGGTGCCAGGTTCTTCTAGCTGAACTACAGACAAAGCATCCAGTGTGAAATAAAAGCCACTCAGGCCTGGAACAGGACAGGAGTGTTCGTGGAAGGACCCCCTGCGGCCCACCAGTGGTGCGCTGACCCCTGGCTTTGTTTCTTCTGCTACTCATAACTGGCAACTCTGCTTTGTTTGTTCCTTTTTACAGTGGGGGGGGGGGGGGGAGGATCGGCATGAGTGTGAAATGAGAAAAAAATATTCAAAGTGGTGAATCTAGCAACTAGTGCCCGTGAGCCGTGGGCAAGTGGTCGCTCCGTGTTTTGCCGAGGTGTCTGCCAGGCCAACTTCATCCCAGTGTCTGCCCCGTTCTAGTCTCATGGCGTTCTCCTCAGCCCCTAGAAGGTTCTTTCCTGGGGCGCTGGCTCCTGGGGCACTGGCCTCACAGCTTGCTCCGCACTGCCCCTCACTGGAAAACCAGCGTGTCCCAGTCCTGCGTCATGGTTCTCACTGCCAGGCTCCCTGCGGGGTGTTAGCCTCCCCTCTCAGCTCTGATAGCTCCTGACGGACTCATTTCTGCAAGCCTCCTTCTGATCTGGCAGCGGGTACCTCAGCTGGCTACAGCCGTAAAACCCCACTTGCCTTCCAGGGACCCCTGGCAGCCAGGGAAGCGAGGACTTGGTTTCCTCGCTTCCAGAATCCCCTGCACTTCTGCTGGCAGGGGGAAGAATTTCCCTGCGGCAGGGGAGGAGCTGACGCTGTGGCCCGAGCTCCAGGCACCTCATCTAGTGGCCCCTCAGTGCTGTCTGCCCTGTCTCTAGCTCTGTGAGCAGTCTGCTCCTGTGGGGATGGGGCAAGTCAGTGGATAACCTGTCCCTTCCGTCCCCGCTAGCCGCATGCAGCCGTGTGAACCCCAAGGGCCTGGGTCACCGTCAGTCCGCAGCCTCGGTGCTCAGCCCCTCCTTCAGTCTCGGCTTCTAACCGACTCTCTCCCTCGGGACCCTTGGTTCTTCCTTGATATCCCGATTGCATCTCTTCCTCCCAGTTCCCACCTTGTCTTGTGTTATCTGGTGCCCAGTGCTCTGGCTCTACCCGCTGCTGTCTCCCCCTCCTCCACCCCCCTCCCAATTCTATCTTCGGGGTCTGGCAGGCTCAGTTATAACGTTGACCTGGAGAGGGGTCCGGCCATTCTGTCTACACCGAGGCATGTGCCACCACAGGCCTGGCCCACCACTCCAGCGTCTCCTTGGGAAGAGATGGGGCAGGGCTCCTCCTTCCTGTTTGGACAGGGAAGGTGGGAGACGAAGAGCATGTCATTAGTGATGACTTGGCTTAATTACAGCCCGCAGCAGAGCCAGGCTTGTTTACTCTGCAAATGTGCAAAGGAAGAGGTGGATCAGGCATCGGACTTTCCAGTCATGATCAAAAGATTAAGGCCTTCTCCCTCCCCAGCCCTTTTGTTCTGTTTTTGAAAAAGAATCATGCCTTAGAGAAGGCTGAAGTCAGAAAATATCATACCCACAACTCCCAGAAGTGACAGAGGGTGGAGGGATTCTGGGACAAAGAGACAGATGAACCAGTACCTGAATGCCTTTCCCCTCCCCCGGTATTTTGGAACAAGTGAGGGGAAGAAATTTCATCTTTCTCTGAGCAAGACTGCACTCGCCTGGACATACCTGAGAGCCTTGTGATGACTGGGCAGGTAGGGGGCGGGGTTGCAGGGCCTCAGAGAGCCTGTCCTCTAAAGGAGAGAGCTTGGGCTGCAGTGAAGAGCGAGGGGCCAACCGGGATGTGGCTACGGCGGCGGGGGGGGGGGGATGTAGAGCAGGAGAGGGGAGGAGAGCACTGTGGAGGAAGCTCAGCGGGACCCAGGGCAGATTTGCTGAAGTGCGGGCAAGGCCAGAGCCCTAGTGAGCTGGGATGTGCATTCTCTTACAGACGTGGTGTGAGCCCCGTCCAAGTCAGGGGTCACCATGGCCGCCACTGCCATGTGAGCACAGTGTAGGCATCGGGAAGTGGAACAGTGACCTGAACCCTGGTGGCCATCTCCTTCTTACTGCCCGTCTCACAGAACTTTCCACAGTGCCCTGGGGAAGCACACCTTCCTACACACAGCCTTGAGAGCCAGGAGCAGGGACGTCCAGGTGACCGACCCCTGGGGGACCCTGGAGGACTTCCCAGGAGGCGCCCTGAAAGTCCAGGGTCCTGGATGACAGCTCAGACTCACACCTGGGTCATCTCCTTTGGTGCCGGCTCCTCTCCTAACAGGACAGAAGCCTACAACAGCCAACGAGGTTCACGGTGGGAGGGTGATGAGCTTGGAAGGGAGCACAAAAGTTGAAGGAGAAAAGATGGCTCCTGATGATGGAGCTGCCTGACTTTGGGCCAAGAGTGAAGGAACCAGGCCTTCCTGCTGAGGACGGGGTGGACTGGTTTCAGCACAGAGGGTGGACTGGTTTCAGCACAGAGCTTGCCCGGCAAGGGTAAGCAGGGGCCTCAGTGCCCACCAGACCCTCTCCAGCTGGTTCATCGCCTTAGTGCTCCAGTTAGCTCGGAATCCCTCAGCCTCTTCCTCGCTCCACGAATGACCTTGATCTGCAGAATCCACCTGGGACACTGTCATGGGTCCTGGGTCAGTCAGTAGAGCAAAGGGTTAGAGAAACACGACCTTCGTCACCCTCTGCAAGCACGCAGATGTGACCTCAGCTTCATCTGCTTGGCCTTGCCGTGGTGTCCCAGTTGGTACTCCTGTCTGTCTTTCTCTGGTGTGGCGTGCTTCGCAGGACTGAATTCTCGCCTTCCCAAAATAGTCTGTCAAGATGGTGATGAATCAGAGCACAGTGGCCTCAGTTTCCCTGGGACTTCCCAGAGTCCCTGAAAGTCCTGAAGCTCCCAAGCGATGCAGAGCCCACTTACAATACAGCCTCTGTGAGGTTGCCTCAGTCTTGGGTGCCCACGGGGAGAAGGGGGCTGCCTGCAGCCTGTTCCCTGCCCCTGCCCAGCTGCCTGGCCTCCCAGATCCCACCCCACACCAGAAAGCCCAGCCTCAGATTTGCTGGTAAAGCATACTTGAAAGTAATTGTTCAAAGAATCCAAATTTCAACAATAGCTGCCCAGTGTGTGGATTCCTCCCAGCTGGATATGACCTTTGCCATCCTGAAGCAGAGCAACTGTGGTGACCCACAGACACCCTCAGGAGATCGGGACGTTTGACATTTTGGAGAGGGAGAGGGACGGTCAGCAAACCCATGACACAGGACTCCAGATACATTTGTGATATCGTTACCTGGCATTTTTAATCCCCAGCGATCCAGCTGCTACCACATAAGAGCAAACAAAGGATGGGCTGGGGACTTTTCGGTGCTATGGGGCCCTGAGTTACCTGCATCCGTGACCCCAATACACAAATCTGATGTAGTCTCACTTTGGGTCATTAGCTCCTTCCCTGTGTGGGACACAGAGATCTTGGTTGTCATCGCCATCGTTGTTGTGTGTGTGTGTGTGTGTGTGTCTGAGTCGGTCATCGACACAGGCAGAGACAAACTCCACCGCATTCCACATTCCACATTCCACTTCCAGGTCGTCTCCAGCCTGGTCGGCTTGTCTCTTTAGTGTAACATGGCGCGTACACACGTAGGTTCCCAGCTCCACACCCATTGGCTGAATCAGTCTCTCCAGGCTTCAGATGCTCATTATTCTAATGAACCTACAGAGGGGTGTGGATGGGTGAATAACTGAAGGGTGGCCAAGATGGTGCAGGGTGGGGCTAGAGAAGATCCTCAGGCAATCAGGAGGGCGCTGTCTCCACTTAGGCAAACCGTGTCTTTCCTGGAGACACACACACAAATACACACGATGACAATGATGATAACAACTAAGATCTCCTTATCCCAGGCAGGGAAGGAGCCAACGGTCCAAAGTGAGATCAGTTACACACTGCTGTCGCCTTCGTCACCATCACGACAGCCATGACACCCTTGTTGATCAGGGCCTGTGCACAGGGGCCACTCAGGACTTCTTTGGGAGTTCATAAAGGGTTACAGGACCCCAGGGCCCCTTCCTAGTTCCCCACAGACTGCTGCTTTGAGGAGTGTGGTGGGCTCCGCTCATTCTTCAGCTTGCTTGCTTTCTTTAAGAATTTTATATGGTGTGTTTTGATAATATCCACCCTGACTCCTCCCTGATCTACCCTGCACCTTACTGCTGTATTGTTTTTATAACAATCAACTCCATTTTTTTTTTAATAACAAGCGACGGCCTATGAGCTCCTGGGTGTGGGGCCCTTCACTAGAGCATGGCTGACCATCAGGAACCACACCCTTGAAGAAAACGGAGCATCTCTGGATGGGCCCAGAAACTCAGCCACCCACAGCTCTCAGGAGTGGTGTTCACGCTGCCCTCCCCACCCCCACCCTGAGCGAGGATGTTGTCGGAGGGCAATCCCACTGCTGGGAGCCCCCGAATGCGGCGCCCGTCAGACCCAGAAGATGCACTTTTCTCTGGTCCCCTCTGACCTCTCACTATCATAACCCTCATGCTCCCCTCTTCCGGGGTGGTCCCTGAGCTTCGGGGAGAGGGTGCGGTGAGGGTTGGTGGCTGGCCCAGTTCTGCGGCGTGTTCCTTGACACCTGGAAATCTGTGCTGTGTGCCCCAAGTCTCCCCAGCACTCACTGCGTTGCCAGTGCGCCATTTTGAGGAAGAGCCCCTCCTCCTAGACTGGGCTCCCGCCCCACCAGGCCGTGGACGTGCAGACTCACCCCAGGAATCTCCTTTGGAGCTGGTGATGGGAGGCAGGCACTAAAATTTCCGAGTAGCCTCTCATTTGAAGGTGGCTCTTCTCCTTCTGTCTCCTCATCACCGCTTTGGCCACTGTTTTCTCTGAACACTAGACTGGTGTCTAATCTTTGGTTTCCCTCGGTGTGAGCCCTGGATCCACCGCAGCCTCCTTTTCCCTCATACCACACTTGTCTCATGAGCGTCTCTGTGTCTTTGCAGGGGAAGCTCTCCACCGCCCTCTGCCTGATCAGAGCTTGCCACCCCTCCTGGGCGCACTCACAGAGGATGGATAGGACCCCACACTGAGATGGCCACCAGATACTTTGTTTTGAGATATTTCAAGAAGATCCCATTCCACCAGACCTCCCTGTTCCCAAGGGCTGATATCTTCTGTCCTAATATCCGGCAGCTTGGGAAGGGGTTGGGGAATTGACAGACCAGTGCCCTGGAAGCCTCTGATTAACTTTAGCCAGGATGTGTTCACACGGCTGGAGGTCGGCTGCTGTCTGGTCCTGCCAGAGCTCTCAGGGCAGACAGGGAACCTCAGCCAGGAGAGAAATCCCAGTGGACAAAATGGCGGCTGCGGGAGATGGTTGTCCCTGGTGAAAGTGTACCTATAAAGTCACCCTAAGCCGGGCGCTGCCTGCTCGACACAGAAAGCCTGCACAGTGCTCGCACAGGGGTCAGACCGGTGCTGGCTCTCATTTCTACCCTGTCTTGAGGCCTGTTTATTGCAGGACAGCTGTGGTCCTTAGCATAACCCAAATGATGGTGACTTTATGGACCTTTTTCCTTCCTTCCTTCCTTCCTTCCTTCCTTCCTTCCTTCCTTCCTTCCTTCCTTCCTTCCTTTCTTTCTTTCTTTCTTTCTTTCTTTCTTTCTTTCTTTCATCAATCTAGACCTGTGAGGACAGAGCCATCTCCTTTCTCAGGACCTTGTTCCTCGTGAAGATCAGGTGACAGGAGACGGGTCCTTTGTAGGAAAAGCCTGGAGTGCTCAGAAGACCTTTCTTTGGATGAAGGCAAGCATTTCCCCTGTGCCTTGTTGGTAAATAAGGAGGAAGGAGGTGCCATTGGAAAGATAAAGGTAAGAGATCGCTGCAAGGGATAACTCCACAGGTCCCTAATGAGGGACCAGATAAACTCCAAATTAGACCACTATGGTGTGCAAGGGCAGCATTTCCACCTTCTATCAAAGGGGCTTTGTTGCTCAAGGGCTTGGAGATCTCTGCTCTGCAAATTGCCTCAGTCCTTTAGTTAGGGAAGGAGGTAGAGGAGAGACGTGCTTTTCCGGTGTTCTGGGCAGGGATAAAAGGAGGCAGCCCTCTTCTGCCCCGGCACTGCGTTACCACATTTCCCCAGCGCCGCTCTGCCGTGAGTCGGCAGCCGAACTCCAGGTCTGGCAGAGACAAGGGCAACTTCAGTGTGCCTTCTGCCGTGGTGCCAAGGAAGCCCGTGGGCAGCGTGGCTTCTAGCAGGCAACTGGCCACAAGGCTGGGGCTGGCTTCAGCAGCAGGAGCCACTACAGTCTTGGAGGGGATGAGTGTCATTCCCTCAACATGGCAGGTGGCGGCACTCGGGCCACAGGGCACAGCTTTGGGCATGACTGTGGGTGTGGAGGGGGTCCAGCCAGTGGCTTCATCAACAGTGTGGCAGCGTGGCTCTGGGTACCCTTGTCCATCTGTGTGTCCGATTGGAGCACCCACCATGTCATTGTCAAGAGCCTCCTGGCCCCCCGGAATGTGGAGCTGGACCCTGAGATCCAGAAGGTGAGCGCACAGGAGCACATCAAGGCCCTGAACAAGTTTACCTCCTTCATCGCCAAGGTGAGTCTTCCAGGAAGACATACTGCAACCACAGCGGGAGCCTCTCCTGTTTGCTGGGCCATATGGATGGATGGACGGATATGATGGCGCCCGGCTGGGGCCCTCATGCTTACAAAGGGCTCAGAATAGGCAATAAATGAAGTTTGGCTCTTTCCAGAACTTTAGAGAGAAGGTGGGAAATTGGATAGAGGTAGCCTCATTTTGAGAAAAGTGCTGAGTTTCTGAAGGTCCAATAGCGGGGGGGGGGTGCAGTTTTTGTTTGTTGTTTGTTTTTTAAAGGACGAGAAGGGCAGGGAGAATCAAGTGCAAGCTAGAGGTCAGGGTCACAGTACAGAAGACATACTGAGACCTGAGGGAGAACGTCTCCTGTGTCCAGGGTCAGGCCACAGAAGTTAGGATGCTGCCTCTTGGGCAAGTGCTCAGTGATGGAGGGGGCAGGGGTGGCATCGGAAGACTGGGAAGGAACACTTGTTAATATCCCAGGGTGCACAGGGAGGGCTCAACCCCTACAATTTTATAACACTCGCCTTCTCTTGGGAAGTCAACGTCATACATCTGTGGGGTGTGATGTTACCTGTGTGGTTTCAGGTGCTGTGGGTCTGGGCTCCAGGTGGTGTGGGTCTGGATTCCAGGTGTCTGTGGGTCTGGGTTCCAGGTGGTATGGGTCTGGGCTCCAAGTGTCTGTGGGTCCGGGCTCCAGGTGTCTGTGGGTCCAGGCTCCAGGTGGTGTGGGTCTGGGCTCCAGGTGTCTGTGGGTCTGGGCTCCAGGTGGCTGTGGGTCTGGGCTCCAGGTGGCTGTGGGTCTGGGTTCCAGGTGCGCTTCCTGGAGCAGCAGAACCAGGTGCTGGAGACCAAGTGGGAGCTGCTGCAGCAGCTGGGCCTGAACAACTGCAGGAAGAACCTGGAGCCTGTGTATGAGGCCCACATCAGGAGCCTGAAAAAGCAGCTGGATACGCTGTCTGGGGACAGAGTAGGGCTGGACTCAGAGCTGAGGGGCATGCGGGACGCGGTGGAGGACTATAAGAAAAAGTGAGCTGGCTGCCAGAGGTTCCTGGGTCATGTAACAAAGCCCAAAGCTCCAGGGTCAGAAGGTCAGGTCATGTGGGCTCTGGGTATAGGAGGGTATACCTACCCTGTGGTAACAGCTTCCCAGGGTGGTAGGTTCCTGGGCTCACTGGTCTTCTGGGATGCTTCGGTTGCTGCTAGGGATGTTATATAGGCAGTTGGGTATTTTCCTGGGATGTGATGACAAAATCCAAGGCCTTCTGACGAACACCACTGGCTTCTTGACACTCACTTCTGACATATCCATTTCCTTCCTAGTTGCTGCTACCAAAGCTCGACAGGAAGCAACGTAAGAAAGGAGAGGTTTACTTTGGCTCATGGTCTGAGGGGACACGGTCCTTCCTGGCAGGGAGTGCACATCAGCTGGCAGCTCTAGGGTGATGAGCCCCTGTGGCAGTGGCTAATTGCATGGTGCCAACCAAGAGGCAGAGAGCTGAGGCCAGAAGTAGGGGTGAGCTTTAACTCCTCAGCCCTGCCCCTCAGCCACATGGCAGCCTTGACTAGAAGCTTCCTGTGGACCAAGTGTGCAAACATATGAGTCTGTGGGCACATGTAACACTCAGATCACAATATCCACAGATCCCAGAAGCCCCAGGGCTTGTCCTGTAGTTGAAACAGGAGGTTCCCTGACAGATAGAATCCTGGCCATCTCTCTCCTCCCCCACAGGTACGAGATAGAGATTACCCAATACACAGCAGTGGAGAACCACTTTGTGCTGCTTAAGAAGGTCAGATCAGAAGCTCTGGTCCAGGCTCTGGTGTCTCCCACACCTGTATCCTAAGCAACTCTGGACTTCATCCAGGATACCTGGAGAGGGATGGGGCTGGGTTTGATTAGGACCAGAATTAGGTCTTCCAGCAAGTTGGAGAGGAAAGACATATAGCCAGAAACTGGATAGAAAGTGTAAGACCTGGAGTCTCACTGTTCAGGATCGCGCCCTTCCCAGAACTCTCACAGACTACAGCTCGATGCAAAAGCAAAAGGTTTTATTGCTATCACGATAGGGTCGCCCCTCCAAAGACAGGAGATGACGACCTCGAACATGCAAAGCACGGGGTTTTTATACCTGAAAATCAGATCACTTTTGCTCTATAGTTTGCAGCTGGTTGTAGATAGTTTACAGCTGGTTGTAGATAGCTCACAGCTGGTTGTTTCTCAGAACAGTTCACCCCGCCCTTCAAGAGCTCTCTGCACCTGGCTTCAATTTAAATAATCACAGTTGTTTCTCATTCCCTCAAAAGGGACAGGAGAGAATCCTGAGTGGCCTGAGGAAATGCACGCGCCTCTCTGGGCCAAGTGTCCTGTAGGTGAAGCGATGGAAGACTGGTCCCTGTTCCCTTCCTCTGTCCCAAAGGCTCAGTCAGTCTGAGAAAAGTCAATGTTGACTGACTGCATCAGCATCCTGAAAGTCAGATGGCGACAGGACAGGGCAGCAGCAGCGGCAGGGGTTGGCGCAATGACAGATGGACGTATTGATGATGTCATGGGGGCCTCTCGGCAGCATGCAGGCGCAGCCTACACAGCCAAGGTGCAGTCTCTGGACAAAGACATCACATTTCTCAAGGGTCTGCACGATGCGGTGAGGAGCACCCTTCCCCACACTGCTGCCCCTCTCCAGCCTGGAGCTGCATCTGAGGGGCGTACGACACCCTAGATAAAGGTGCTTGCGCCTGCAAGTGTGACCTGCTCTGTCAGAGACCACAGAAGCCCGATGGAGAAGAGGGGAGGGGCTGAGGGGCTGACTCCATTTCCATCCCCCATCCAGGAGATTGCCCAGCTCCAGACTCACACCAGCGAGACCTCTCTGATTTCTGTCCATGAACAACAATCAGGATCTGTACCTGGACAGCATCATGGCCGAGGTCCATGGCCACTTCGAGGAAGGCAGAAGCTGAGGCGTTGTACCAGACCAAGGTGGGTGCTGACGGGGGAGGAGGAGCCTCTTTCCTTCTTGGGAAACATCACAGAAAGGCTGCAGCTTGTTGTATTCCATCCAAAGGCATTCTCAGCCATGAAATTAGTGTGGACGAACAAATCCAAGATAGAGGCAGCTAGCCCTTCAGGAGGCAGAGACAGGCTCCCGTTGTAAAGTAGATGCTCTCATGGGCACAGGTTCAGTGACACAGGAAAGGAGGTCACAGCACAGCATAGTGGTGGGTGAGCGTATCCTGGTGGGGAGAGAACAGAACACTCCTTTCTGCCACACATGGGTATTGGAAGACCTCGAGAACAAGCCGGAATTCTAAGAAAACTCGGAGTAATTGACAAGGTGGTGAGCAAAAGCCTCTAGTGCTCCTGCTCTCACCCCCATTTTCACAGTCGTGAAATCCCAGTGTGCCAACTTGCCACTTCTCTAACAAAATGGTGAGGAGATCAGCTGGGGAACGTGAGGTGGAGGTTTGCTTTGGTCAGGGTTGCAGGGGTTTCAGTCCGTAGATTCTCGGCCTTGGGGAAGCACAGCACAGTGGGAGCCCATGGCAGAGGGGACAGCTCCCTTCACAGCATCTAGGAAGCAGAGGAGAAAGGAGAGAGGCCGAGTGCCTCGGGTCCCAAGAGCTCCTTCAAGGGCACTCTGCGGTGACGCAAACTCTTTACTAGGACTTTCCCCCAATAGAGCCATGCTGGATCCAAGCTAGGAACACATGGGGCTTTGGGGGACACTCCCAATTTAAAGTAATGACCCACCAAGGAAGGATGGCAGGTGCAGTTCAATCTCACTACCCCCTCCTGACCCCTGTTCCTGACACGAGCATGCCACTTCCTCTGTCCTGAAGTGCTGGACACAGGAAGAGGACAGCCACTGGTCCTCCTACCCTACCCTGGTCCTCCCGCCCTACCCCAGTCTTCCCATCATACCCCACTTCTCCTACCTTACCCTGGTCCTGTCTGTAACCTCTTCTAAAGACACACACACACCAGACTTCCTTCCCTCTGACTGGAACCAGGGAAGGTACTGCAGGGAAGAGTGGGCCTCAGAAGCAGGGGGCTGCCTCTGTGATGCCAGGGGCAGAGGCAAGCTGGGCCTCTAGAATAGCCCTCTTCGAATACAGGATGATGAACGAAGAGGGGTCAGAATGCTCACACTGGAGAGTGCTTAAAGAATGGGAACTACACCGTTCCCTGCCTTCCCCGGGACAGGCTCAGGACGGGAGACAAGCAGGAGGGAGGGCCATGAGGTTCTGTCTGAAAGGAGTGGGGTTCTTGGTCAGAGTTGGAAGGGCCTCTTGGTTTTGGCTTCACCACCTCTGCTTCAGGATCACATCAAGCTCCTTGGGATAGGTGTGGCCTCCCAGGACTGGTCCTTCATCTCATCACCATCTTCCTCCTCTGGGACACTAGATCCAGGAGCTGCAGCTGGCGGCCGGCTGCCACAGGGACAGCCTGACACACCAGGGGTGATGCTATGCTGGACTGGCTTAGCCGCCATGATATCGCAAACGTGGAGAAGCAGGTGGGCGGAAAGCGAACACAGGCACAGAGAGGCTGGGCTGCCTGGAGGAAGGAGCAGGCCTCCCTCCGGGCTGTGAGAGTCCCCGGGAACACCTACAGCCCCTCTTTCTCTCCCTGCAGCGGAAGGGGAAAGTCAGCATGTACCTCCACTCACCCAGTGGACAGCTGGGCAGAAAGGAACAGGGATTTGCTCCCCTGCTTCTCATCAACAGGCAGGATTGCAGCTTGGTTGTGCAGTTTTTTCTGTGTCCAACACACCTGTCCCATGCCTTTTGTGTGGGCCTCCCTGAGCCCAGGTCTTGGGCCTCCTTTTCTCAAGTGTCTGGGTGCATGGGATAAGATGGGGGCCCACTGTGACCATCCTGCATTCTTGTCCTCACACTGGGACCCAGTGGAAGACTGGAGCAGCGGATGAAGTCCCCCGGCTCTCACCTGAAGACAGCAATTCCTAAATGCTGAGTATGTGTGTGTGTGTACCCGCCGAGGAACCACATCAGCACTGTTAGTAATGTATTATTTTAGACTCTTCTGCCTGTGGCCTCAGAACCTCACGTGACTTGTGGGGGCAGGGCGCAGGGAAACCGGCAGCACTGGCTTACAGGCTCCATCAGAAACACTCTCCTGTTAGCCTTGGAACTGCAGCAGCCTGGGGCTTCCTCAGAGCCCTGCACATGGGCCTGTGGCTGTAAGATAGGCTCTTTGAAGGGAAGGCTGCTGCCCTGCCTAGCCTGTCAAGCTCAGGAGCAGCAGGGAGCCCAGCTAAAGCTCTGCACAGTGTGGGGGTGTGGGGGTGCTCCAGCCACACTCTGTTGGTGCCTCTCCTGGTCTGGTGGTCTGGAGCCCATGACAGCCTCCACAACGTTGGCGTCACTGAGGTTTCCTCTTACCCTCCTGGCTTGCAGCAGCTCCCAAGGGTCCCATTATAATGTCTTCTTTCCCTTACCTTTGGGACCTATGTGTGCATGTATGTGTGAGTGCGTGCGGTGTATGTGCAGTGTATGTAAACACGTATGCAGATGTCCACAGCCCTGTGTCCGGAGTCTGAGGAGGACACTGGGGTCTGATCCATCACTCTCTGTGTTATCGTTTTGAGTCAGAACCTTTCACTGAACTTGTCGATAAGTCAGCTGCCAGCATTCTCCCCCCCCCCCCCCCAGCGCTGGGGTATAAGCGGGTGCCTGGCCAAACCTAGCTCTTCCTGTGTGCTCTAGGGAGTCAGACTCAGGCCCTCCTATCCAGGTAGCATGGCTTTCACCTCCTCAGCCCACAACTTTAAACACCCATCTGCAGTGGAACGCGCAGGCCCGCTGTGTGTAATGACTGTGCTATGTAGAGTCATCACTGTGCTGCTTTACCTCTGTCTCAGCTGTTTTTCTTAATACCCTCACACAAGCAGCTTGTGGGAGGAAGGACTTTCGTGGCTCGCCGTGGGGAGCACCGTACATCATGGCGGGCATGTTGCAGCTGCAGTTAGGAGGCAGAGATGATGACCCTTGATCCCACCTAGGCCTTCTTCCTTTGTACGTGGTCCATGACCTAAACCTCGGAAATGTCTTCCCATTTGGACCAACCTAATCAAGACCACCCCTCATGGACACAGCTAGAGCCTTGACTCCTCGGTGAGTCTATCAAGTTAATATCAGCAATCATAACTTATGTGATCAAGATCGCATTCTTGTTCTGACAGTCTGTGTTCTTCATTCCCCAGTGCTCCAACCTGGAGACAAGCCATCACTGATGCTGAACAGCGAGGCGACTGCACCCTCAAGGATGCCTGGGTCAAACTGAATGAGCTGGATGGTCTCTTCAGCAGGCCAAGGAGGAGCTGGCACAGATGCTATGTGAGTACCAGGAGCTGTTGAGTGTGAAGCTGACACTGGGCATGGAGATCGCCACCTACCACAAGATGCTGGAGGGCGAGGGGAGCAGGTGGGGGCTGGAGGTGCATCATCTGGAGAGCGGAGATCTGCATCTTCCTGTGTTGCTAAAAGAACAAAACAGGTTCTCTGTCTGTAGCCCAGGCTGGCCTGAAACCCATGGTGATCCTCTGGCCTCAGCCTCTTAAATGGTCTTATCCTTTACCTTTCTGTATTGCAGGATGTCTGGTGAGAACCGATCCTCTGTGAGCGTCTGTGAGTACCCTGGGGCTGGGCTAGGCTGAGGAAGCCAGGGCCTGGGACACAGTGCTGTACTAACTGGGATCTTCCCTCACCTGAAAGCTTCCGGCTGTCCTGTGACAGTCAGCAGCACTTTCCACCTTTTGTCCCTAGAAAAAGTGATTGAAAGTCACACCCTTGTCTGTTCGTTGCTCCTTCCCTGGGTCCTGCTGTCTAGAGAGAGGCTTGGGCGTGGTCAGTTCCCCAGGGTATCCCAGACGGCAGGCATCTGTTCTATGCCGTCCCGTCGCACATTCTCACCTGACAGGGTCCCATTCACCGTCTATGTACTTCGACTTCCACGGAGGGAGACAGCAGTTACCACAGTTGACACTTGCTGACAGACACTGGCTCTAGGCTCTTCTTCTTCAGCTGTCATCAACAGCAGCTACGGTTCCCAGGGTTGTCACCCAAGCTCCCGGAGCTCTGACTCTGGGGCTGGCCATGTGGCGGCCTCAGCACCTCTCGAAAGAACCAAACCAACCCTGGAGGATCAAGAGCAGGAGACCTCAGGCACTCACTCCCAGGACAAAGAGTGTTGCTGTAGGTACCCTGGCCAGGAAGGCCACTTGATAAGCCAGAGATGCCTGTCACACTTGAAGCCTCCAGCCCTGAGTTCTAGGACTTCCTCTAGCACACAGACTACCCACTACCCACTTCAAGCTCTGATCGACAGGGTCAGCTGTCGGTGGTCTCATGCGGGCTTCTGACTTTTCTTGCCTTCAGCTCTCAGGAGGCTTTGGAAACTCCAGCCCCCTGGGCCTTCTTGAACGAAGGAGGCGATACTCATCCAGAAAGGAAAGAGGAAGGCAGTGGGGAGAAAAGAGGAGCACTGAGGTATAGTCTCAGTCGTCTAGATTTCTGCCCTTCTCAGACTGTGGGACTCTGGCAGCCTTCTCTGTCCCGTCGGTGAGGCCATGTACGGTGACTGGATTGATCAGGAGAACCTACAAGTTCGTGGGTCCTCTTCAGACCACGTGGAAGAGACTCGCAGCCTTTTTACCACTGCGTGTGGTATCAATAATGGCCACTTCCACCCGCCAAGCACCTACTATGTGCCAGGTTGTCAGGAACCCTGTATGTGTTGCCCCTGATTGTCACCTAGTCCTGCAGGAAATGCACAAGTCACAGCTGTGGGACGCACAGGGAAGCTGCTTCTCAGAGTGGCTGACCTAGCCTGCGTCACACCCCTGTGAGCCAGCTCAGGCCTGGCAGGCAGCAGGGTTGATGACTTCTCACTGGAATGCCACGATTGTCACCACCTTTAGGGAAGGGATGTCAAGGTCATGGTCCTCAGTAAGGCAGCAGATGAGTCTGGTGTTTGCGAGGACTGTGGCTATGTTCAGCCCTTGGTCCTCTCTCCGGGGCTGTGATCTCCAGGACTTCCCGACTCTACGGTGCCATTGCCGTAAGTCCAGCAGGCAGACGTTGCCTGTCTCTGGTCCTGCCCAGCAGGTCCTGGCTTACTGTGGGGTATTCTTAAGACTGGCACCATCTTCCCCTCCCTTGCATGACCTAAGGGCTCTAAATCTCTGCTGTATGTGCAACAAGCTGCCTTTGAGCAGTGTCAGAGGTGCACATCTGCCAGTCTGTCGATCTCTCCAAATGTCCCGCTGCCTAAAGACAATGTGACCCTCCTTACATTTGCACAGCCCTGGTGAGTAGCTGGCGGCCAGCCCAGGGGGCTGCTGGGAAAGCCACTTCAGGATGCTTTCTGGGAGAGGTAGAAATACTCCAAGCGATGCGCTTGCGTCTCTCATATCATCTACAAAATAAATCAAATGTACGCAACACACAAATGCAGCAGTTAAAGCCACAGAGCTCTCAGAGGAAAGGAAAAGGGAAGATTTGTGTAACTCTGGGATCAGGGGTAGATGAGACAAAATAGATAAACTCCTGGGATTCAAGAAAGTTTAAAAACAATTAGAAGAGGTTGCTTTGTTTTATTTTGTTTTGTCTTATTTGAGACAAGGCCTCTGTAGCCCAGGCTGGTCTTAAACTCACAACTCTCTACCTTCTTCAAGCACTGGGATTATAGGTGTGAACCACTACGGCCAGCATTGTGGTAAGGCTTTGGGCCAAGTTAACAGTTCACACTTCCTGGGGAGGTGTGAGCAAACACCTCAGCCCAGGTAGGGCACTGATGACAGACTAAAGAAGAGAGTCCATCTTAGTGAGCCAGTAGGTTTACAGGGAGTTCCAGCAGGGGTACAAGGGAGGAGTTACATGCAGGAGCATGGCTAAGTCACCAAAAGCCCACGCCAGCGCGGGTGCTGGGCCAGGAGAGCCGGGCCTCTGGAGCACCCTGCCCAGCTGCAGTCAGTCCCACAGGACAGGTGTCTCTCCTCAGTGGCTGTTTACTCCTGTGATAACTGCGGGTGGCCTTGAGGCTGTTGGAACTTTTTGGGTCTGATAAGTTTCAAGACTCCCCAAGTCTCACGGTCTCCCCCTCCCTCTTTGGGGAGCACTTCAGGGCATAGGACACTGATATACATCTAACACTACGGAGAAAGTGGGAGGAGTGGGGCGTGATGGTGTGTGTTATGTTTGAGAGGCTAATGTAAAAGGATCGTGAGTTCGAGGCCACCTTGAGGTAAACAGTAAGGCCCCCCTCTCCAGCCACGAAAACCTTGCGGGCAGGTGAGGTTTTAAGGAAAAAGGCAACCTGCAGATGGAGAAAAGGCAACCTGCAGATGACTCGTTTCTAGCCAGGGCTTGGTGCTCTGACCAGAGCGGAACTCTTGCGACTCAACAGGACAAGGACAGCCTAGTGAAGAAAGGAGCAAAGGGGCTGCAAGATGGCCCAGCAGTTAGGAGCACATACTACTCTTCCCAGGACCCAGACTCGATTCCCAGCTCCACATCAGGTGGTTCACAGCCACCTGTAATTCTAGCTTCTGGGGCCCAAAGCCTCTGGCCTCTTCATGCACCTGCGTCCACATGTACAACCCTCCCCACAATTAAAAATCATAATTTCTTAAAAAAAAGAAGTGTGCAAAGGACTTTAATGGCTTTTCATCTAAAGAAAGTATACACACGGCCAGTGAGCATATGAAAACATGCTCAACATACAGCCAGTGAGCACCTGAAAACATGCTCAACATAATTAGACTTTATGGAGAGGAGGGATCAAACCCACAATTTACACTTTATAAGACAGTTATATTATTAAATATATTAATATATAAGGAAATAACAGACATTGGTAAGGATGTAGAGAAGCTGAAACTTTTTGTGCTTTTGGCTTTGTTTTGAGACAGGGCTTCAGTACGCAGCCCTAGCTAGCCTGGAACTCTCTATGTTGACCAGGCTAGCCAGAGATCTGTCTGCCTCTGCCTCCCAATAAGTGGGTTTAGGGGCATGTGCCATTAAGCTTGGCACAGAGGTTAGAGTCTCTGTATGGCCCTGGCAGGGATGGAGAGTTGGCTCAGCGGTTAACAGTACTTGCTACTCTTGCAAAAGACCTAGGTTCAATTCCCAGCATCCATATGGAGGCTCAGAACCATCCGTACTCCCGTTCCAGGGGGTCCATGGCTCTCTTCTGACCTCAGCAGGCACCAGGCATGCATGCGGTACACATACATACACACAGAGCAAACACTCATACATGCAAAATAATAAAATAAAGACAAGGATTGCCATGTGCCAGTAAGTCCACTCCTAGAGACACATGGAAAGGAACCGAAATCAGATATTTCAACAGTATATATAATGGAGAAACTCAGAGCAGTACCATCCAAAACAGCCAAACATCCATCTGTGAATGAAGAGCTAAGACTGAGGTTCAGCATATACTTACATGGGTTTTGTTTTGTTTTGTTTTTTTAATCCATGAAAAGAAACACTGTAGCACTATCTGTTACAATGTGAGTGACTCCTAGAGGAGAAAAATCATTGCTAAATAAAAGAAAAGGAAAACTTGGTCCTGCCATTGCGTGAGCTGTCCATAGGAAGTGTCCAGATTCGGACGTCTGGACAGACGGAAATGGGGAGGAGTGGGTTGCTGGCAGTGGGCGCTGGCTCCCTTTGGGGGTGAGGGAACGTTTTGAAACTAGGCACAGGTCTATGTCACAGGGGTCATAAAAACGTCACTTAGTTGTTCACCAAAATGGTTAGTTTTATGGTCAACAGATTCCATTTCAATGAAACTCTGACCTGAACGTGGGAGTGTTACGGTAAAGAGCCCGGAGAAGCTGTCCTTGAAGTCCCCTGGTCTCCCACCATTCATCGAAGCCCATCTGGCATAGACCGGGAGACCACCGAGGGCCGCTAGGACACACAGACTAGGTGCCCTCTATTCAACTGGCCTAGGGCAGGGCAAGCTAGTCACTGACGGCCAGGACACTGGCTATGGTCAGGTGAGGCAGCCTCAGGTTCCCTTACCAGATCACCGGATCACCAGATCACCAGATCACTGGCTTGGTTAGCTGGCTACCTGGGTCTCAGGCTTTGGAGGACAGGTAGGAGCCCAATGCCTGCCTTCGCCTTGATGAATGTGAGCTGAGGTGGTCAGAAGAAGCTGACAACTACCATATTTCTCTCATCAGTCAGAACTGTGGCCTCGGCCCTGAGCTCGGACTAGGATGTGTGTGCCTGTGCACATGTTCACATGTGAGTCTGTGTGTTTGTGTGTACAGGTTGGCACACATATGTGGAGGCCATAGTTCAAGTTCAGGTGTCTGTCTATTGCTCTCCACACTATCTATCTATCTGTCTATCTATCTATCTATCTATCTATCTATCCATCCATCCTTCCACCTGTCCATCCATCCATCATCTCCTTGAACTTGGAGTCCATCAGTTGGATTTAGCCAGGTTGATTGACCAGCAAGCCCCTAGGATCCCGCTGTCTCCAGCCCCCAGTGCTGTGGTCGCAGGAACATCTCACCAGGCCTGGTTTCTGTGAGGATGAGCAGGATCTGAATTTGTATGGCAAGCACTTTGCTCACTGCTCTGCCTTCCCAGCCCTTTAGATCAGGCATTTAAGGTCCACTGTGGCAGAGATTCTCAATCCGCGTGGCAGCCAGCTAAGGTGAACACAGGCCCCAACCACTGCTGGAACCTTCTCTCCTCTCAGGCTTCAGCGGAGATGAGCGGTCCCTGAGGTGGGCTGTCTTCCTCTGTCCCTGTGTAGGGTAGATGCCTGTCATGGAGAGGCCATGCTGACAAATGCTGAGTGAGTCCTCTGGGAAGGAGCAGCCTCTCAACCCTCTCCTGCTTTCACGGTGTCAGGGATGATGGGTGGAAGGATGCATGATCGCCTCCCCTGTCACCAGCTGGAGCCACTGCCTCCTGCGCCAGGGCTATTACTGAGCAAGAAGACACTGAAAAGTGATGAAATGAGACATCGGAGCTGAGACAGGTGCTCAGGCATGGAGGGACAGGATCCAAATAGCTGGGTGTTTACCATTGCAGGTTGAGAGTTAGGCAACCCGGAGGCTCTGGGAGGTGAGAACTGGGCCCAGGGGGGCCATCTGCTCCAGGCATCCATGGTACAGACAGCCAGGCTATGAGAGGTCCAGGTCACAAGCCGCAGCCTTGCCACCAGCAACCAAGCAACCGTGCAGCTCCTCACCCGCTGTACCACCTCGAGGAAGTTGCCTAACTTCCTTGAGCATTACTGTCTCATTTAAGAATCGGGGTAATAATAGTGCCGGCCTTCAGGGCTGTTGTAGGGATTAAAAGAATTCATATGTGAGGTGCTTACAGCATGAACCCTGACTAAGGGTTAGCCAGCAAGTCACAGTCATCTTCATCCTTATTATTATTTACAAGGTACCTCCTCGGGGAGGAGGTGGACCAGATGTTGGTGTCCCCATCCTTAGGGATGTGGAAACAGAGGCATAGGAAGGCAGAAGGCCTACCCACTGTTAGGTAGGCCATGAGTGGCCTGGGTGAGACTATGACACGTTCCTTCCGAGTCCCACGTCGACACACTGTGTCAGAGGTGTGGGGTGAGGAAAAGATGGAGCTGGTCAAGTATGCTCAATGGAAGTGCCTGGCCAGAGAGCTGATGGAGGTGGCAGGAGCCAGGGCAGGCCTGAATGACGGTTCTCGCAGTGCAAGGCTCTGGGAGCAGGGCTGTCACCAGAACACTCCCTGTCCTTCCTACCCAGCTCCTCGGGTGAGCTCACATCTGGCCTTGAGTGCCAAAGCTGCTGAGCACCTCTCCTGCCCTGGCCAAGTGTCCGGGGATGGCAGCCGGCCCAGCTGACTCAGGGTGAGACCACTTTTGGGGATTCACCTTCGACATACTCACAACCTGATCCTTCAGCCCAGGAGGGCTGGAGGGCCTCAGCTGATGTCATCCAAACAGCCCAGCTCATTTTCTCTAATTTTGGAGATAATTACTTTGCTCAGAGACCCACCTGCCCCTGTCCTGCTGCCTCTGGCCACTCCCACCCCCAATCCCACCCACACAGATTCTGCCTCCGCAGATGCACGCTGTCTAGGCTCTCTCGGGCTTCCTGCCTCATGAGCAGCCCCAGATCTGGACATTCTCTACCCACGGTCACCCTCCATCCACAACCACCTCAGCCTAGTGGGTCTTTTCCTCACAAATGACCCGTGTCTCACCATCCTGGGCTGCTTCCCCGACTTCTCAGAACAGCCAGTTCAATCCTTCTTTCCTTGAAAGATTGAACCCCAAGCCTCTCCTGCAGGCAGCAGCGCACATTCAGTCTCCCGAGCTTTGCCTCTTTGCTCCTTCCCTCTCTAACCATGAAGCTGCATCTCATGGACTCATGCCTCCCTCAGAGATTGTCTTTTAAGAGGTTTATTGACCCAAGACCTCTGGAAAGGCACAGCAGACACACCACCCAAAGCCATGGGGCACAAACAAACACGACTGTCACCACACATGTGGAAGCAGAGATGCAGAGAAAACTACACTTCACTCAAGTAAACAAGAGAGCTGAGTATAAAACCAAGAGCTTCGCAGAGAAAGCTGATCGGATAAGGCACAGGCCTTTTCCTTGGATGTCCAAGCCAGATCTTCCTGCTATCTTCAGGGTTTGATTTTATGACCTCATAGTTGTCTTTCCCCTTCCCCGTTTTACAGGTGGGCAATGCTATGTCCGTAAGACACGCATGGATGGCAGAGCATCACTCAGAAGTCAGTTGTCCCACAGACAGACACCTGCATGGGGGCAGGTGGGTGAGGTCTCCAACCCAGACCATAGGACCCCACAGTAGGGGGTCTGGCTCCCCCCCCATTCTCTCTAGCTCTCACTAATGCAGGGGCAAAGGCAGATCCTTTGTACTCTTGGTGAACTCCATTCTGGTTTTCTTTGCTCCCTCCCTTTCCCCTCTAGCAAAAAGTAGACATCCCAGGTGCCCATCTGGGCCCACCCTTCCTGTGGGTGGTCCAGCTCTCTGGCTTCCTCCTCTATTATCATCCTCATCAACAACACGGGGCGTTTCATTCCTAATGGCCAGTATCTGATTGACTAATTCACACCACTGTGTAAATGACTTGGTAATAATCTACTGAGCTGTTTCTCTCAGGGACACTTGCCTTTGTGGGGACAGTGAGAACAAGCTCTTCGGGGGCAGGGTACTTTGGACCATCTCCATCAGAAGTTGGTTATGTGTCCAACAAATACTTGCTAAGTTCTCGGACACCAATAGATGTGACATAACGGCTATAAAGTGCTTCCTACTGAGTTTTATTATTACTGTTATTTGTAATGGTCAATTTTCTGGGATCATCAGTGGTCTGGGAGAGGCTGGGCTTGTACGGTCACCACCCCTTCCCCGTCCTCAGCACCTGATGCCATCGTGTGGGAATGTGCTGATAAAGATGCCAGCTGGAGAGGACGGAGGGGAGGCAGGCCCAGCCTCCGGCTCTCTAGCCGCCAGCACCGGTTAATGGATATCAGGTATGTTTCAGGCCTTGGGGACCACTTCCTGGGGAATAACACGTGCATCGCCTGCCACCCCGCACTAATCTCAAGTGTCCCGTTCTCCCCGGGAGAAGCTGAGACCAGAGAGGCCCAATAGAGTGGTGGGGCAGAAACTGGTCCCTGGGGTCCAGGCTACTGGTGCCACCCCAGGCAGACAAAACCCCAACGTTCCATCTCTGTGTTCACTGCGTCTCCAGCAAAGGGCTGCCTACTGGGAAGGGGCTGGTCTTGGACTGCCAGGAGTCCACAGAAGGGGACGTCACTGGCTCATAGACCCTCACCGTGAGGCCCGAGGATGAGGCATCCAAGGGAGGACAGGGAAAATCAAGGAACAGTTGGTGGGCAAGAGCAGAGGATGAAGGACACTTCTGGCTGAGAACGGGTGCTGCTGTGTATGTCTGGGGACTGTGTATGACATTGGCAGGGATTCTGTGCCAGGGATGTACTCTGCGGGCACTGAAAAGCCCTTCAGCATGACACAGACATACTGTGGGCACTCAGAGGAGGCTAAGACAGGGACAGAGGAGGCAGGAAGGGAGAGGGGCATGCTGGGTGTCTCTCTGGTCTAGAGACGCTCTGTTGCCCTCACAAAAGGAAGCTAGGATGATGCGGCCATCAGAGGAGCACTGAGGAAGTTGCTTCCATAGCCGTTGTCTGATAATGCATCCAAGAGCATGCCAGGGATTGAGAGAGGGGAGGCGAGCTCAGAGCCCGCTGTTTCAGTTCAGGAAGACCCACAAGGAGTCGAGGGTAGAGTGTGAGAGAATAAGAGATGGTGTGTGGAGAGAATGGATGGAGGATGGAGGCAAGACAGGGAGCAAAGGGGTGGAGGAAGTGCTCTTTTCATACCAGCAATGAGCACAGTCTGGCATGAGGGGTGGAAAGGAAAACAGGGGAGAGGAGAGAGTGCGTCCCGTGGCCAGTGAAGCCAGACAGAGCCCCTGCCCACCCTGTGTCCAGATTTCTCTCCCTTTAGGACCCTGCTCAGCTAAGAACCTCACCTCACTGTGGGCCCTTGGCAGGGCTTTGAGGGAGGCCATTCTCCAGGCGTGAGGTAGCCATGACTAAACGGGGTGATCACTGAGGGGACTGGGGCCCATCGCGGGAGCCACTGACCGGGATGGAGGGGACACAGACAGAGCCACTAGGAGCGCACACCAAACAAACCCAGTGTGGCGCTCAGCTGTAGAGCAGTCCTCCCACAGAAGGCTTTCTGGCCTTAGAGTTGTGAAGTCTGGCCTTCTAGCAATGGTTCCACCCAGGTTCCTCACTTCTCTGGCCTGGGCAGCAGGAGCTGGAGTTAGGGCACATGGCTGCCTGCTGGTTCCTGCCCTTACAAGCAGTACACAAGGCAAGAGAGAGAGGGGCATGACGAAACAGAGTGCCCATGGCTTTGAACTCCCCAGACCATGTCAATCCCGTCTGTCCTCTCTACCTACTGCAGTTGAATCCCCACCAAACTCCTCGCTCTTGCCTTTTCATTTTCTCCCGTAGCCACAAGGCCTGTCCCTTAAGGTGCTGTGGGGGATTTTCTAGCTCTCCAGGAAGTGTAATATGCACATGGCGGTCATGAGCTCCTAGCTATTGTGGCCTGGGCTGCTCAGGTCCCTTGCTAGAGATAGGGTCCCACACCCTGGTCCTCCAAAAGAGATGCTTCTCTCCATGGCTTATGTCTGCAGGAGGCCTGGGGAGAATGGCTGCCTGGCCGGGATCCCCCTTTCTAGGACAGAGGACCCTGCTGTGGTAGAGTCCTTGTACTTAGTGGACAGCTCTGTCCAAAACGTCCAGACCATCTCTACCTTCTGGACCCCTGCCGAGAGAGCCAACTGCAGAGATGAATCTGAGAGACACGTTAGAAGGCCAGCGACATTCCCCTGAGGAGGCTGTGGCCTGGGGCAAATTACCTTATTACAGTGGGTTAATTAGATAAGACCCAAATTACCAGAGCAAAGTTTGCAAGCACAGCAATCCCACAGTTTCATGTTGTCTCAGAGGCAGGGAGGCCGATCTCTGGCTCAGCACGGAGAAAATGACTTCTTGCTCCTAGGCAAGCCAAACCCACGAATTAAGCCCTCCACTGCCCATCTGCCAGCCCCATGCCAAGCGTATATAAAGGCACCTGCTGGTTCTCACCACAGCCATTCCAGCCTTCTGGATCTGCCTTCCTCCTGCACCTGTACCCACCTCGAACACCAACATGAGCCGCCAATTCACCTGCAAGTCTGGAGCCGGCAGCAGGGGCTTCAGCGGCTGCTCCGCAGTGCTGTCTGGGGGCAGCGCCTCCTCCTACCGGGCAGGGGGCAAAGGGCTCAGCGGGGGCTTCAGCAGCCGGAGTCTCTACAGCCTGGGAGGGGCCCGGAGCATCACCCTCAACATGGCCAGCGGCAGCGGGAAGAATGGAGGTTTTGGATTTGGCCGGAACCGGGCCAGCGGCTTCGCCGGCAGCATCTTTGGCAGTGTGGCGCTGGGGCCTGTGTGCCCCACTGTGTGCCCACCTGGAGGCATCCACCAGGTCACAGTCAACGAAAGCCTCCTGGCCCCCCTCAATGTGGAGCTGGACCCCGAGATCCAGAAGGTGCGCGCCCAGGAGCGGGAGCAGATCAAGGCCCTGAACAACAAGTTCGCCTCCTTCATCGACAAGGTGAGCCAGCTGGGCAGCGGACCCGGGAGCAGCTCTCCTCTCCTCCTCTTGGAGCCGTTTCTTCAGGTCCTCAAGAGCTGTTGAAGTCGGGTACACCTCCAGCACACAGGATCGGTCCATTCTGTCTCCTTAGCATCTTGTAAAAAGCTGCTCTGTAGTCTGGAGGGAAAACCCCGGCAGTGTCTGCTGGCGTAGGCTTTCAGGGCTACCCACAGGAAAGTGGGGAACAGATACGGGCCTTGCTCTGGGGATGTGGTGCCACTGCTAAGCCTCATGGTCACACAGGCCATGGGGAGAGAATCAGCCTCAGGGTGAAGGACACCTATCTTCTTAGGCACCTGACCTCGAACCCCAGTCACCTGGCTGTGGGTCAGGGCATGAGTGGTCACAGCAGGCCCTTTGGGCTAAAGGGTGTCTCCACTGTGGGTGTTTGTTTGGTGGTCAAGGGCCATTACTCCTTCAGGGTAGGGGCAGAGGAGCTCTGGAGTCAGGTTGGCAGGCTTTGTCGGGAATCACTTGTTTCCTCTGGGTTGTTGTGTCCTTACCTCTAGGGTGGAAACCACTGCCTTCCTCCCGGGCTTGTGTCAGTTTAGAAAAGAAAGCTCATGCGAAGGTCTTGGCAGTATGCCTGGCCTGGCCTGGACTAAGTCCTCCCCAAATGGCAGCTGTTGTCTCTGGGGAAGGGTTCTGAGGAGCGGAGGAAACTCAGACCTGGACAAGACCTGATGGGAGCCTCAGGACTTCCTGGTGCATGAGGAGACCCAGAGCCTGGTCAGCTGTTGAGGAGTTTTGGTCCCAGGAGAACCACAACCTCTCAACCTCGGGCAGAGGAGAGATGCCCAGTCCCATTGGTGATCTGGCCACGTCTAGTGGTGTGCTGGAACTATGGTGTCCTCGGTGAGGTTAGCACTCAGCTCAGGAAGAAGCCAGGGTTGGTTCAACCCAGCCAAGAGCTGGGTGACATGCTAGAGACCAGCAGCTGAGTGCACAATCTCACCTCAGTGCAGAGTTCCATGTGGCCTTCCCATGTGCTGTGTTCAAAGCCTTGCTTAAACATGCCTGTGCTCATAGGCACCGGGGAGGAAGCCAGTTTTTAAAAACTATGCTCCCCAGAGCCAGGTAGGAGGGTACGTGCCAATGCTTTCCAGTGAGTTCCCTGGTCTGGTGAGGGTCAGGCTCTGTCTGCCTGTCCACCTTGTTCCACAGCTATGAAAGCTGCCTGGAGAAGGGAGATGGCATCTGTGAGAGGAGACAGGGCCCTGGTGTGGGGATTTGAAATGCCCAGAATGCCCTGGTCTCTGCACTTTGACACAGATAGCATCAGGTGCGGGTGGGCCTCATCTTCAGAGCCGGTGGCCTTTCGGGACAGACGCACCCAGCTTGGTCCTGTTCTGCTCTGTCAGGGTGCTCACGCCTCACTTTGCCTTGGTGTCAGTGGGCTCTGGCTGGTTGGATCCCCACAGTGAAAGGACACTTGCCTGGGTTTAGTTCTGAGTTCTGCCTTTGACTAAACCTTCAGACCTTAGAAAGAAGCCAAACATCTTCCTGCCCCAGCTTTTAGTCCATGCATCACAGTTAGCCATTTGCCCACCTTTCACAACTGTAGAGGGGTAAAGAAAAAGAGGCGGCCAGAGTGCCGAGCATAACGGACCTTTCGTGACACGTAGGGTGAATTCTGTGGGCTCAACAGCAGCTGGGTCTGGGTTCCAGGTGCGCTTCCTAGAGCAGCAGAACCAGGTGCTGGAGACCAAGTGGGAGCTGCTGCAGCAGCTGGACCTGAACAACTGCAAGAACAACCTGGAGCCCATCCTCGAGGGCTACATCAGCAACATGCGGAAGCAGCTGGAGACACTCTCTGGTGACAGGGTGAGGCTGGACTCCGAGCTGAGGAACGTGCGTGACGTGGTGGAGGACTACAAGAAGAAGTGAGTGGGGAGAGAGCCTGTGGCAGGGCAGTGGGCCGTCCCTCTGAGGGGATTGGCAAGTTTGGCTTCAAAGTTTCGGAGGTGGAGAGTGGTGTTCTAGGCCATAGCAAGCAGTAACCATCTCAGAAAGCTGGAATGTTGTCTTAGTTAGTTAGTTAGTTAGTTAGTTAGTTAGTTAGTTAGTTAGTTAGTTAGTTAGTTAGTTGTTAGTTTAGTTAGCTTTAGGTTTCTACTGCTGCAATAAAACACAAGTTGGAGAGGAAAGGGTTTGTTTGGTTCACACTTCCGAATTGCTGTTCATCAGTCAGGACAGGAACTCAAGCAGGGCAGGAACCTAGAGCAGGAACTGAGGCAGAGGCCATGGAGGGTGCTGCTTACTGGCTTGCTCCTCACGGCTTGCTCAGCCTGCTTTCTTAGAGAACCCAGGACACCAGCCCAGGGATGGCTCTGCCCACTACGGGCTGGGCCTTCCCCATTGATTGCTAACTGAGCAATGCCTTAGAGCTGGATCTATTGGAGGCATTTCCTCAGCTGAGGCTCCCCCCTCTCTGACGACTAGCTTGTGTCAACCAGCCAGTACAAATGTGCTCAGTGTCAGTCTAGACACTGGGGACAAATGTCCAAGCATCTGGGCAGCTCTGGCTTGGGGCTGACAATGGGCAAATGTTACACATTCTCAGAGCTTCCAACTCCCAGGAGCCTGAGGCACAGCTCGAATTTGGTGTGAGGTGGCTTGCTTCCTGTACCCTCCCAGGTTCCCTGGAGGCCAGTAACTCTACATGCTTCCTCCGCTTTTTCCAAACTTGGCCACCTTCCTCTCCCCCAGGAAGCCTTCCTTGCTTGGCTGGCCCTTTAACTTTCTGTGCCCCACTGGCTGGCATTCATCTGTGCACTCAGGGTCTCCCCTGGGAACATCAGGGCTCTTGGTAATGAATATAAGCTCACATCCCTGGCCTTTCCACAGGTATGAGGAGGAGATCAACCGACGGACGGCTGCAGAAAATGAATTTGTGCTGCTGAAGAAGGTGAGGAGGACAGACCTGAGGCCAGCATCTGGCCAGAGAGGCTGAGCCTACCAGCATGCTCTGCCGTCATCCCCACACGGGAGGATACAGAAATAACCACTAGGGACTGGGGACCATGATGTCCAGGGGAAGGAATGAAGATGCGGGAAGGATGGTGGGATGAATCGGCGTGAGGGGCTTCCCAGCACAGGTGCTGTAGAGGACTTTCCCAGAAGCCTGGCCGAGAAACGCTTTCTGTGGGGCAACCGCATTCCTGCTGGTGGTGGGAGATGGGGCCTTCACCTCCTTCCTCAGGAGCCACACAGGGGAAGAGAGTGTCTCCTTCATCCAGCCAGGCAGCTGGGCTGGGCTGAGGGTCACCTTCCAGATGGCCCCATGAGGTGATCATGGATCTCTGGGTGTTCTTTCAGGATGTGGATGCGGCTTATGCCAACAAGGTGGAGCTGCAGGCCAAGGTGGACTCCATGGACCAGGACATCAAATTCTTCAAGTGTCTCTTCGAAGCTGTAAGTCCCTTGACACCCCATTCTTCAGGGTGGCCAGTGTCTGAGGGCCTGGGAGAGTCACAGAAGCCAGCTATGAGGAAGGTCCCCAGGTCAGCCATGTACCCCACATGTCATTCCTGAGAGCCCCTCTCTACCCCAAGGCCTCACTGCATGGCTGCAGACTCTGCCTAGGGCTCAGCCAGGCATTCTCTTTGCACATGAAGCTGACAACCTTGTGTGCCAGGCCCTAGTGGCACTGCTAGAACCGGACAGTGGTCAACTGATGTATTCTCCTGCCCATGCTCCCTGCAGGAGATGGCTCAGATCCAGTCCCACATCAGCGACATGTCTGTCATCCTCTCCATGGACAACAACCGGCAGCTGGACCTGGACAGCATCATTGACGAGGTCCGCGCCCAGTACGAGGAGATCGCCCTGAAGAGCAAGGCCGAGGCCGAGGCTCTGTACCAGACCAAGGTGAGGAGCTGAGGTTGGGCCGGGGGTGGCAGATGGGGTGAGAGTGGTGTGAAGGCTGATGAGTGACAATGCCAAGACCAGAGTCTGCCATGCCCCCGTGCCGCAACCCTTCACTCAGGGACGCAGGGGCCTCACAGACGCCACGCTATCACCCTTACCCATCGCTGTGCTTTGGAATTTCCAGTTCCAGGAGCTGCAGCTGGCAGCCGGCCGACATGGGGATGACCTCAAAAACACCAAGAATGAAATCACTGAGCTAACCCGGTTCATCCAGAGACTCCGCTCAGAGATCGAGAATGCCAAGAAGCAGGTGAGGGACACTGGCTCGTGGCCAGGGGCAGTGCACCCAGTGGGGGGCGTGTGAGCTTCCCAGGTGGCTCCAGCATCAAGAGAAGATGCCATTGAGGCCCCTGCCCTCCAGCTCTTGGGCGTCTCTGGGGACCTCTCTTTCCTACTCTCTCCAAGCGCCTTCCCTTTGGAAGTCTGTCCTCCCTCCAGAAGCCTGCCCTGACTTACAGGCTGGGCTGCGGCCTCCTCCCCCAGGCTATGCTCCCCCATCTGTTTGCAGCTTTTGGCAGTTTCTCATGGACAGTTGCCTGACCCTCCAGCTCCCCAGGCTATGCTCCCCCATCTGTTTGCAGCTTTTGGCAGTTTCTCCTGGACAGTTGCCTGACCCCCCAGCTCCCCAGGCTGAAAGGAGTCAGGGCACTGGCTGCTCCATGCCCCTCAGCTGCTTGAGCTGTAGCTACACATAGCAGTAGCTTAGTAAATGTCACTGAAATGGCCGAAAAGAAAAAGTGGGCTCAGGGAGCCCCAGGAAAGAACTAACACAGCAGTTAGCAGCAGGGGACAGAGCTGCCGAGAGCAGACGACAGCAGTGCCTACAGTCCCATCAGGTCTAATCCCTACAAAGGCCCGTTCTCTGTGTGTCAGATAAGAGGCGGTGTGGCGCGGCTGTGGGGTAAGAGGCGGTGTGGCGCGGCTGTGGGGTAAGAGGCGGTGTGGCGCGGCTGTGGGGTTCGTGGCTGCAGACCTCATCCCATGTTCTTCCCATGGGCTTTAACACAATTCTGTGGCCACGTGTGTAAGTCAGCCCCGCTTCCTTCACAGGTGGGTCAAATGAAAGGAGGCTGAGCGGAGTGCTGAGCAGAGAGCTGCTGGGTACACAGGGTGGAGGTGCTGGGCACACGGGACGGTGGTCCCGGGCACACAGTGAGCACCTGGCAAATGCTTGTCATTCCTGGAGAATCTCCTTGCTGTGACCCTCGTCTGTAGGCTGTGCATCTGGGCAGGAGCTGTCACTGCTTCCAGCTGCTGGATTCTAGCACATTTTCTTGTAATACCGCTCCTCTCAGGCCCTAAGCCAACCAAGAATAGAAAGCCTCTTGCTTCCTCACTGTGCAGCCTGGCAACCAGTGTCTGTGCACCCCGAAGTGGCTATGGTCTCCAGAGGGCAGGGAGCATGCTCCCCGCCTCACCACAGGCGTCTGGGAACAGGCACACGGCTGAAATCCAGGAGGGCTTGACGGGCCCCTTCCAGCCTGAGCAGAAGCGTGGTGTGCATACAATGGAGCTTATGTGAGGGGTTTGGCTGCAGATAACGCCCACACCTCCTCCAGTTTTCTAGCTTCTTGACTTCCATGCGTAGGCTGCTAACCTGGAGACGGCCATTGCTGATGCCGAGCAGCGAGGAGACAGTGCCCTCAAGGACGCCCGGGCCAAGCTGGACGAGCTGGAAGGTGCCCTGCACCAGGCCAAGGAGGAGCTGGCACGGATGTTGCGCGAGTACCAGGAGCTGATGAGCCTGAAGCTGGCGCTGGACATGGAGATCGCCACCTACCGCAAGCTGCTGGAGGGCGAGGAGTGCAGGTGGGCGGAGTGTGTCAGCTGGGCTGCCCATGCTTGGAGGGTGCGGTGGGATGGCCCTTCTAACTGTACCTTTCTCTTTACTAGGATGTCAGGAGAGTACCCTTCTCCAGTCAGCATCTGTGAGTACCTGGGGCTGGGACCTGAGTCATGGCCACTGCACACTGGAAGGGCCTCCACCACACCCGTTCCTCTAGATGAGGGCTCTGAGAAGCGGAAAGGAAAGTCTGAGGTCAGGGAGCGTGAGGGCAGGTCTCCCAACTTCCTGTTACCCCAGGACCCTTTCATCTTCATCACTCTGCCTCCTAGGGGGTGGCAGCGAGGGAGAGCCTCTGCCACAAGAGATGGTGGGTGGCAATAAGGAAGAGCCTCTGCCTCAGGAGATGGGGAATGGCAGCAAGGGATAGCCTCTGCCACAAGAGATGGGGAATGGCAGCAAGGGATAGCCTCTGCCACAAGAGATGGTGGGTGGCAATAAGGGAGAGCCTCTGCCTCAGGAGATGGGGAAACAAAAGACAAATTCTAAGAAAATGATGTGTTTGCGTAGGGTGTGGGTTAGGCTTTCAAGGCTGGGTTTGCAGTTACAGTCAGATCTGCACTGGGGATTTAGGCGAGGGTGAAGAAACTGCAGGAGGAGCACTGCAAGCTGGCAGGGCTGGATCTGGGATCTTGATTGCCATCCACGGGGAGCCAGCAGGAGAAAGAGGTTGGGGCAGCGGTGGGCGCCTGAGACATGTGGGCACTCGGGTACCTGGTTGAGGGCGATGGGCTTGACTGTTAGTGCAGCAAGACTCAGCCACACACGCAGCCACGGTGAGTAAGTTGACATGTGGGGAGCTCGGGGGAGGTGTCTTTGGAACAGTCTCCCCAGGGTAAGGAAATGACTATGGTCACGTTCTCACAGAGCCCTGTCTGCTTTGGGGGGAAGGAGAGCCCCCTCCTTGGCTCCGCCTGAGTGGGTCTGAATCTAACTCTTCCCTGCAGCCATTATCAGCAGCACCAGCGGCAGCGGCTTCCGGCCCAGCACAGTGAGCGGTGGCTACGTGGCCAACAGCACCAGCTGCATTTCTGGAGTGTGCAGCGTCCGCGGCGGGGAGAGCAGGAGCCGGGGCAGCGCCAGCGACTACAAGGACGCCCTAACGAAGGGCTCCAACCTGAGCACCCCCTCCAAGAAAGGCGGCCGGTAGAGAAGGCTTCCTGTGGCCTTTCTCCCTCAGGCGCTCTGCTCCCCAGCCTACTGTCCGCCCTCCTACTCCCTTGTTCCACCCCCGGGCCCCTGGATTTGTCTTCTGCCAACGTTCTGAGCCTGGGTAGCTCTGGGCTGCCATGTGTGGTGCAGCTCTGATAGACCCCAGGCAGTTCCCAGCTTCAGCTCAGGTCCAGCATGTCTTTCCCTCCAGCCTTTGCCTTCGTCCTCACCATACTGCCTGGCCTCTTGGGTCTCCATCGGGGCTTTGTCATCTGCTGAGCTTTTATCTGAGCTCCTGCCTATGACAGAAGCTAGCTATGCCCAAAGGAAGACTAACAGAGAACCGACTGAGGGGGCCCCGGCCACCCGCCCGCGGCAGCCTCACTCTGAGTGGGACCACTCAGAACAGCGGGACTCTGGCTTCACTTTCCTGCACCCAGAACCAGAGGAAAGGGGACACCGTGGCTTCTCTTGTATTCTTTAACGCCCTCCCTGTTGCATCCACAATAAACAGTGCAATCTGATGGCTTAGTCTCCGACTATTCAGAGTGAGCGTAGGTCACGCTCATGTAAACAGGCACACACATGGCACAAATACAGTCACGTGCAAGCGTGCCCCTGTGGGTTGATTGGGCAACAGTGTTCTCTGTGGAGCAGAACTGAACAGTGTGAGCACACTGGGCAGAGGACGGCTCCTCCCTGGGGCTGCAGATGGGGATACAGAGAGCAGTCTGGAAGGAGGAGAGGCTGAGGGCAGGAGGGTGTCTGTGCCCCGGGTCTGTGGCTGTGTCCTGGCAGGAACTCTGACTCCTGGGGTCTTTCCTGGCAGCAGGCAGGTGTCTGCAGCTGCCCTGCTCTTCACTGTGCTAAGCCTCCTGGGAGAGGGGAGCTGGTGAGACTCCATATCCCCGGCTTTGTGCCAAGATGGAGCAGGCAGCTCTCCCTGGAGACTGAGGCTGGAGTTGGCACCTCCTAGGGCACGCTCTTGTTGGCTGATGCCACGATGGCCACTCCTGCGGAGTGGTCACTCTTGTACGGAGGAGGAGAGCTTGGCGGGCAGACAGACAGACTCCCTAGGCCAACTGTGTGGCTGGAGAGGGACGGGGGCAGCCGAGGGGTGGCGTGTTTGCGGGCCATGGAGAGCCAGAGCCCGTGAAGTCTGTGGAAACATTTGTTTGCAGGATAACCATTTAACAGTGCTGTTTGGGGCTAGGCAGGGGCTGGTTACCCAGAAGGTTAGAGGTATGGGGCTGGGATGGAGAGGGGGCACGTGGGAGAGCAAAGAAAGGCTGAGTGGGTTGGGCAGCTGGTCCAGTGTTCAAAGTAGTGACTGTGGTTTGGAGCAAGGCTGTGGAGCCAGTCTGGAAAGTCCTCCATATAGGAGGCAGCCTTCAAGCTAGAGTCCTTAGCTGGCAAGGCGAGGTGTGTGTGTGTGTGTGTGTGTGTGTGTGTGTGTGTGTGTGTGTGT
>NW_026594240.1:29114-53334 GCF_907164565.1 Psammomys obesus | reverse complement strand
GTGTGTGTGTGTGTGTGTGTGTGTGTGTGTGTGTGTGTGTGTGTGTCGCAGAGAGAGAGACCCTGCAATTTCCTTTACACACCTGCTGTTTTGTGTCTTCACCACCTTCACAACATCAAGTGATAAAATGAGACGGTAAGAGAAGTTTCCAGTCAAGAGCCTCTAATGGGTCTCAGACTTAGGGTGAGGAGAGCTTCTCTGGGCACTGTTAATTTACCGCTCGGATCTGGGGAGGGAGTAAAGAATCCCACCATTGTCCCTTTATGCCCGAGGGCTCATGGGAGCTTTCTCGTTAAGCAGAGCATCCTGGGTTCCGAGCCTGTTTCTCAGAGCCACAGGATACAGCCAGGGCCCCACAGCAAGTCCCAGCATGAGACGCCTGGCTGCATAACAGGCCAGGTGGGGCTTGGACAGTTTGGGACAAAGGACTAGTGACAGGGTCTACTCAGCAGCTTCAGTAGGCAGCTGTTCTCAATCTGTGGGTCACGACTCCTTAGAGGTTGCCTAGCTGATATTTACATTTTAATTTACAGCAGAAGCAAAAATCACAGTTATGAAATAGCAACAAAGCAATTTTTATGATTGGAGGCCACAACAACACCAGGAACTGTATTAAAGGTCTGCAGTGGCAAGAAGGCTGAGAACCGCTGAGTTAGAGACTTTAAAAATTAGTGGAGATTGAGGAAGACATCTGAAGTTGACCTCTGGTCTACACACACACACACACACACACACACACACACACACACGCACGCACGCATGCAGGCACACACCCTAGGATCAGATTATCAAGGACTGGGAAACCTGAAACAGGAAGATCAGGAGTTTGAGGCCAGCCTAGGCTGCATAGGTGTGTGTGTGTGTGTGTGTGTGTGTGTGTGTGTGTGAGAGAGAGAGAGAGAGAGAGAGAGAGAGAGAGAGAGAAAGAAGACAAAGAAAGGGAAAGGAAAACAAAAGCAAGCTGGGCAGGGAGTGAAGTCACTTTGGCCTGTGAACAGATATCTGTGGAGTCGGCCTGTGCCGGCTGTCGGTCACAAGTGTAGGCCCTGGAGCCTGAAGGGCAGTGTGGAGGTGACAAGTGTGGAACGGAGCCTGGGAACCCCAGAGTGAGGAACGCAGAACAGAACTCTGTTCTGTCGGGGGCTGGTCTGGTGCTGGTATCCTAGTTCAAGCAGGTCCTGGGGGCCTGTGTGCAATCACTGGGTACCAAGCGCTGGAGCAGCTTCCACGATGCCCCCTGCACTGGTGCTGAGGACTCCTGATACGCGTTTAGGTCGATCAGAGACAGATGGGGTTTGATTAATCCCCAGACTTCAGTGTACATAGCAATCTGTGGTCTCGTACTGACATAGTCCCTGAGTCTGGCTGGATCTAGGAAGCTATTGCTTTTTAAAAGGCTTATTTTATTTTTAAAAAGTGTGTGTGTGTGTGTTGTATATGCATGTGAATCCAGGTGCTTCTCAACACAAGAAGAGAGTATTGGACCCCTGGAGCTGATGTTTCAGGTGTTGAGAGACACAGATTGGCTGTTGGGAACTGAACTCAGGTTCTACCAAAGCCTGGGTGAGAATGAAGGACCTGGCGGAGGGTTTTCAGGCTCAGGGCCGGAAATCTCTCTTTAAGCTTCCTCACTGTGAATGAAGTTTCCGTGTGGGGGAGTTCGGATAGCTGGGCCCTTCCCCAGAGCTGGAGCGTGCTCCAGGAACTGGACAGAGGAAACAGCAGGAGCCGTTGGCAGTGCCTCAGTGACGCTGAGTGACTTCAGTGGGGGGAGGAGAAGCTGGGCAGAGCAGTGGTCACGGACCCACAGCCCACCTGCCACAGTTCAAAACTGACTTCCTGACCTCACACTGGCTTCAGGACAGAGGGGGGTGGAGGGGTTGACAGCAGGGGCAGGGGTCCTGCTGGAGGCTGTTGGGATGGGCCAGGTTGGTGGGGGTGGGGTGAGAGGGAGGCAGGGTCTGAGAGATGATGATGTAGCTCTCTCCGGCTGTGTAACAAGTTGCCTTAGCAAAACTGTTACCTCTGGCATTACCACACAAAGGACCTGAAATGCCAGTTAGGCCAACCACGAGGGCGGGCGGACTTTATACCAAAAGGGACAGAAGTGGGGGAGGAGGGGTGCAGGGGTGGGGTGTAGGGTGGGGGGACAATGGCCTTGGTCAGGGCTAAGAAGAGCAGGAAGTAGAGGTCTGTGGTTGCCATGGCTACAGGAGGAGCAGAGAAGAAAGGAGCGGTGCTTGGTTCACTGCAGAGTTCCATCCTCAAGATTACAGTGACGGCCCGTGAGGCTTGCTCCGTGTCCCTGGCTCCAGAGAACACCCATCTTCTCTCCACCCCACCTTGCTGGTCCTTTACACCCTCCCTTCCAGCATCAGTGACCAGAGACTCAACTGTGTTCCCCTTCCTATTCACCGCATGTGCTTGACATGCCTTGTACGCCCATCAAAACAGCCTAATTCCCTCCCCACAGGGCTCCGTCTCCAAGCTCTCACGGTGATAACGGAGAGAAGCCAGCCTGGAGGTAGCCAGGTGCAGGGCCTCCCGCAGCCGGGCCAGCCGGGCACAGCAGCCCAGCTCGTGTTACCAAGAGCAGCTCAGGGTCGCAGTGGCTGGGGCACTCAGGTCGTCTCTGAGGGGTAAACAGAAAGAGACGGCCCATAGCACTTGCCTGCTTTGGCCACTGTCACCTTCTTCCGTTTTCGAAGCCTCTTTCCCACAGCCCCTCCCTGTGGGCAGGGCGCAGAGTGCCAGCCTGGGATAGAAGCTCTGCTCGTGACTCCCATGGCCACTCTGTGCAGGCTTCCAGCAGCACCTGTGTCATCCCAGCAGGTGGGTGTTCTCTGTCCCGGAGCTAGGATGACAGAGTCAGGACACAGGGAGCTCTCTCTTCACAGCCCACACTCTTTCCAGACACCACCCTGCCACCCGGGACGGGAGCCAGTCCTCGGCCCACCCAGCTGCTACGCTTTCCCACTCCTTCCTGCTGTCCCAGGGGCGCTCCTGCCCATTCTGTATGGGAACCGCTGGTGTTTTCCGTCAGTGGAATCCCCATGCCTCTGGGTACCAGACACTGAGCTGGGTCCCCATCTCCCTGGGTTTTCCTGCTCAAGGCCGCCATAGGCTGGACACACTACCATCCCAGATCACCCTGCCCCATGCTCGCCCCAGCGCTAAGGTCCTTAGGTCAAGCTCTGATCTCAACTCTTCTGTTCCCTTGCTCAGGGGTGGCCAGGACAGCAGAGGCAGCGTTGGCCTAAGCAAAGTGAATGGGTAAAGGGAGGTGGGCAGAGTGTGGGAGAGGAGCTGGTGTGTTTGTGTGTGGAGGTGCATGCGTGCGTGCGTGCGTGTGTGTGTGTGTGTGTGTGTGTGTGTTGACTCAGAGAAGCAAGGGCAGCCTGGATTCTCAGTGGAGAAAAACCAAGGCCTAAAGGAAGGATGCAGGAAGCAGGAAGTTTGCCTAGTGTGTGAATAGAGTGCAGAGGCCAGTCCATCCCACCAATGTCCAGCTACCACCTCAGCAGCTGTCCCTTCAAAAAGGACATTTCCCCTGTCCAGAGATTTTATGTCTCAGACACTTGGTTTTGCTCTACATTGTTTCTGACTTCCACTCTCTGGATACATAGAGCTAAAAAGGTTACTTGTTAACAATGCCAGCTGAGGTTTGCCTCTCCCCAAGAACTCTCAGCTCTACGCCTTCCCAGGGTTGAAAGTCTCAGGTCCTGTGACCTGAGCACAGGGAATCAGTCCTCTGGGAGTCCTCATCACGTCTCCGGGGGGGGGGGGGGTCAAGGAGAGATGACTTCTCGAGGCCAGGTTCCAGCCTGAGTGTTTTCTGTCTCCTCCACTCTTGACTGGAATGCAGTCACAGCCTGTGGCAGCACCAGCGGGCAGTGAGAGGCTGTCATGGGCCCACTGAAGCATGGAACATGAAACAGACATCCGTGAGAACAATGATTTAAGTCTGCTCCCATCCCTGAGATGGAAGAAAGTGCCGCCCTTACTCCACCAGGACTTTTTCCTTAAAGACTTTGAAGGTCTTGGGAGACAACCAAGTCCGCAGAGAGGGTCTGAAAATTCCCCAAACAATTAAAAGGTGGATGGATCATGCATGGGGCTTCCCCGATGCTGGACGGGGTGGGGGTTAAGGTTCCTATTTCATCTCCCTAAGCACACAGGGGAGAGACAGGAAGAGGGGCCCGAGCTGGCTGAGGCAGGTTTAGGAAAGGGTTAGTTGGGCCACCACACCCTATGCTGTCCCCTGGGCACACCCAGAGAGTCAAAGGCAGGCGTAAGAGCTCCTTAATCCCTCATCAAGGGCAACCAAGGGGCTCTTCCCAGTTGACTGGAGGGCACCTGGGCCAACACCCTTTGGGCATCCTTCACCGCCTCTGGGTAGCACAGATGCACCTGAACACCTTCCCCAGCCTGACCGGGTGTTCAGGGAGCAGTGGGGGCCCATCCCAGGGGCTCCAGGCCAATGAAGAGAGCTGCCTCGTCCAGAGGCAGCTGGCCTTTTATAATGGGGCTTAAACGGCAATCACTTCTTAAAAGGGGCAGATGAGAACCGTTCCAGGAAGAAAGGCACTTCATTTCTCAGCTGTGAACAAAGGGAGCAACGTTGTCTGCACGCCACAGCACTGAGCTTGAGCTCCTCACGCATGCCGGACTCACGATGACGAGTGTGAGCTCTGCCTCAGCATGTGCTGTGTCACCTCTGCACCTCAGTGTCCGCCACACACGGGTGACAAGGCTGCATGGTCAGCCGTGAAATGGCTGGAAAGCCGTAAAGAGGGCAGGGGAAGTGTGCAGAAGAAGAACAAGAGCTGGCACGCGCCAGGGGTGACGGCACTCGGGAGGGCAGAGGCACTGTGTGGCTGGGCTGGCGCTCTGGACCGTCATCCAGTCCATTGGCTTTACTGTGCCCGTTTCCTCCTCCGTCAAGTGACAGTGACAGCAGAAGAGATGCTAACAGCAGGCATTGCTGCTGCCTTTTAGCATTGCTGTGATGGAGACACAAAAGCCAACATTATTTGTCATCATCATCATCAGATACAAGAAAAGCTACAAGAAAACAGTAATGGCGGGGGAGAGGGCTTGTTTCCTCCCTTCTTGATCATATTACACCCCAGACTTGGATATTTGGCTCCAGGGGCTCAGAACCCCTCTCTTCCTTCTCCACCTTCATCCACCACAGGGAAGCACCCCCTCTCCCTGACTTCCCTCTCAGCCCAAGCCCCAGAACCACCACCTAAACCAGCTTGCTCCTAATGCATGCTTCACAGGATTGCTAGCTGCAGTCTCGGCCACTGTGGCCTGTTTGTCCCAAGGGCCTCACAGCCTGGTAGTTTGACATTTTCTTATACAGTGTGTCTAGAACAGAACTGTCACCAGGTAAACACTGGGTATGAGGAGCCTGCTTGGTTGTGTCTTTAATTCACCGAACCTCAGTCACAGACACGTACTCCTTTCTTTGGGGGTTAGCTCCCCTCTAACCTGATTTAGTCTATCTTCAATGCTCCCAGGAACGGTGGGGCAGGCAGGCTGGAAACCAAGCCCTGCCTGGCATTCCCAGGTGTGCCAGCAGTAGCCAGCAGAAGCAGTCAAGCAGAGCTTGGGCTAAATATCAAGCCCATGGAACAGAATGCCCACTGTGCTTGGCTTTGGGGACAGGCATGTAGAAACTGGGATTGGAGCCAGGGCAGTGAATTGCATATGTGCTGCTCTGGGTGGAACAAAGTTAGGAGGGTTTGGGAGGTGCCTCCAGGCCACTGCTTAGAGGCTTCCCAGACCTGGAAAGGAAGGTTGAGGAGGGACCATCTCCCACAGCCACAAAGAGGAAAGGACTGAGGGGGAGCAGGAGGCTGGAAAAAAGTGTGCTGGTTAGGGAAGGACATTGGTGATCTTAGCAATTTGCTGACAATGACCCACGATACATGCAGAGAGTCCCAGCATGTGGTGGCTTGACCGTACAGTGAACGGCAAGAGCATTCTGTAGAAAGTCCTTCAAATTTTAAATTTTAATTCTTTCCTCGTGATATGCCACAGGCTAGAGTTACAGTTTAGATCTCATTGCCTCTCAAAGACCCACCAGTTAAAGGCGAGCCTGTCATCTGAGTACTGGAAGGTGGAGGAACCTCTCGGAGGTACGGCTAGTGGAAAATCTAAGTTCTCTGGGGTGTGCCGCTGGGGACCCTGCTCCTTTTTCTCTGTTTTCTGGCTGCTGGTGTGAATAGCTTTATCCATCGTGTGTTTCCATCTTGCTAAACTGCCTTGCTTGTGGCTCCAAAAACCAGAGGCTGAAACCCCTAAAACCATAAATCCAAACAGACCTTTTTTTCAAAAGTTGTTTTTCTCTGTATAGTAATACACTATAGTGATGGAAGCCTAGCTGCGTGGACCCTCTTTGGTACCGCGGGGCAGTGGCAGGGAGCTGCAGTGCCTAGCCAGCGTGTGGCCACTGCTCTGTGAAGCCTGGCGTGAATGGCAGGGCGTGAATTGAGAGCAAGATGAGAGCGAGGCCTCCATTGTCTTCTCAGTGATGAGAAAGGCTTCTGTGCTCCACTGGTTTTGAGTACTGGCAGTTTACTTTGCTGATTTTATCAGTATTCACAGTATCCTAGCTATACTTAAATTTAATCGACATTATTAACATTTGTCTATCACTTAATAGTGGATACTCCACCTCTATTGGAGCAGAGGTGTCCAATAGAAATGTAACACAAGAAACATCTACTTTAAATTTTCTAATAACCTCACAAAAGAGATGAAATTAATTCAAGCATATCACACTTCACCAAGTGTATGTGTGCCCATATAATCACTTTAATATATAATAAACATAAACAATTGATGACATGGTTTATATTCACCCCAAATGTCTTTTTTTCCAGATTTTTAATGATCTACAAATAATACATTTAAATTGTTAATAAAAAGAAACAAAGAAAATGCTTCCAATCTCCTCTGAACAAATACGTACGGAAACACACAACACAAGCTTTCACATGCACACAAACACATAAAAAATAAAAATCCTTTCACAAATTGGAAATTTTATAAAAATCTTCTAATCCAGACCAAAATATGTGGAAAGATGAATTGTTTAGAAAATGAATTAAATATGCTTTTACAGATAGTAAAAGTAGTTTTTAAAATGCTTTTAAAAATGTTTTTGAAAAAGATATAGAAAACTTGAGACTATATTTGATTTGCTATCAATCATTAACACATTAGTAACCAGATTTTAAAATTAACATTCAAAGTCAATGAGTCCAGCCCACTTGAAAGCACATAAGTATATAAAGTCGTTCACAATTTACTTGTAATTAAAAAAAAAAATCAGTGCATCCCAAATGTCTTAATGTGCTTTCTATTGCTGTGACATCATGATTGAAAGCAACCTGGGGAGAAAAGGGTTTGTTTCCTCTTCCCTCAAGAAGGGAAGTCAGAACAGGAACTCAAAGCAGGAACCTAGAGGCAGGAACTGAAGCAGAGACCACAGAGGAATGCAGCTTACTGGTTCCTCATGGCTTGGTAAGGAACCCCTGCCCATGGGTGCCACTACCCCCAGTGGGTTCATCAAAATGTCCCCCAGTCTTGCCTATTGGCCAGACTGACAGGGGCATTTCCTCAGGTAAAGTTCCCTTCTCCAGATGACTCTACCCTGTGTCAAACTGTCAAAACAAAACAACAACAACAACAAAACCCACCTAACCAGCACACCACCAGGTCTTTAAAATAAAGTACATATTTTGTACTGGAGCCTGTACAAATTTGGGCTAGTTGCATGTCAAGTGGGAATAGTGGCATGTGTGTTAGACGGTGAAGCTCTAGACAGGCCACAAAAGGGTAAACCAGACTCAGGCTCATGATACTTTCCAGTCCTCTCGGTGTAAATATTCTCACAACAGAGACACCCAGCATGACGTCACAACAGCACATTGCTGAGTAGCATTTCTATTGTGCAGACTTGGCGCCTGGAAATAGCCCCAGAAACTTGAAGGAAGATAGATGAAGCATAGGAGAGTAGAAGGTAAGAGGAACGGGTTTTTGTTTTGATACTGGGGTTTAGCAAAGAGAACACGGAATGGAAAAGGAAAGGAATGGCAAGAAAATACCCCCAGAAGACTCTATGAAATAGCTGAAGCATTGGGCAGAACTTGGCCAGTGGGTTTCCTGGGGTTTCCTGGGGTTTCTGAGAGCACCTGGCCACAGCTGCTGCCTTAGGCTCCTCTTGACATGGAGACAAAGCTTCTGCTTCCTAAAGAGCTCCAGACCAGTGGCCGAGTGGTGTCCCAGGCTCTGGTGGCCTGGGATCCTTTGGTTCCGTAGAGGTCCAAGGTCTGAATGCTGCAGTGCATAGGAGCCTGGAGCCTGTTCTGCCCTCTTCTCTTCTGACCCCTGGCTTTGTCCTCAGTGCATGCACATAGCTTTAACCTTGCTGCACACACAGCCTGGACTTGTGTGCTGAGCCGGGCTCCAAGTGGCAAGAGGCCTTCATCAGCCTGAGCACAGGCTGGGGCATTTCCAGCTGGGAGGGGAGAGGGGTGAGGTTAACCAAAGTAGAACATTGTGGGTATAGCCTTAGGTGCTCTACCCTTACAACTGTGTAGACCCTTTCTTCAGTGAGAGGAAACATTTGAAAACATCAGAGCGAGAGTCTCCTGCCTCAGGACAGACTTGGGACTCCCAGGCATCTGAGCCACGTGCTGGGCATCAAAGACAGCAGGATTTCCTGGGCAAAGAGAGGGAAATGCATGGGGAAGGTGGGAGTGAGTAATGAAGCTGAGGTGGAACAGTGCCAGCTGCCGTGGCCCATGAGGAATTTCTGTGTCCGACGGTGAAGCTCTAGACATCTAGACATGGGTTCCTGAAGCTATCTCCTGCTTGAGCCTTAAAATTCACAACCTTACCGACACCTTACCTTGTATAATTAAAGAACTTAGGTCCACAAAGGCCCTGGGTCATGCTTAGGGTGGCCAGCCCTGGTGGTGGCCAGTAGGAATTCTTCCTTCCTGCCCCTCCCCCTATGCACTGTGGTGCATGCTGGGAAGACAGGCAGGAGGTCACCTTGCCTCCCTCTTGGGTCTCACGTCTGGCATGAGGATACGGCACCGAGGCTGGAGCTGTGGGCGTCCTAGGGGCCCTCAGAAGAGAAACTGAGGACTTCATGCAGAGTCAGCAAAAAAGAGAGGGCTGGAGCAAGGCTGGATGTGGCCTCGTGGTGGGGCAGGAGATAGTCGTGGCCAGACAACGCCTTGGCTCAGGAGAAGCAGGTGCCTGCAGGTGAGAGCTCTCCAGGCACAGCAGCGGTGGCTGACAAACATGGCTCCATCTCTAAGGGTGCTCCTGAGGCTCTGTAGCTCCCTTCTTCCTCCCTTGACCGGGACCTCAGCTGAACCTCCTGCAGCCAGCTGTTTGGATGGGTCAGAAGCTGGCGTTCTCTACACTCACCCTCTCACCTCTAAAGACTGTTATTCACCTCGCTAAGTGCTCGTTTGTGGTTTCCACTCAGTTGTGTAATTACAGAGGCTCACCAGCCACCTCCCTGGGAGGCAGGTGTAGCTGCCCATCTCAGCCGAGGTTTTAAGTCAGCCCGGTCACCAAAGCTGGCTCTGCAGGAGTGCTAGCGAGGGGCACTCCTGATTCAGTGGCAGAAGAGGCCTCTAAGTGAGCAGCTCAGCTTCCAGGCTGGGGCATGAGCAGAAAGCAGACGGAAGAGGGAAACCTCTTCTTGTTCTCAGGTTCGCCTCCTGGGAGACTGATCTCAGAAGGAGATGGGCAAAAGCTGGGGTAGGGAAGAGGTGAGGACCGACAGGAGGGTGAGAGCAGGACGATGCCTCCCGTGTGGACGGGCATATCACTGGCACACCCCTGGGCATCTCACTGGCACCTCACTAGGCTCAATGAGATTATTTCTGGCCCCAGTCACAGCCCACTTTTCATGCAGTATTTTCATGTGCATGGGGGGGGGGAATGTATAACAAAGATTCCTGATAATACAATGACACCAAACAAACAGTTAAGCCGTTATAAAAGCCAATTAAGACTGTAAAGATGATTTGTGGGTATGGGTCAACTCTTGATGGAGACCCTTAAAGGGTCACATTTTGGGGATATAGGCCAGAGGGGCTGGTGAGCCCAGAGTAGGTGTGGGTGGCTACCAAGTCAGAGCTAGCTCTGAGGGCTCTGAGAACGCAGCTGGGGAGTGGGGTTCGTTCAGGCTCCCGGGAGTAGAACCACACTATTTTACCCTGTGGGTCCATGTCCTCAGAGTTTGGGGTGGCTGAGACATGTCCCTCAATATGGGAGAAGGGTGGGTCTGTTTCCATCGTAGCTTCCACAGGACAGAACCATAGATGGTGTGGCAGGAGGAGAGCACAGGCCTCGCTCCACCGAGCAGTTGTCTGTCCAGGCAGGGAGAGAGCTCCCTGTGAGCTGGAAGCCAGTGTCCAGCACGGGCATTGGGGAGGCGGTGACCTTCAGGGCTCAGGTCTGGCCTTGGTCAGTTCTGCCTGGAACCAAGATGTCTGAGATCAGGCGGATCTTCCCGTGGCTCCCAGGATACTTGGGGGTGGGGCTCTCAGCCAGGCATGTCAGGACTCTCATTCCTGGGAAGCAGGAGCAGGCAGGGCCTGGTCTGGCCATCTGAACGTGGTGTTAATGGCAGAACCCTGGGCTGGACTGCTGTCTTTGCGATGTCATTCACTCTGTGGTCTACCCCACTGTCCCCCAGCTGGGGCAGACCCCTGGCTAGCCGGGCTTATGTTCCTGGGGCCCTGGAAGGGACAGAGGCGTGGGACCGGCCCTGAGGATGCAGGCTGTGTGGAGCTTGTGCCGAGGTCACGAGGTAAACGCGTGGGCACGCCCTTCTCCTCCAGCGGTGCTCCCAGCTGGGAACCCTCTCTCTGTGCCCTGCCAGTGAGAAAGCCACAGGGCCTGTGGTGGTTGGACAGAGCCCACCCCTTCCGTAGTGAGCCCTGGGGATGGCCTGTGGAAAAGGCAGTGACGGTGTCCACGTCTCTCCACAGAATCAGGACCCCCTTGGGCATGTCTGTGTCTGCCTATCAGCCCATGTCAGTAGATTGTGCCATGTTCCAAGGTGAATATTTGCTCCAGTAAGACTCTTCCCTGCAAACAGAACTCTTGCCTTTCTTGCCCTTGCTAGCCTGAGGACCTGTGGAAGAGGTGCCGCAGGAATACTGGAAGTAGAAAGATGGTCAAGGACAGACTCAGTTGGCCAAGGCACAAGGCTGCTGTGGTGCTCAGGAGCCAGCCTCCTGGAAACGTTAGAGAAAAGCAAGTGAGGCGAGGGCAGGCTGGAGCCTCTGCAAAAGGGAAGGACCCAGGATGGAGAGGCCTGGGCTGCTTAGCCCACCCCATCAGGAGGGAGCAGAGAGTAGGCTTTCCCTGGGCTTTCATCCTGACTGTCATCTGAGGGCTGAGGAGGAGTCTGGAGGAGAAGTCAGTAGGAGACTGGCTGACCCAGCGCTCTTTACCTGACACCGCTGGCCCAAGCTCTATGCACCGAGAGCCTGGGTCAGCTCCAGAGTCCCAGTGAGCGTTACCTGCTCACTCTTTTTACTGGACCTACTCCAGGTCTGGGAGGGGAGAAACGGGGGTCAGACTTCAGGAGGAGGAGGGGTGGGTAGGGCTGAGAGACAGAGGCAGGGAGGAGACCTCACAGCTAGGTGAAAGGGGCCGAGCATGGGGGGTTTAGACTTAGCCTTTGGCTGAAACGGAATTAGGCTGGTGACATTTTGTCTAGAGGCTCCCGCTGTTGTGCTTTCAAGTCACCACAGACTCGGTGATAACGCTTCACAATTTCATTATACCACAGATCTAGAGGCCCGAGTTTGAAGTCAGCGTTGCTGGGCTAGAATTGAATCACTGGCAAGGCTGGCCCCCTGGAGCCTCCAGAAAAATCTGCTGTCTGGCCCCGGCAGCTTCCGAAGGCTCAAGACAAGCTTTGGCCGGGGGTCTCCTTCCTGACCCCTTTAAAATCAGCAACAGCTCGTTGAGCTCTTCCCACAGGGCTTCACTCAGCCTCTTCCACTTCCCCTTTCCACACTCAGGGACCCTGAGGATGACACCGTCCATCCGGATAATGCAGGGAAGTCTCTCTCCTTCAGATCAGTGGATTAACAGCCTTAATCCCACTCAGCGTTTTTTGTCACGGAAGCTAACATGTTCCCAGGCTTAACCAGTAGGATGCCAGGCACTTCTGGGGACAATTGTTCCACTCCAGAAAGAAGGTAAAAAGACAGTGAGGAAGGGGTGCCCAGAGGAATGAGGAGTTGAAGATAAGATGAAGAAGGAGCTACCTTGAGCTCCTGAGCAAAGCCGGGGGCCCTCTGCCCCGAGGGACTGAGAATGACCTCAGCTCTCAGGGTCAGTGTGAGATCATTTTCCAGACTAAGAACAATGGAACCACGTTATGTCTGAGCCCTTGCAGGGCCATAACGTGCTACTGTTCTCTGCTGAGGGCAGTGTGCCAATCTGCAAGGAGGTTACAGCTGATGCCAAAGTGAGGGGGCCCAGCCCTTGGGATGCCCAGGTCAGCTGGAGGCGGGAGACTGCCGAGAGGGCTAGACAAGTCTGGCTTCTGTCCGCAAGGCACCATGGCTGCTGGAGTCTCTCTGGTCCGAACCCTTCTGGGGCAGACTGGAGGGTGCGGGCGACGGGTGGGATGAGCCCTTACCTGAGCAGCTCTGAAACCGGTTGGTATTCCCAGGCAGGCAGAATGCCAGAGATGCAGGGCAGGTGGGGGTGGGGAGGTCATGTGAATGGAGCCTCTGTTAGGTCCTTGGCGCACGCTGCCCCTGCCTGGGAATGCTGATGGGTCAGCAGATAGCACTGAAGCCCCACGGTTAGAAAGCTGGGACCGTCCGTCTTGCAGGCCCATTGCAGCCATGTGGACCCCGGTAACTCCCCGGGACCTCTTCCTGGGAATGAGCCGGGCTTAGAAGGGGCAACTCACTCTCGTGTTGGCAGATGTGACTCTAAACTGGTGGCATTGTCCTTCTCAGGTGGGATGTGTGATTCAGGTGGCTTTGGCTGCCATCGGTGATGAGTCGGGTGCAGGGCCTTCGTGCTCCCCTGAGCGCCGGCGCTGCGTCTGGGGAGGGCACAGGCTCTAGCAGCCAGACCTGAATTTATGTTCCTATCCACACAGCAGCCTGGGCTTACGTAAGGCTGACCCTCCCAGTGGCTCGGACGTGAGACATGCTAAGTTGAGGTGGTGTTAGCTCTGGAGAATGGTGTGAGCGAACAGGCGAGGCCTGTGGGTCTTAGCACAGTGCCAGGCACTTAGTCACGACTCAACGGCCATTCTCACCAACGGCAGGCGTCGAGGGAAGCCAGGCCCCCACGGACCTTTCCGAAGGACATGGCATGACTTCTCCGTGAAGCGGCCTCACACGTGGGACTAGCCAGTCTCTATGAGGCCCTCAGAGGCTGTAGTGGAATGCCACGTCTGTCTCCCGGAAGCCTGACCCAGCGTCCCACACCCCTGGAAGTGAAGAAGGGGAGCGGGCTCCTCAGGGTGGTCCCCTTATTTCACTCCAAGGCTGCTGAGGCACACTAACTGAGGTGCACACGAATGGCCCTCTGTGTTTGCTGCCCTCACAGGCTAACGGAGCTTGAGAGGGCTAGAGAAGTAGATTCTTAGGTCCAGCATCCTGCCTGGCACTCAGTTTTATGCGAATGTGGCTCTTACTTTCTCCCAGTGCTCCACAAAGCACCACTGAGACACAGCTTCTTCCTATGACCTAAGCTACTGGAGGATCGTGAGAAGTCAGGGTTTCAGAGAGGCGCCTGACTAATGATCAACCTATATGTCACCCCACTTTCAGAGCAGGCTTCCGAGGTTTCTTCTCACGTTTTGATCCAGGAGAGCTGGGGGTCCGGGGAAGGAGAGGGAGGAGAGGAGGAAAGGCAGGACGGTTGGGACACCATTCCTCTACACTGACTTAAAATGTTAGGACAGAGGCATTGGTAGCCCTAGGACGGGGGTGTGACAGGGTCTTCAGGGCTGGGGAGTGGAGGCGCTGGGGCCCGAGGGACCCAGGCATTTGAGAATGGTGGGAGGAACCATGAGTGCCCTCAGGAAGCATCTCCTGGAGCTGCTGGAGGGCTGGCACAGGGGCTGCAGCATCTGAGAGTGGATTTCCGTGGTCCTCAGTCTCAGCTGGAGGAAGGGGAGAGGAGGGTGTTGGCAGAGGATGCTTCCCATCACCCAGCTCCTCTTCTGTGACCAGCTGTCCTGGCACTGTCAGCTGTGATGTCACCATCTCCTCTTCTGTGATCACTGAGCCCCGGCACTGTCTGCTGTGAAGTCACCATCTCCTCTTCTGTGATCACTGAGCCCTGGTACTGTCTGCTGTGAAGTCACCATCTCCTCTTCTGTGATCACTGAGCCCCGGCACTGTCTGCTGTGAAGTCACCATGTCCTGTGTGATGGTTCCTGGGAGCTGAATTTAGCTGATCCTCCCGAGTGGGGACAGCAGTAAAGTTGTTGCCACTTGTGGTCACTAACAGGCAGCCCCGCTACCCACACAGGTAGGAAGTGCTTCTCTGTAGGGAACCATACTCATGGTCTTAGGGGGGAGATCAGGGAACCCTGGCTGAAGTCAGCCGCTGAATCATTGGGGGCGTTTAGCCCTGGAAATGAGCCCAGTCAGGATGCTCTGACCCATGCTCTGCGTGGATATCCACGCCCGTGGCTGTGTTAGCTATGCTTCTCCAGAGGAACAGAGTTCTACGCCCCCACAGACACATGCACACAGGACACACGCGTGCACGCACGCACACATGCTCGGGCATACAGCTATAAGAGCGCTTAGCGAACGGCTGCGTAACCATGGCTGGGCAGTCCTACAACGGCCGTCTGCAAGTGGGACCGCCAGGACAGGAAACAGCTTCTCAGCCCTAGAAGGTAGAAACCTCAGGGGAAGAAGAGAAGGCAGCACTGTGGCCCCAGTACAGACTGAAGACCTGCAAGCCGCTCTGGGCAGTCACAGGCCAAGGCTTCATTCAAAGAACGTGGAGTCAGGCGCCCACCAGCATCAACAGCAGCAAAGAGAGAAGTCAGGGTCGTGTTCATAGACCGTGCACTTTCTCTTCACTCTTCCTGGTCCCCAGGTGCACTGGCTGGTTCTGGTCAGCTGGGCACAGGCTAGAGTCCTCAGAGAGGAAGGAGCCTCGGCTGAGGAAATGCCCCATGAGATCCAGCTGTAAGGTTTTCTCAATTAATGATCAGTGGGGGAGGACCAGCCCGGGGTGGGTGGAGCCATCCCTGGGCTGGTGGTCCTGGGTTCTGTAAGAAAGCAGGCTGAGCAAGCCCTGGGGAGCAAGCCAGTAAGCCGCACCCTCCACAGCCTCTGCCTCAGCGCCTGCTCCAGGTTCCTGCCCTGTCACAGTTCCTGCCCTGGCTTGCTTTAGTGGTGAACAGCAATGTGGAAGTGTGAGCTGAATAAACCCTTTCCTCCTTGCTTCCTGGTCATGGTGTCTCGTAGCAGCGACAGGAACCGCAGCGAAGACAACAGCCTGCTGGACGGTGGCGCCCACGGCTAGTGTAAGACTTCCCCAGTTAGTTCACTGACCTTCTTCAGTTCACGCCCCTCTTCTCTGGAAACACCTCCCAGACACACCCAGCTATGCTTTACAAAGTTGTCCTGGAGTCTCTCACCAATGAAGATGACAGTGAACATTAATATCGCCCTGCCCACGGGATGCGGGACCCCAGCCTGGCCAGGGATGAAGATGCAACTGAGTCTAGCAGCACCTGCTGCCTGGCTCACCACAGGGCTCGGAAACACGCGCTGAAGGAACCTCCGTCCAGTGACTGCTATGGGCTCTTCCTGCCTGCCGTCTTAGCAGCAGTTCTCAAGCCGTGGGTCGTGACCCTTTGGGAGGTTTGAATGATCCTTTCACAGGGGTCACCTAGGACCACTGCATATCAGAGAGCTGCACTGTGATTCATAATAGTAGAAATATTACAGTTATGGAGGAGCAACAAAAATAATCGAACGGTTGGGGGTCACCGCAACGGAAGAGCTGTAGTAAAGCGTCCCGGCAGTAGGGAGGTTGAGAGCCGCTGTCTTAGCCTGTTTTTGCCAGCCCCTGGCAGTGTCATCTGTCCCAAGAACCCGGGAAAGCAACGTCAGTAGTGGAATGTGGGGACAGAAAGCATGGGTGTGTGCAGGGCAGGACTGGGGACAGCAGGTGTTGGTAACCCTTGAAGATGGTCTGGACTCTAGTGTGAGGGCCGCTGGGGAAAGGGATCATTTCCGGTTGTGGCCAGATTTCCTTTCTTGGCTGTGGAAATATCCCTGTGCTGAATCAATGTTTGTGACTGGAACTCACCCAAAGTAAAAGCAGGATGGGGACAAAGGCTCTTCTCTGTACCTAGCCTCTTGGGACAAGTCAGGTGGAGGTGGCTCTTGTTGGTGGAAGGAGCAGAAAGGGGCAAAGGTTTGTGTGCAGGCCTGAGGTGTGAAGGGGCTTCTCTGATGCCTCTGACGACCAGGGGTGCGGGCACACAGGCAGCCTCCCCGCTGTAGAGGAAGGATGTTAACTCCTGGATTCCTGCAAGGTTCGCTCCTGTCTGCTCGTGAGAACCAGAGAAAAACGTGCAGAAAACGATAAACAACTAAAACAACCATTCAAAATCCTGTGGCACAGCACAGCCTTCTAGATGCACAAACGTTTGCAGGGCAGTGCTGGCCACTGGCAATTCCTCCCTGTTTGTCTGAAAATGAGAATCCCCCCACTATGGGAAAGGAAGCGGAAAGGTTCTTGCTGGCCTGCTGTAATTCGTTTTTAGCCCCTCTGACTAATTAAAGTATTTGCTGATTTCCAGCCCACAGTTTCAACCAAGCAAGGGGGATTTTCAAAGACTTGGTATGCATGCCGCTGGCAAAACCCCGTGAAGGGAGGGAAGAGCAGCCAGGCTTGCAGGGACCTGTGGAGAGCTGCTCAGGGCTCTGGACTGCAAACGCCAATCGCCTGCTAAATCTGAGGGACGGGGCCAAGGCTGCTCCCCGCAGCCCCCAGAGTGCACCCCACCCTTCCTGCTCGTCCCAGCCAGCTCAGCATCGACATCTCTGCCGGCACGGCCCATTCCACCAAGCTCACGCTCGTGTCCTCCGAGTCTGTGGAGGAAACTGTGAGCAAGCCAGTGACCGGGCAGCGTGTCCAGAGGTCTACAATGCTCCAGGGGTGATACCAGGGGCCAGACACAGCCCAGAGGGAGGCCATGATTAGTGTAAGGCACTTAGATAAGAAAACTGAGCACTAACAGTCAAGGCTCAGAAGGAGCAGAAAGGGGCAAAGGTTTGTGTGCAGGCCTGAGGTGTGAAGGGGCTTCTCCGATGCCTCTGACGACCAGGGGTGCGGGCACACACCCTCCCCGCTGTAGAGGAAGGATGTTAACTCCTGGATTCCTGCAAGGTTCGCTCCTGTCTGCTCGTGACTCTGACTCCAGTACTGACATCTGGGCTCCCACGCTCCACCTGAGCCAAGGCCTTACTTCTGAACATTTGCATTTCTACCTAGGTTTCTTCTTAGACTGGGGTCTGGCGCACTGGCTTGGTTCCTAGCTTCCCTGGCAACCTTGTCACACCCGAACCCGCACAGGCACGTACGCTCACACGCATGCCTTCTCACACACTCACACACACATGCACGTGCAAGCATCCACACTCTCTCTCTCTCTCACACACACTCTTCACACCCCTGTAATTCTGAGAATCCACTGAGCCCCACACTGGGCCCCACCAGTGTAGGGTAGGACACCATAGCTTTGGGCGGAGGCAGGAAAATTCTTCTTCCCTTCCTCCCTGAGGCTAGGCTTTGTGAAGAGTCGTCTGGGGCTGGCTTGCTGCTCCATGTGCCCTTCCCCATCCTGTGAACTGGCTCCAGGCTTCTGGATGGGACTGCCAACCTCAGCCCGATGAGGCCGTGACTCACGCCTCAGCCATCCTCCCCACACTGTGCAGGGCACTGAAGGGAAGAGCTGGAAGATGATGGTGCTTCTGCTTGCCCGCTTTCCTGGGCTGGGCAGAGTGTGGGGTTACCAGAGCTCCAGGACACAGTCGAGGCTGGGATGGAAGAGAAAGGAGCTGAAGAGGCATCGCTCTGTCCTCAAAAGGTGCCTGTCTGAAGAGGACAAAGGGCTTGCCTTATAGAACGTAGACCTAGAGATGGGCAGGTCCCTGGGACTCAGAACAAGGATGGAGAGAGTTCACACACACACACACACACACACACACACACACCCCTGGGGAAGGGCTCAAAAAAGAGAGGACCCTGTATCTGTCAGGTTAAGCCAGCGATGGGTTACAGTGTTCACAGGGAAGCTGATGAGAGGCCCCTGGCTTTGGAATCTGCTCTCTTGGTGTGTCCTGGCAGACATGTGCAAAACCGTTGTATTTTCTCTCACTATCTCCTGTTAAGTATCTTTGCTCAAAGACACACAGGTTGGAGTGTGGGCTCCGAGGAGAGGATTCTGGGAAGTTTTTGCGGACCCACAAGTCTGTTCATCAAACGTACCCATATTCTATGCTCTCCACGGCAGAGGTGAGAAGAGCTGCCTTGCAACTTGCTTCTCTGACAGGGAGGCCAGCTGCTGGGGGCCCCAGAGCCACGCTAATGGAAGCAGGAGCTAATTGACATGTCCAGCCGTGTCCTGGGAGTGCCCTGCAGGAGGGCCCAAGGCCTCCGTGTGATCCTGTTCTTCCTGCCCACAGGGATTCCAAGCTGGGGTGGGTCTCCCTCTGGGCAGAGGATGGAGCCTGGCTCCCACAGGTTTCTCTGTTACCTATACCCAACTGGTCTGGTGAAGTGGGAGGGTCCACCCTCCCTACCATGGAGACGCCCACAGACCTCGGACAGAGCACCTTTCTCTTGTAAGGCCTCCAGCACAGCCTGCTGCGGTCACCTGCTGCCCAGCAGTCTCTGGTTGCCGGGCCCTGGATCTGCGTGTGGCTACTGTGACATTCTCAGGCCAGCCAGGATGCACCCCTGTCCTCTGAGCCCAGAGAAGACTGAACAGGAAGAGAGAATGTCCTGATGCTCCCGGAGGGGTGGGGGCGGGGCTTCCCAGGGCAGGGGGCACAGTGCGGTGTGTGTGTGTGTGTGTTGGTGGGACATATCTTGACAGTGATTTTCCAGAAAGGAGAATTGCTCCTGCTAGGAGACCCTAGACACCTGCTTCACTCTCAAAGCTGTGCTTAGGACTGAGGGTCTCCAGAGCATCTCTGGGTGTTGACACCTCATCTCTATGAGACAACAAAAGGCAACCCCAGTGTAGTCTCTAAAGGGGTCAGAAACCCTCCACACAAAGAGACTCCCAAGCCCAGTCCTGCCAGGCTAGCTGGGCCAGTGACTGGCCCAGCAGCAGCCTTGTCCAGCCCAGTCTCTGGTGAGCCAGAGCTTTCTTTCAGCAGACCCTCAGCCTTGGTAGGCTCCCTCATGGTAACCTCGGGCTCTGTGCAGAGATTCCTCGGTCTAACTCCCGCTTTCCTGAGAACGTGACCCCCAACAGTCCTACATGGCTCCTCCCCCTGCCTCAACCAAACTGAGTGCGAGAGCCTGGGGCGTCTGGGTGACAGGGCACAGAGAGGACATTTACACATTTGCTAAAATCTAGCTGGAATCCCCTTTCTTCTGTGAGGTGCTGCAGGTGATGCCAGCAAGCTTGGTGGGAGACTCTCGGGCACTCTGATCGGAACTGGCGGGCTGCCGTGCCAGCCGCCTGGTCCCCCCAACTTGCTCCGTCTAGTTTCTCTGGCAGTCAATCCGCAGACTTGAAATTCCATTTTCCATGCCTTCGGCCCTGAAGGAGGCTTCGGGCTGTAGGTAGAGGAAACATGGCAGGTCCCGCTGCTTGGAACAGGGTGGCTCCCGTTAGAACAGGCCGGCCGATTCTCAACATGTTCCCGATGAGATTAGAAGCTCCTGCAGGTATGTGTTTGCGGCGGCCTCCAGCCTGTATCAACAGATACGATGACTCATTTCTTCCCTGGTGGAATAACTGAGAACTTGCTGGAACACGGCTTGGGGGTACCAGGGAAGCTGGCAGAGAAGCTCCCCACAAAGACATGGTTGCCAGCCCAGAGTCAAGGCTTTTAAAAATAAATAAATAAAGGATTAAGTGGGGTCCCTGGATTACACGGGCCTGCCCAGGACAAAGAACAGCAAAAGCAACACAGAACTCCAAGTTTGAAGGAACTGTGGAGGGGTCGGTATGGCCTTAAGGAGAACTTGGAGCTGTGCAGCCTGGGGGAGGGAACTTCCTCCTCTGGTTTTCAAGCCTGAGGCTTGAGGGAGCCTTTCTGGTCTGAATCTTGCAAGGGAGTCTGCCCAGTGATATCTTGGGTGAATGGTCCTCTCTTAAAGGAAGCACAATGCAGTGAGGGTTTGAACCCCACTTCTCTCTCTCTGGAACATACCCAAGACGTGAGGCCATGGGGTGCCTTGCCAAGAGCTCATGTCTCTGTGGCCCCTGTTGCACAGCCAAGGGTAAGAATTGCAGATCACTACCAAGCAGGGGACCCACTGTGCCCCCACTGATGAGCGAGATCCCCCAAGCTGGCAAGGTAGCGTGAACCAGGCTGAGAGAGTGGGCCATGTCACTAAGTCTCTGGGTCTCCAAGGGTTGCTAGGACAGCGGCCATGGGCAAATGTGCCGTTCTTCCTGGCATCTTTCTGGGCTCCACACAGCACCCAGATCCTGTGGAGACAAGAGTAAGTTGGCAGTGCCCCCAACACTCTGCCAGGGCACCAGCACTGCAAGAAAGGGTTACTTCTGCTAGAGCAGAGCCTGCTGGGAGCAGGGGAGCGTTTGCGCCCCACACCACTGCAGGTGTGCTGGGTGAGCTCACAGCTGGCCCCCAGGCATGCCCAGCCCACTAATCATTCACAGCTCGACAGCTCTCCCGCCCAGCCCACTTCCAGGGGGATAAAACGGGGGCCTTGAAGCTCCTCAGTTACAGAGCCACCCACAGAGACCTCACCAGCACCTCCCAGCCACCAGCGCCCAGTGCTCCTGCTATCCGGGAACAAACCATCATGTCTCGCCAATCCAGCGTGTCCTTCCGAAGCGGGGGCAGCCGCTCCTTCAGCGCTGCCTCCGCCATCACCCCCTCTGTCTCTCGTACCAGCTTCAGCTCGGTGTCCCACAGTGGTGGTGGTGGTGGCGGCAGGGTCAGCCTTGGGGGCAATTTTGCAACAAGGGGCTACGGCAGCCGGAGCCTCTACAATGTGGGGGGCTCCAAAAGGATATCCTTCAGTTCCGGCGGGCGAAGCTTCAGGGGTGCTGGAGGCAACTTCGGCTTGGGAGCAGGAGCTGGCAGTGGATTTGGTTTTGGTGGTGGAGCCGGCAGTGGATTTGGTTTTGGTGGTGGAGCCGGCAGTGGCTTTGGCTTCGGTGCTGGAGCTGGCCTTGGCGGTGGCTATGGGGGAGCTGGCTTCCCTGTCTGCCCCCCTGGAGGCATCCAAGAGGTCACCGTCAACCAGAACCTCCTCACCCCTCTGAACCTGCAAATCGACCCCACCATCCAGCGGGTGAGGACTGAGGAGAGGGAGCAGATCAAGACTCTCAACAACAAGTTCGCCTCCTTCATCGACAAGGTGAGACGGGTCCTTCCTAGACAGCCTGAGTGTTCACAGTCCGTGCCAGAGACAGTGGAGGGCAGGGGCTTCGGGGCTTGGCACAGACGATGTCGGTGTTTCCAGGTGACTCTGTCCTGGCTTTTCCCTCCTCTTTAGTTAGACAGGCAGCGGGAATCGGGTCAGAGTTCCTCTCCTCCAGAGTCTGCTCCTGAGGGTGCCGGGCCCAAGTGGGCTGAGATGAGCTCAGCTCTCACATAACAGGAGTGCCTGAGGCCTATGTGCCTCTGGGGCAGAAGAGCCTCAGTGAATGGGACCATGTTCCATCCAGCTACTCATGCTGTGCCTGCATGAGGGACCTATTTTCCCTGGAGGGATGGTGTTGGGAGCTTCAGTGCTGACTCTCCCTCACAGTCACAGGCCGCAAGCTTTGGTGGGACAGCAAGTGACAGGAGGCACACTAGTGGACGCATTACAGAAGCCGAAAACCCAAACATCTTCCTCTCACACTCGGCCCCTCCAGGTGCGGTTTCTGGAGCAGCAGAACAAGGTCCTGGACACCAAGTGGACCCTGCTGCAGGAGCAGGGCACCAAGACGGTGAGGCAGAACCTGGATCCCTTGTTTGAGCAGTACATCAGCAACCTCCGCAGGCAGCTGGATGGGGTCCTCGGGGAGAGGGGCCGCCTGGACTCTGAGCTCAGGAACATGCAGGACCTCGTGGAGGACTTCAAGAACAAGTGGGTTGTTATATGGTGGATAGAGGGGTGTTGGGGTCTTCTTTGTATCAGGCATGCTCCATAGCAAGTCAATGGCTTCTCTCTTCCCCACAGGCTAGAAGCACGCACATCACACTATTAAAAAAAGCTCTAAGTCTCTGTTCAGAAAGTTCCAGCCTCGGGCGCAGTCCCCTCTACGGGCATTCACCCACCTGCCTGAGTACCATTTGGAACCCTCACGTTCTAGGCCTCTCTTCCCAGTGTCCTCGAAACACACAGCAAGACCTTTGATAGTTTCCGCTCAAAACAGGAACTGACAGAGCCCATCGTGGTGGCTCTAGGAATTCTTTCAGCCGCACGAATCAGCTGCCGATTTAGTGGGCTGCTAGTGTTTGTTTCTTTGTTTGTGCTTTTGGTGGTGCTGGAGAGTGAATGCAGGAATCTGTGCATGCTAAGCAAGGGCTCCGCCACCCAGCCGTGGCCCCACTCCTGCAGGAGGACGGCTGAGGCAGGCAAATAGTAAAGATCCTAGAGTGAGCTCTTGGTAGGCAGCTTCAGGGAAGGCAGCGTGTCAAGGCTGAGGACGTGCCCAGGGCTCTCGGTGCCCTCTGCTCGTCTGCCTGTGAGACGTGAGCGCCCCGATTCCCATGTGAAAGCATGCTCACAGGGTCAGCGCCACAGCTTTTATCTGGCCCCATCCTCTGACACACTTCCCGCCCCTTTGACCACCAGGTATGAGGATGAGATCAACAAGCGTACCACCGCAGAGAATGAGTTTGTGATGCTGAAGAAGGTGGGTGTGGCCAGGAGAACCCGCATCCCCAGGCTGTGCTGTGCTGGGGGTGGAGCCATCTCAGGCAGGTGTGATGCCTGTTTCCGCAGGACGTGGACGCCGCCTACATGAACAAGGTGGAGCTGGAGGCCAAGGTGGACGCTCTGATGGACGAGATCAACTTCATGAAGATGTTCTTCGATGCGGTGAGCAGTGGCCTAACTCTCTTCCCTGGGGAATCCGAACGACACCCGCATTGAGTAGAGGGACCAGGTGGCTAACCTCGGGCATCCCTACAGGAGCTGTCCCAGATGCAGACCCACGTCAGCGACACCTCTGTGGTCCTGTCCATGGACAACAACCGCAGCCTGGACCTGGACAGCATCATCGCCGAGGTCAAGGCGCAGTACGAGGACATCGCCAACCGCAGCCGGACAGAGGCTGAATCCTGGTACCAGACCAAGGTGGGTGCCTGGGTGACTGTCCCCTGAAGAGAGGATGGCCCTGTCTCGGGGTAGGGTTCCAGGCCACACAGTGCTCAGGACAGGACTCCCAAGGCTACCAAGGCCACTTGATATAGACGTAGCCAGCTCACTATTTCTCACAAAAGTCCGGGAAGTGGAGGAAATTTCAGGTCAGTACCTTATGAGAACAAAGACTCAGGAAGTTCCTTAAGAGTAGCTCCGTCTTGAAAGGCCCAAATCAGCCCGAGACGCTGGAGGGTTCCCCGATTACCACCTCCTGGCAGCTCCTGCCTGGGAACACAGGGAAGCGCATTCCACACCCCCAGTTAGCTGTGTCTTCCCTCTCCTTTGCTGTGGCAGTATGAGGAGCTGCAGCAGACAGCCGGCCGCCACGGGGACGACCTCCGCAACACCAAGCATGAGATCTCCGAGATGAACCGGATGATCCAGAGGCTGAGATCTGAGATTGACAACGTCAAGAAGCAGGTAGGAAGGAGTTACAAGAGGATGAAGCAGAGTGGGGCTGGGGGCTGGGCTTGAAGTGGGAAACCTTTTTGCTTTGCATTTGACACATGTACACACACACACAGACACACTACACGCAGCACACACACACACACACACACACACACACACACACACACACACACAC